>NC_041385.1:70344157-70401781 GCF_002162155.2 Triticum dicoccoides
GATCCCGCCTCCCACTCGCCCCCACACTCGCCCTCGGCCCTCGCGCCTCTCCTTCTCCCCTCCAAATCCACCGCGCTCTCCTCCGCGTTCCTCCCACCACGCCCGAACACCGCCATGGACCTGCCGCCGTGAATCGCGCGGCCACAGCCATCGCCTCACCGCGCTTGCATGTCCATCGACGCCTCCATCGTCTTCCTCGTCCACCGGAGGCCTCAGCTGGAACGGGGGACCCCGAATCACCGGATCCCCTTCGTCCACATCTCCGGCTGCCGCGTTCTTCACCAACTCCGGCGACGCCTTCTACAGCTACTAAGCCACCCAAGGGCCATCTTGCGTGTCGCACGGTGAGCTCCCCATCTCCCGGCCATCTTCGTTAGCCCCCTCGCGCACCGTAGCTGCCCCGTCGCCGTTGCCGCGAGCATGTCGCCGCGGATTGCCTCGCCGCCGTGGCCATGATCTCCGTCGTGCTCGCGAGAGCACGGCATCGTGTTCCTTGTGCTTTCAGGAACACAACGCACACACGCACACCCCCCGTGCCTCCTAGCGTAGTTTCCATCGACGTCCCGAGCGCGCTGCCGCCAGAGCTCGTCGCCGGCCGTGTTTCCGGCAACTGTGTGGTCCAGCGCCACCGCCAAACGACGCGGAATGCGTCGGCGGTTCGAACGCAAGTTGTTGCGCGCGGTTTGGTGCTTCCTAGCGCGATCCCGATGATGTCCCGAACGATGCCGCCACCTCTGCTCGTCGCCGGTGCCGATTCCGACCAAGTCCGGCCATACCACCACCCCCACTCGACGCGGCATCG
Source organism: Triticum dicoccoides (assembly GCF_002162155.2). Classification (NCBI taxonomy): domain Eukaryota; kingdom Viridiplantae; phylum Streptophyta; class Magnoliopsida; order Poales; family Poaceae; genus Triticum; species Triticum dicoccoides. Next base: position 70,344,960 of record NC_041385.1, read on the forward strand.
AGTGACCGTTCGATTAGACCAAGCTCCGCGCCGAAAGGCGCCGTGTAGCGAAATCTCGACGAGGCCCGGGTTCCCCCGCCGCGTTCTGACATCGCTGGCGGCCAAACGCCGGCGGCCGCCTACGTGGTTGGCCTGGGGCCACCCCAGAGCCACTGCTAGTGGGCCCTGCGGGTCCTAGTTGACTGGGTTGACCCAGTCAACTGCTGACGTGGCAGCTACTGCCACTGACATGCGGGCCCAATGACATAAACGAATAAAAATAAATAGATAACTTGCTAATTAATTAAATAGTTAATTAAACACTAATCTCTCACTGACTACCGGGCCCCACCCACTAATTAGCCTATTTAGTTAGTTTTAAAACTCTGTTAGTACCCTGTCAATGATATGTGGGTCCCACTGGACCCACCTATCTGGTTTGACTGGTCAACCGACCAGTTGACATGCTGACATCACTCTGATGTCATGCTGACGTCATCATTTACTATTCTGGATAATGTTGGATTTAAATAATTAACTAAATTCCTGAAAATGATTTAAATCTTTAGAAAATCATATCTTTTAATCCGTAACTCGGATGAAAATACTTTCTACATGAAAGTTGCTCAGAACGACGAGGCGAAACCGGATACACAGCCCGTTCGTCCACCACACACCCCTAACATATCAAACACACAACTTTCCCCCTCCGGTTCATCTGTCCGAAAACGCGAAACACCGGGAATACTTTCCCGGATGTTTCCCCCCTTCGTCGGTATCACCTACTACCGCGATTGGGCACACCTAGCATCGTTACTTGTCATGTCATGCATCGATATGCATTTGTTTGCATTGTATTCATTGTTTCCCCCCCCCCCCTCTTCTCTCCGCTAGACTACGAGACCGACGCTGCTGCTGCCCAAATCGACTACGGAGTTGACGACCCCTCCTTCTTGCCAGAGCAAGCAGGCAAGCCCCCCCTTGATCACCAGATATCGCCTATTCTCCTCTATACTGCTTGCACTAGAGTAGTGTAGCATGTTACTACTTTCCTTTAATCCTATTCTGATGCATAGCCTGTCATTGTTGCTACAGTCATTGATACCTTACCCGCAATCCTAAATGCTTAGTATAGGATGCTAGTTTATCACCATTGGCCCTACGTTCTTATTAGTCTGCCTTGCTATACTATTGGGTCGTGATCACTCGGGAGGTGATCATGGGTGTATATTATAAATACATACATACTGTGCAGATTGTGAATAAGTCGGGTCAGCTCGAAGAGTACCCGCGAGTGATTCACGGATTGGGGGCTGAAAGGACCTTTGTCCCGACGGCCCTCTGTGTGGATCTTTGTGGCGGAGCGACAGGGCAGGTTGAGACCACCTAGGAGACAGGTGGGTCTGGCCTTGGTCGGCGTCCGCGGTTGCTTCTTAATAACACGCTTAACGAGATCTTGGTATTTGATCTGAGTCTGGCCATTTGGTCTATACGCACTAACCATCTACGCGGGAGTAGTTATGGGTATCCCGGCGTCGTGGTATCAGCCGAAGCCTTCTAGACGTCAGCGACTGAGCGGCGCGCGCCGGATTGGAACGTAAGCCTGCTCTTGTATTAAGGGGGCTAGTTCTGCTTTCGGCCGCCCACGCAACGTGTAGGTGTGCAATGGGCGATGGGCCCAGACCCCTACGCCATATGAGTTAGACCGGCGTGCTGACCTCTCTGTTAGGCCTAGGTGGGGCTGCGACGTGTTGATCTTCCGAGGCCGGGCATGACCTAGGAAAGTGTGTCCGGCCAAATGGGATCGAGCGTGTTGGGTTATGTGGTGCACCCCTGCAAGGAAGTTAATCTATTCGAATAGCCGTGATCTTCGGTAACAGGACGACTTGGAGTTGTACCTTGACCTTATGACAACTAGAACCGGATACTTAATGAAATACACCCTTCCAAGTGCCAGATACAACCGGTGATCGCTCTCTAACAGGGCGACGAGGAGAGGATCGCCGGGTAGGACTATGCTATACAATGCTACTGGAGATGCTACTTGGAGATACTACTTGGAGGACTTCAATCTACTCTCTTCTACATGCTGCAAGTCGGAGGCTGCCAGAAGCGTAGTCTTTGATAGGACTAGCTATCCCACCTCTTATTCTGGCATTCTGCAGTTCAGTCCACTGATATGGCCTCCTTACACATATACCCATGCATATGTAGTGTAGTTCCTTGCTTGCGAGTACTTTGGATGAGTACTCACGGTTGCTTTGCTCCCTCCTTTCCCTCTTTTTCCTCTTCTTCTCGGATGCCGCAACCAGACGTTGGAGCCCAGGATCCAGACGCCACCTTCGACGACGACTCCTACTACGCTGGAGGTGCCTACTACTACGTGCAGGCTGCTGACGACGACCAGGAGTAGTTTAGGAGGATCCCAGGCAGGAGGCCCGCGCCTCTTTCGATCTGTATCCCAGTTTGTGCTAGCCATCTTATGGCAACTTGTTTGACTTATGTCTGTACTCAGATATTGTTGTTTCCGCTGACTCGTCTATGATCGAGCACTTGTATTCGAGCCCTCGAGGCCCCTGGCTTTTATCATGATGCTTGTATGACTTATTTATGTTTTAGAGTTGTGTTTTGATATCTTCCCGTGAGTCCCTGATCTTGATCGTACACATTTGCATGCATGATTAGTGTACGATTGAATCAGGGGCGTCACAGCATGTCGTCCGGCCTCGGATCCGCCAAGATCCGGCAGCGCATGTCGAGCATCTCCTCTTCCCGGCCGTATCCACGTCGTCCGCGCCCCCGCCCGCTGCCATCTTCTTCCCGGAGATCCACCGTCGCCGCTCAAGTCCCGCCTCACCGCGCCTCTGCTTCGTGCGAGCAGAGATGGGCCGACCAGCGTTTCCCCCTTTGTTGACTTGGTCAAGCGCCAGCGTGGCCGGCCCCAAGCCCCTACGCCTCTCCAGCCACGCCCCTGTAGCGATGGTGCCAGCGCCCCGAGCGCGTTGACCGCGTCCCCTCCCTTGTTCGATCCAGCCTACCGCAGCCAGATCCCCAAGGCCCAGCCGAAGCCGGCCCAGCAACCGGTCTTCCCAGCTCTACCACCGGGCCTCAGCCCATGGGTTAGCAGCCCCCTCCAGATCCCCCGTCCTGTAGACTAACGGGCCAGCCAGTTTCGGCCCGCTTCTATTTTTTTCGGATCTGCGATTTTAGGATTATCCAGTGTATTATCAGTTTTACAGAAAACCCCCTAGACCTCATGCATGTAATAACTAATTAACCGTGCATCGGATTAAAATAATTTATATATGTAAAATGCTCAGAAAATTGTGTAGATTAATAATATGTCACTTTCATCCATGTTTAAAATGTTTAAAATGATGTTTGTATTAATTTGCTCACATGCCATGCTAAAATGCTTTAATTCATAACTAAATAACCGTAACTCTGTTTTAAATAAACTTTATATGTAAATGGGGTGGAAAAATGCCTAGTTTAACATGGTGCACTTTATTTTCCTGTTTAACAACTCTAAATTTATGTAATAGGCAGAACAGTACCAATACTAAAATATGCATATGGGGATTTACCGGATTTGTTGTTTGTTATATCCGGCCCCATTTAAATTGTTTAGATGGTATAGTTCTGTCATGCTTCACCTCTTGCCATGCCATGCCTCATTAAACCGGACATGCATCATACTTGTTTGTGCATCATGCCATGTTTATGCTGGTGTGTTTACCATGTTGTTTGTTTCTTTCCGGTGTTGCTTCTTAGTTCCAGTAATGTTGCGATTGTGAGGATTCGTTCGACTACGTCCGCTTGTCTTCTTCATGGACTCGTTCTTCTTCCTAGTGGGATTTCAGGCAAGATGACCGCTACCCTGGATCTCACTACTATCATTGCTATGCTAGTTGCTTCGTTCTATCGCTATGCGGCGTTACCTATCTGTTGCTCTTCAAGCCATCCCAAATTGCCATGAACCTCTAACCTTTGACACCTTTCCTATGCAAACCGTTGTTTGGCTATGTTACCGCTTTGCTCAGCCCCTCTTATAGCGTTGCTAGTTGCAGGAGAGGTTGAAGATTTCTCCATGGTGGACAGGATTTTGGTTGGGATATCACAATATCTCTTATATTATTAATGCATCTATATATTTGGTAAAGGGTGGAAGGCTCGGCCTTATGCCTCGTGTTTTGTTCCATTCTTGCCGCCCTAGTTTCTGTCATACCGGTGTTGTGTTCCTGGATTTCGCGTTCCTTACGCGGTCGGGTGATTTATGGGACCCCCTTGACAGTTTGCTTTGAATAAAACTCCTCCAGCAAGGCCCAACCTTGGTTTTACCATTTGCCTCACCACCACCTACCCCTTTCCCTTAGGTCGGCCAACCCGAGGGTCATCTTTATTTTAGCCCCCCCGGGCTAGTGCTTGTCTAAGTGTTGGTACGAACCGAGCGATGTCCGCCGCCCCCTGGGCAACGAGGGTCTATGACAACCCGACGTCTTGCTCATCCGGTGTGCCCTGAGAACGAGATATGTGCAGCTCCTATCGGGATTTGTTGGCGCATCGAGCGGCTTTGCTGGTCTTGTTTTACCATTGTCGAAATGTCTTGTAAACCGGGATTCCGAGTCTGATCGGGTCTTCCTGGGAGAAGGTCTATTCCTTCGTTGATCGCGAGAGCTTGTCATGGGCTAAGTTGGGACACCCCTGCAGGGTATAATCTTTCGAAAGCCATGCCTGCGTTTATAGGCAGATGGGAATTTGCTAATGTCTGGTTGTAGATAACTTGACACCAGATCCAAATTAAAACACATCAACCGCGTGTGTAGCCGTGATGGTCTCTTCTCGGTGGAGTCCGGGAAGTGAACACGGTTTCTGGGTTACGTTTGACGTAAGTAGGAGTTCAGGATCACTTCTTGATCATTGCTAGCTTCGCGACCGTTCCGCTTGCTCTCTTCTCGCTCTTATTTGCGTATGTTAGCCACCATATATGCTTAGTCGCTGCTGCAGCCTCACCACTTTACCCCTTCCTTCCCTTTAAGCTTTGCTAGTCTTGATACCCATGGTAATGGGATTGCTGAGTCCTCGTGGCTCACAGATTACTACAACAACAGTTGCAGGTACAGGTTATACGATGATCATGACGCGAGAGCGATGCTTGCTTGCGTTGAGTTCTTCTTCTGCTTCTTCGATCAGGGAATAGGTTCCAAGTCGGCAGCCTGGGCTAGCAAGGTGGATGTCGTTTGAGTTTCTGTTTGTGTTTCATCCGTCGTCGGATGTTGATCTTATGTATTGTGATGTTGTATTTGTGTGGCATTGTATGCCTCTTGTATGTATCCCCATCTATTATGTAATGTTGATGTAATGATATCCACCTTGCAAAAGCGTTTCAATATGCGGGTCTATCCTTGGTGGGACCTTCGAGTTCCTTTTGGATAGGGTCGCATATTGGGCGTGACAAGTTGGTAATCAGAGCCTCGACCGACCATAGGAGCCCCCTTGATTGTTGGCCGTTGTTGAGTCTAGAAGAAAACTATTTTGAGTCTTAGGATTATATATATCGGAGAGTAGGATTCTTTTTACTCCTCAGCCCCCTTCGTCGCTCTGGTGAGGACTCTTGACGTAGATGTTTTGACTTTCCTCTCCTCAAATTTCACTCAAATTTTTTTAGGATCATGCGGGTATCTTGGAATCGTTTTGATAGTTTTGTGACGAGAACATTGTTGTTGGTGCCTCCTGTCTATTTATGTGGCTTTAACCTGGGGAGCTGAGCTCCGAGGTGTTGTCATCATAATTTTATCGTTGTAGTTCTGGAATACCTGAGATTTGCCGACATCGAAAATCTCTTTTATGCAGTTGTTGGTGAGATAACCCCGATAACCCAGTACTGGGGAGAGCTCGGGAGTATTGCCATAACTCGTATAACGGATGTTTTTCGAAGGTTGAGGTACACGATTTGCGAAGGTTTCTTGGTTATGTGTTGACGGATGGATACAGCTTGGATGTAGGTATTGTTAGTTTGGTTGAGATATATTGCTTCCCCTGTATCCCCAACATCAGATTGCATAACCAGAAAGTTTCAGGAGTTTTATAGGTGGGAATTCAAGTAGCTCCTAGAATATCTTTTCGACAGATGCATGATATGAGATTGGGGTTTGACGTCTAGTGGTCCGCCTTTCGACGGTCGTTTTTACAGTGGTCTCGTTGTTTCTGAAAGAACCCTTGGCTATGCTGGTTCGGGGACACTTCGTATGTCATGTGCACTTCCTTGTACATGATGGTGCTGTACAATCGAGCCCGTGTGGGCCCCACCACGAAAACTTCGGACGAAATCTCTATCATATGTTTGTTTCCGGCTTATTCTGCAAGCCAAATCCTTTGTTTTGTTTTATTTGTGGTACTCGAGTTGCTTCGAAGTCAAATGTTGAATCCATACCTTTCCTAAACGGTGTTCTCATATTGCTATGTGAATACTAATTCTTCTTGATCATCAATGTCGTTATATTAATTCTTTTCAACAGGTGTGCTTCTCTTCTAGTGGATCCGATCATTTTCAACATCCGCAAGATAAACTCTAAGTTTTCTCAACGGTGTCCATTCCATATGCCCCAAGTTGCCTTTGTTTTGCTGCCCTCCCACCCTTTTTCTTCAAGGACTCAGATTTCTTAATCATGTATCCTTTTATTTGAGAGAAGTCTCTTCATTCTTTTATTTCGATGTTCTTATCCGGTGATTTCCCATGAAGATGCTCAACAGTTTCAAGTTCATTATTCTTCATTCTCTTTTCTTCTCTGGTGGATTAATTTCAAGCTTTCAGTGTTGATCATATTCCTTTCCTCGTTTCAAATGTTTTTCCACGTCGGTGCACCTCTTAATTGTTCACCTCTCTCTATTCTTATCCGGAGTGCTCAAGATATCTCAAAAGACTTGTGTTTCCGTTCTCAATCCGTTCAAGATATTTCGAGGTTGTTATCTCATTCAAGTCATTTAATTCAACTGGTGCAATCCCCCCTTTCAATCAATTGTTCAACGGTGTATCTTTTAGTGGGCCCTAACCCATAGGTCTTTTCCCAGGATCTTACCTGACTCTTCTAATTTCCCCGGAGTTGTTCTCAATTCTTTTCAAAGTGTGACATAAGAATGAATTATCATCATTCATATGTCTTTCTCCCAGATCTTTCAAATTCTTTTCATCGTTGGCTCAACCCCCTTCGCTTTTCATTCTCCCAGAGTATCTCAACAATTCATGGTGGTTCTCATCATCATTCTCAACATTTGTAGACGAAAGAAGGATTTCTCTTAAATCTTGGTCCGTTCTCTTGAAGATTCATAGTTCTAGCTTATGTCATCCTCTCATAATTGTTTTCGATTGTGAGAATTCTTTTCATCCATCCGGAGCAATTCAGGAGCCTTTTCAGTTTGATTCTCCAGAGCCCATCACCTCATAATTATTCATTCAAGCTTTCAGCTCTCGTTCTCCAAATCATACCGGTGCATCGTTCAAGTATTATCTAATCAGTATATGATCTCTTCGTTCTCATGTATCTAAATCCCCTCAAGTATCTTCATTCATTTTCCAATTCTTCCCGGTGAATTGTGCCCTTGCTACTTTCATTTTCAATTCTTACGGTGGTTCGTTCAAGATTTCTCTTCCTTCGTCATCGTATCAATTCATTCATTGTTAACAAATCCTACTGGTGGTCGTCCAAGACCATCCGCAAGTTTATGCTATATCTCTCTTAATTCTTTGTACGAGAATAAGTAGTATGCCAAATCCGTTGCTTGTCATCAATTTAAATTGGTGAAGGATAGGCATGACATAATTCTTATTCTTGTTTCATCCAAGTGATTAATTCCTTCTTCCGGAGATTGTTCATGATGAAGTAATTCTCGGTTCTAGTGCTTCATCTTTTCTTTTTCGGAGTTCCAAGTTTTCCACATTATCTCGTCGCGAAGCTCCATCTAAATCATTGCAAGGCTTCACCTTGTGTTTTCAACTTCTCTTTCTTTATATCATCCTTTCATTACCGGAGTTCTTCATGGAGGCTCTACATGGTGGTTCGTCAAGGATTCTATTCATGTTTCAATTATTCTTCAAGTTTTCTCTCGGAGTTATGATCTGCTAAGCTTTACTCTAAAATTAACATGGTGCTCAACACATGTTTTGTTTTGAGGAGCTCAAGTATTCTTCATCTTGCATTCTTAAGTGCAATCATTTCTACCTTATCTTTTGAGGTGGTGTTATGTCGCTCTTGACAATTTCATTCATGTTTCAGGATTCATATGTTGTCAAGAATGAGGTATTTTAAATCCATCAATCTCTTTGTTGGAGTTATCTTGGGTTATATTTCACCTAAAGCCTTTCCTTAAGGGTTGTTGCTATTTGTGGTGATTATGCATGACCTAAGCTTGCTCTTTATCCTCCTTGGTGGAAGAAGTTTTCATCTCTTCGTTGATCTCAAAGCAAGCAATTATTTTTCGTTTATGGCAGAATTTCACCTCAAGTGTTGAGATGTTTCCATAAGCCAACTACAAACTTATTCTTTTCGTTGTTGGTCTTCCAACAACTTTGTTCTAACCTTCTTGCAAGGATGCTTTCCATATTCAATTGTGGTACGAGTTGGCATTTTCTTCTCCATTCTTTTATTTCAATGATCTATCTTCTATTCTTTCTCCCGGAGGCATTGTGATGTTGCTCTTTTCACCCATCATCTCGAATTATGAGAATCGTGTTCTTTTCTTTCTTATCCATTTAACCAGAGTGCTGTGTCATCTCTTCAAGTTCTTTCATCTTCTCAAGTTTTGCCTCTCTTTTCAACCTGAGTGCTGTCTGAAATCCTTCTTACCCATTATGCCACTCTTTCAATAGTTCCGGAGGCAGTATGTTGTTGATTTCATCAAGTATCCTCTCATCTTGTCTAGTTCATGTTCTATTCCTTCCATGTTCAACCGGAGTGCTGCCCAAATTATATCATTCTTATTCATTCTTATCTCGTTTCAACCAGAGTGGTTTCAATTCCTTCTTGTACATTGTGCTCGTCATTCATGTCTTTGCAACCTTCAAGTTATCGTAATGTTCCTTGTTCCTCTTTTCTAACGGAGTGTTTGCAATCTCGTTCATCTTTGTTGTACTATTTCTTTCAAATTGCTCAACCTCTCAAGGTTCATGGTTTCACTCGTTTGCCAAAGAAGAAACTTAGTTTTACCGCTTATCTTCCTATTCCTATTTCTCTCCGGTGCCATCCTAGATCTCGGGACGAGATCCTCTCGTAGTGGTGGAGTGTTGTAACGCCCCGGATACAACTTTCGATATTCGTAACTCCAACTCTTTCCTTTTCCGGCTACGTGATTTATTATGTCCTCCGTGGTTGGGTTTTGTCTGTTGTTTTGCATTTTGTTCATGTCAGGCATCTCATCTCATAGCATCATGTGCATTGCATCGGCATCGTTTTCATAAAACTTGCATCCGTTCGGGTTCCGCCGGTTCTCTCCGTTGTCCGTTCTGAGCCCGACCACACTCGCACGCGCCCGCGGCACCTCCAAAATATTATTTTATAAGTGGCATAAAAATGTTCTCGGAATGGGTTGCAACTTGTCATGCGGTCTTATTATAGTGTAGACAGACCTCCTGCCAAGTGTCGTCGCATTCGGAGCCCGTTTGACTGCCCAACCATTAAGTATATAACCGCGATATAGTCGGTATATTCGTCGGACGTTTTCGGTCTTCGGAAACTGTTACCGGGCTGCCTTCTCGTCTCTCTTCTCAGTCCAACCCCCTCTTTGCACAACCACAGACCCCCCCGTGTGTGCGTCCGAAAATTGTCCCGAACCCGACCCGCTCTGTCGTTACCGTTGGATCTGGATCATCTCCAAACGTCTATAAAACATCTTCGTTTCTTATTTAGACTTTCCTGACCTATCTTTTCTCGACCGTCGGATTTTGATCGGATGATCCAACTCCTCTCTTGTCCCATATATATATAGTCTATCCCTAGTCCATTTTGAACCAACCCTATTTTCTAGGGATCCTCCCCTGTCCAATCCTCCTCGCCGCCGCCACTCTCTCCATCGGGATCCCTCCCGATCCACACCTCCCCTCGTTTTCAGCACCGAACCAATCCCGCAGCCACCTCCCGATCCAGATCCTCCCCCCCACCTTGGGATCATCCCCCGGCCATCCCAAGCTTCTCCCCTGCCCGATGCACACCATCCTCACCTCCGGGGTCCTCCCGTCCCCGAGCACGCGAGCCACTGGAGAGCTCCGTCCCTTCCAGCGACCTCCACGCGGCAGCTCGTCGCCGGAGTACTCCTCCAGCTCCAGGTCGCCCTGTTCCTTTCTCCTTTCTTCCTTACTCTGTCCTCATCTCTCTCTCGGTTCTCTCTCTCCAGGGACCAGCCATGGTGCCCCGTGAAGCTCTCCTCCGCAGCCGCATCATCGAATGCCGCCTCCAACAACGTACCCGTCCTCATCCTGGTGCCCTACTTCGGGTCCGGTGCTCCACACCTCCCCTTGTGCTTGCGGCCTCCCATCCGACGCCATGGCGCGAGCACTGGAGCTCTGCACGCTGCAAGCCGTCCGGCCTCAGATCCGCCAAGATCCGGCAGCGCATGTCGAGCATCTCCTCTTCCCGGCCGTATCCACGTCGTCCGCGCCCCCGCCCGCTACCATCTTCTTCCCGGAGATCCACCGTTGCCGCTCAAGTCCCGCCTCACCGCACCTCTGCTTCGTGCGAGCAGAGATGGGCCGACCAGCGCTGCCCCCTTCGTTGACTTGGTCAAGAGCCAGCGTGGCCGGCCCCAAGCCCCTGCGCCTCTCCAGCAGCACGCCTGCAGCGATGGGGCCACCGCCCCGAGCGTGTTGACCGCGTCCCCTCCCTCGTTCGATCCATCGTGCCGCAGCCAGATCCCCAAGGCCCAGCCGAAGCCGGCCCAGATCCCCCCTCCCGTAGACTAACGGGCCAGCCAGTTTCGGCCCGCTTCTATTTTTTTCGGATATGCGATTTTAGGATTATCCAGTGTATTATCAGTTTTACAGAAAACCCCCTAGACCTCATGCATGTAATAACTAATTAACCATGCATCGGATTAAAATAATTTATATATGTAAAATGCTCAGAAAATTGTGTAGATTAATAATATGTCACTTTCATCCATGTTTAAAATGTTTAAAATGCTGTTTGTATTAATTTGCTCACATGCCATGCTAAAATGCTTTAATTCATACCTAAATAACCGTAACTCTGTTTTAAATAAACTTTATATGTAAATGGGGTGGAAAAATGCCTAGTTTAACATGGTGCACTTTATTTTCCTGTTTAACAACTCTAAATTTATGTAATAGGAAGAACAGTACCAAAACTAAAATATGCATATGGGGATTTACGGGATTTGTTGTTTGTTATATCCGGCCCCATTTAAATTGTTTAGATGGTATAGTTTTGTCATGCTTCACCTCTTGCCATGCCATGCCTCATTAAACCAGACATGCATGATACTTGTTTGTGCATCATGCCATGTTTATGCTGGTGTGTTTACCATGTTGTTTGTTTATTTCCGGTGTTGCTTCTTAGTTCCAGTAATGTTGCGATTGTGAGGATTCGTTCGACTACAGCCGCTTGTCTTCTTCATGGACTCGTTCTTCTTCCTAGCGGGATTTCAGGCAAGATGACCGCTACCCTGGATCTCACTACTATCATTGCTATGCTATTTGCTTCGTTCTATCGCTATGCGCCGTTACCTATCTGTTGCTCTTCAAGCCATCCCAAATTGCCATGAACCTCTAACCTTTGACACATTTCCTATGCAAACCGTTGTTTGGCTATGTTACCGCTTTGCTCAGCCCCTCTTATAGCGTTGCTAGTTGCAGGTGAAGTTGAAGATTTCTCCATGGTGGACAGGATTTTGGTTGGGATATCACAATATCTCTTATATTATTAATGCATCTATATATTTGGTAAAGGGTGGAAGGCTCGGCCTTATGCCTCGTGTTTTGTTCCATTCTTGCCTCCCTAGTTTCCATCATACCAGTGTTATGTTCCCGGATTCCGCGTTCCTTACCCGGTCGGGTGATTTATGGGACCCCCTTGACAGTTCGCTTTGAATAAAACTCCTCCAGCAAGGCCCAACCTTGGTTTTACCATTTGCCTCACCACCACCTACCCCTTTCCCTTGGGTCGGCCAACCCGAGGGTCATCTTTATTTTAGCCCCCCCGGGCCAGTGCTTGTCTAAGTGTTGGTCCAAACCGAGCGATGTCCGGCGCCCCCTGGGCAACCAGGGTCTATGCCAGCCCGACGTCTTGCTCATCTGGTGTGCCCTGAGAACGAGATATGTGCAGCTCCTATTGGGATTTGTCGGCGCATCGGGCGGCTTTGCTGGTCTTGTTTTACCATTGTCGAAATGTCTTGTAAACCGGGATTCCGAGTCTGATCGGGTCTTCCTGGGAGAAGGTCTATTCCTTCGTTGATCGCGAGACCTTGTCATGGGCTAAGTTGGGACACCCCTGCACGGTATAATCTTTCGAAAGCCGTGCCTGCGGTTATAGGCAGATGGGAATTTGTTAATGTCCAGTTGTAGATGACTTGACACCAGATCCGAATTAAAACACATCAACTGCGTGTGTAGCCGTGATGGTCTCTTCTCGGAGGAGTCCGGGAAGTGAACACGGTTTCTGGGTTATGTTTGACGTAAGTAGGAGTTCAGGATCACTTCTTGATCATTGCTAGCTTCACGACCGTTCCGCTTGCTCTCTTCTCGCTCTTATTTGCGTATGTTAGCCACCATATATGCTTAGTCGCTGCTGCAGCCTCACCACTTTACCCCTTCCTTCCCTTTAAGCTTCGCTAGTCTTGATACCCATGGTAATGGGATTACTGAGTCCTCGTGGCTCACAGATTACTACAACAACAGTTGCAGGTACAGGTTATACGATGATCATGACGCGAGAGCGATGCTTGTTTGCGTTGAGTTCTTCTTCTGCTTCTTCGATCAGGGAATAGGTTCCAGGTCGGCAGCCTGGGCTAGCAGGGTGGATGTTATTTGAATTTCTGTTTGTGTTTCATCCGTAGTCGGATGTTGATCTTATGTATTGTGATGTTGTATTTGTGTGGCATTGTATGCCTCTTGTATGTATCCCCATCTATTATGTAATGTTGATGTAATGATATCCACCTTGCAAAAGCGTTTCAATATGCGGGTCTATCCTTGGTGGAACCTTCGAGTTCCTTTTGGATAGGGTCGCATATTGGGCGTGACACTACGGGGGCCCCACGAGGCAGGGGGGCGTGCCCTAGGGGGTGGGCGCGCCCCCACCCTTGTGAGCACCTCCCATATCTTCTGACGTGGAGTCCAAGTCCATCGGGTGGGTTTCCTTCCAAAAATAACTTCTCCAGTTGATTTCGTTCCGTTTTGACTCTGTCTGATATTCCTTTTCCTCGAAACACTGAAATAGGCATAAACAGCAAATCTGGGTTGGGCCTCCAGTTAATAGGTTAGTCCCAAAAATAATATAGAAGTGGATAATAAAGCCCAATATTGCCTAAAACAATAGATAAAGTAGCATGGAGCAATCAAAAATTATAGATACGTTGGAGACGTATCAAGCATCCCCAAGCTTAATTCCTACTCGTCCTCGAGTAGGTAAATGATAAAAAGAGAATTTTTGATGCGGAGTGATACTTTGGCATAATTTCAATGTAAATCTTCTTAATTGTGGTATGAATATTCAGATCCGAATAAATACAAAATAAAAGTTCATATTGATAAAAAGAAATAGTAATACTTCTTTACCCCTGATGACAAGCCAAGCATACCAATCAAAGTAATCATGTCCCCTCAAAATAGCATGGCGAAAGAAAGTTCATCCCTACAAAATCATATAGTTAGGCTATGCTTCATTTTCGTCACACAAAGATGTTCCCAACTTCTATACCCCCGATGAGAAGCCAAGAAGTTGTTTCATACTTAAATAATCTCAAACTTTTTCAACCTTCACGCAATACATGAGCGTGAGCCATGGATATAGCACTATGGGTGGAATATAATATGATGATGGGGATTGTGTAGAGAAGACAAAAAAGGAGAAAGTCTCACATTGACGAGGATAATCAACGGGCTATGGAGATGCCCATTAATTGATGTCAACATGAGGAGTAGGGATTGCCATGCAACGGATGCACTAGTGCTATGAATGCTCAACAAAAGAAAACTAGTGGGTGTGCATCCAACTCACTTGCTCATGAAGACCTAGGGCATTTGAGGAAGCCCATCGTAGGAATATACAAGCCAAGTTCTATAATGAAAAATTTCCCACTAGTATAAAAAAACAACTTATAAGACTCACTACATGAAGAACAAGGTGCTACTTTGAAGCACAATATATGAGACTCACTACATGAAGAACAAGGTGCTACTTTGAAGCACAAGTGTGGAAAAAGAGATAGTAGCATTGCCCTTTTTATTTATTTTCTCTTTTTTTTCTTTTTTTTGGGCCTTTTTTTTTGGCCTTTCTTCTTTTTTTTCTTTTCTTTTTGGTCAATGCTCTAATAATGATGATCATCACACTTCTAGTGATTACAACATAAGGATTACAACTCGAAACTTAGAACAAGATATGACTCTATATGAATGTCTCCGGCGGTGTACCGGGATGGTGCAATGAATCAAGAGTGACATGTATGAAAAATAATGCATGGTGGCTTTGCCACAAATACAATGTCAACTACATGATCATGCAATGTCAATATGACAAAAGTAATGTATGTCATGATGATGATGATGATGGAAGTTGCATGGCAATATATCTCGGAATGGCTATGGAAATGCCATGATAGGTAGGTATGGTTGCTGTTTTGAGGAAGATATAAGGAGGTTTATGTGTGATAGAGCGTATCATATCACGGGGTTTGGATGCACCGGCGAGGTTTGCACCAACTCTCAAGGTGAGAAAGGGCAATGCACGGTACCGAAGATTCTAGCAAAGGCAGAAAGGTAAGAGTGCGTATAATCCATGGATTCAACGTTAGTCAAAAGAACTCATATACTTATTTCAAAAATTTAGAAATCATCAAAAATCAAGTACTACGCGCAAGCTCCTAGGGGGTAGATTGGTAAGAAAAGACCATCGCTCGTCCCCGACCGCCACTCATAAGGATGCACAAGCCAGGTACACTTCATGTTTCAAATTTGTTACACAACTTTAACCATACGTGCATGCTATGGGACTTGTTAACTTCATAACAAGCATTCTTTAAATTCATAATCACCCAACTAGCATGACTTTAATATCACTACCTCCATATCTCAAAACAATTATCAAGCATCAAACTTCTCATAGTATTCAACACACTCATAAGAATTCTTACAAATCTTTTATGCTTAGCATATTAGGATTATTTAAGCAAATTACCATGCTATTTAAGACTCTCTAAATAATATAAGTGAAGCATGAGAGTTCATATATTTCTCCAAAATAAAACTACCATCGTGCTCTAAAAGATATAAGTGAAGAACTAGAGCAAAAACAGACTACTCCGAAAGATATAAGTGAAGATCAATGAGTAGTCGAATAATTATGCAACTATGTGAAGGCTCCCTCTCGTTTAAGAATTTCAGACCTTGATACTTTATTCAAACAGCAAGCAAAGCTAAATAAAACTACATTGCAAGGATAGCACAACTCATGTGAAGAAGCAAAAACTTAGGCTCAACCGATACAAACCAATAGTTGTTGAAGAAGAAAGGTGGGATGCCTACCGGGGCATCCGCAAGCTTAGATGCTTGATATTTCTTGAAATATTATCTTGGGGTGCCTTGGGCTTCCCCAAGCTTGAGCTTTTGTGTCTCCTTAATTCCTCTCATATCATGGTTTCTCTTTTTATCAGAAGCTTCATTCACAACAAACTCAACAAGAACTCGTGAGATAGGTTAGTATAAACCAATGCAAAACCTTATCATTTTTTACTGTAACAAATCACTAACATTATTATTCAACATTGCATACTAATTGCCTATTCATATTTAATACTGCTATCATCAAATAGAATCATTAAGCATGCAAACATATGCAAACAATCAAACATAACAGCAATCTGTCAAAACAGTACAGTCTATAAAGAATGTAGGAGTATCAAACCTTCCCTAACTCCAAAAATTATGAAATAAAATTCCAACTGTAATAAATTTATCAGAGATCAATATGCAAAAAGATTCAACATTATACTATTCTCTGAATTTTCTACGGAATTTTTGCAACAGCGGTAAACTTTCTGTTTTCAAACAGCAACATGTATACTAGCAAAATAAGCATGACAAAGGCTATCCTTGACTTTTTTATTGAAACTAAATATGCAAAACATTAATCTAATTAACAGAAAGAAAATACTAACAAAATAAAATGATGCTCCAAGCAAAAAACATATCATGTGGTGAATAAATATATAGCTCCAAGTAAAGTTACCGATGAACGAAGACGAAAGAGGGGATGCCTTCCGGGGGACCCCCAAGCTTAGGCTCTTGGTTGTCCTTGAATATTACCTTGGGGTGCCTTTGGCATCCCCAAGCTTAGGCTCTTGCCACTCCTTATTCCATAGTCCATCGAATCTTTACCCAAAACTTGAAAACTCCACAACACAAAACTCATCAGAAAACTCGTAAGCTCCGTTAGTATAAGAAAATAAAATCACCACTTAGCTACTGTAATGAACTCATTTTAAATTCATATGGGTGCAATATATACTGTACTTCAACTTATCTATGGTTCATACCCTCCGATACTACTCATAGATTCATCAAAATAAGCAAACAACACATAGAAAACAGAATCTGTCAAAAACAGAACAGTCTTTAGTAATCTGTATCAAACGTATACTTCTGCAACTCCTAAAATTCTACCAAATTAGGACGCCCTGAGAAATTTGTGTACCAATCCAGAGCAAAAAGAATCAGATCATAATCACGTTTCTGTAAATTAACAAAACTAAATTACTGGGTGCAAAAGTTTCTGATTTTCAGCAGGATCGACACAACTATCACCGTGAGCTATCCTAAAGGTCTTACTTGGCACTTTATTGAAACAAAAGCTATAAAACATGATTACTACAGTAGAATAATCATGTGAACACACAAAAACAGTAAGGATAAATATTGGGTTGTCTCCCAAAAAGCGCTTTTCTTTAATGCCTTTCTAGCTAGGCATGATGATGACAATGATGCTCACATAAAAGATAAGAATTGAAACATAACGGGGGCATCATGAAGCATATGACTAGCACTTTTAAGTCTAACCCACTTCCTATGCATAGGGATTGGGTGAGGAAACAACTTATCAGAACAATAATCAACAAGCATAGGAAGGCAAAACAAGCATAGCTTCAAGATTTTCAACACATAGAGAGGAAACTTGACATTATTGCAATTCCTACAAGCATATGTTCCTCCCTCATAATAATTTTTAGTAGCATCATGAATAAATTCAACAATATAACCAGCACCTAAAGCATTTTTTTCATGCTCTACAAGCATAGAAAATTTACTACTCTCCACATAAGCAAAATTCTTCTCATGAATAGTAGTGGGAGCAAACTCAACAAAATAACTATCATGTGATTGAAAATTAAGATCAAGATGACAAGTTTCATGGTTATCATTATTCTTTAAAGCATACGTGTCATCACAATAATCATCATAGATAGGAGGGATGCTTTCATCATAGAAAATTTGCTCATCAAAGCTCGGGGGACAAAAAATATCATCTTCATCAAACATAGCTTCCCCAAGCTTGTGGCTTTGCATATCATTAGCATCAGGATATTTAAGGAATTCATACTAACAACATTGCAATCATGCTCATCATTCACATATTTCATGCCAAGCATTCTATGTAATTCTTCTTCTAGCACTTGAGCACAATTTTCCTTTTCTTCATACTCACGAAAGATATTAAAAAGATGAAGCATATGAGACAAACTCAATTCCATTTTCTTAGTTTTCTTTTATAAACTAAACTAGTGATAAAACAAGAAACAAAAAGATTCGATTGCAAGATCTAAAGATATACCTTCAAGACTCACCTTCCCTGCAACGGCGCTAGAAAAGATCTTGATATCTACTACACAACCTTCTTCTTGTAGACGTTGTTGGGCCTGCAAGTGCACAGGTTTGTAGGACAGTGGAAAATTTCCCTGCAACCAAATAACAAAGAGTCTCTTGTGTCCCCAACACGCCCAATACAATGGTTAATTGTATAGGTGCACTAGTTCGGCGAAGAGATGGTGATACAAGTGCAATATGGATGGTAGATAAAGGTTTTTGTAATCTGAAATAATAAAAACAGCAAGTTAACTAATGATAAAAGTGAGTGTAAACGGTATTGCAATGATAGGAAACAAGGCCTAGGGTTCATACTTTCACTAGTGCAAGTTCTCTCAACAATAATAACATAGATAGATAATATAACAAGCCCTCAACATGCAACAAAGAGTCACTCCAAAGCCACTAATAGCGGAGAACAAACGTAGAGATTATGGTAGGGTAAGAAACCACCTCAAAGTTATTATTTCGGATCGTTCTATAAAAGAGTTCATACTAGAATAACACCTTAAGACACAAATCAACCAAAACCCTGATGTCACCTAGATACTCCATTGTCACCTCAAGTATCCGTGGGCATGATTATACGATATGCGTCACACAATCTCAGATTCATCCAATCAACACAAAGTACTTCAAAGAGTGCCCCAAAGTTTCTATCGGATAGTCAAGAACGTGTGCCAACCCCTATGCATAGGTTCCCAATGTCACGAAAGCCGCAAGTTGATCACCAAGACATACATCAAGTCTTCTCATAAAAGACCCAATCCGATAAGATAACTTCAAAGGGGAAACTCAATTCACCACAAGAGAGTAGAGGGGGAGAAACATCATAAGATCCAACTACAATAGCAAAGCTCGGGATACATCAAGATTGTGCCATAGAGGGAACACGAGAGAGAACACGAAAGAGAGAGAGATCAAACACATAGCTACTGGTACATACCCTCAGCCCCGAGGGTGAACTACTCCCTCCTCGTCATGGAGAGTGCCGGTATGATGAAGATGACCACCGGTGATGGGATCCCCCTTCGGCAGGGCGCTGGAACGGGCTCCCGAGAGGTTTTTGGTGGCTATAGAGGCTTGTGGCGGCGGAACTCCCGATCTATCTTCTGTTCTGGAAGTTTTAGGGTACGTAGGTTTATATGGGTGCAAGGGGTACGTCGGTGGAGCTACGGGGGGCCCACGAGGCAAGGGGCACGCCCTAGGGGGGTGGGCGCCCCCACCCTCGTGAGCACCTCCCGTATCTTCTGACATGGAGTCCATCAGGTGGGTTTCATTCCAAAAATAACTTCTCAAGTTGATTTCGTTCCATTTTGACTCCGTCTGATATTCCTTTTCCTCGAAACACTGAAATAGGCATAAAACAACAAATCTGGGTTGGGCCTCCGGTTAATAGGTTAGTCCCAAAAATAATATAAAAGTGGATAATAAAGCCCAATATTGCCTAAAACAGTAGATAAAGTAGCATGGAGCAATCAAAAATTATAGATACGTTGGAGACGTATCACCTGCTGGCACACACGCTCGGCAAAATGATGTCGTGTGCGACCGGTGAACGCTCAAATATGGAAATATGTATAGTAGAGCTAAAAAATACAATTATACAGGCAAAATTGTTTCCGGCTGCAAGTACATCCCACACAGTCAGTCCCCACTAAACGTTTCCGTTTGTATGTACATCCCACACAGTCACTCCAAGGAAAATGTTTGCGTTCACAGGTACATCACACACAATTTTTACCGTTAAATCGTTTGTGATAGCGTTGCCATTGCACATGATATTAATAATTATATCGTTTGCGTTATTGAATGCATCACACAAGGTGCGTAGAAGAAACTATGTGGCAAATGCTATCCATCACACACACTTTTTAGGTGGTAAACTTTTGCGCAAGGTGGCCTAACACAAACAGTTTTCAAGATAAAGTCGTGTGTGGAGTGGAGATTGATCGCACACGTAGTGGATCCTAGAAACATTTTTGATCTCCACGTATATCACAGACGTTTCACTTTCGCAAACCGTGTGCAGTGTAATCCCTAATTAATCCCTAATTTAAAAATCACATGTGTTGAATTTGAAAGTAGGCAATCACTTATTTCATATCCAACCATGTTTATCACAAATATAGGTTTGATAACCCACAAGTGTAGGGGATCGCAACAACTTTCGAGGGTAAAGTATTCGACCCAAATTTATTGATTCGACACAAGGGGAGCCAAAGAATATTCTTGAGTATTAGCAGTTGAGTTGTCAATTAAACCACACCTGGATAACTAAGTATCTGCAGCAAAGTAGTATTATAATAAAGGTAATGATGGCAAAAGTAAAAATAATAGTTTTTGGGTTTTGTAGTAGTTGTAACAGTAGCAACGGAAAAGTAAATAAGCGAAGAACAATATGTGAAAAGCTTGTAGGCAATGGATCAGTGATGGATAATTTTGCCGGATGCGATTCCTCATGTAATAGTTATAACATAGGGTGACACAGAACTAGCTCCAATTCATCAACGTAATGTAGGCATGTATTCCGTAAATAGTCATACGTGCTTATGGAAAAGAACTTGCATGACATCTTTTGTCCTACCCTCCCGTGGCAGCGGGGTCCTAGCGGAAACTAATGGATATTAAGGTCTCCTTGTAACAGATAACCGGAACAAAGCAGTAGTACATAGTGAATACATGAACTCCTCAAACTACGGTCATCACCGAGAAATATCCAGATTATTGTCACTTCGGGGTTGTCGGATCATAACACATAATAGGTGACTATAGACTTGCAAGATAGGATCAAGAACACACATATATTCATGAAAACATAATAGGTTCATATTTGAAATCATGGCACTCGGGCCCTAGTGACAAGCATTAAGCATGGCAAAGTCATAGCAACATCAATCTCAGAACATAGTGGATACTAGGGATCAAACCCTAACAAAACTAACTTGATTATATGGTAAATCTCATCCAACCCATCACCGTCCAGCACGCCTACGATGGAATTACTCACACGCGACGGTGAGCATCATGAAATTGGTGATGGAGGATGGTTGATGATGACGACAGGGACGAATCCCCCTCTCCGGAGCCCCGAACGGACTCCAGATCAGCCCTCCCAAGAGAGATTAGGGCTTGGCGGCGGCTCCGTGTCGTAATACGCGATGAAACTTTCTCTGTGATTTTTTTCTCCCCGAACATGAATATATGGACTTGGAGTTGAGGTCGGTGGAGGTCCAGGGGGCCGACGAGATAGGGGGGCGCGCCCAGGGGGAGGGGGCGCGCCCCCCTGTCTCGTGGACAGGGTGTGGGCCCCCTGGTCTTGATTCTTTCGCTAGTATTTTTTATATTTTCCAAAAAGTCGCTCCGTGGATTTTCACGACATTCCAAGAACTTTTCTTTTCTACACATAAAACAACATCATGGCAGTTCTGCTGAAAACAACATCAGTCTGGGTTAGTTTCATTCAAATCATGCAAGTTAGAGTCCAAAACAAGGGCAAAAGTGTTTGGAAAAGTTGATACGTTGGAGACGTATCAACTCCCCCAAGCTTAAACCTTTGCTTGTCCTCAAGCAATTCAGTTGATAAACTGAAAGTGATAAAGAAAAACTTTTAGAAACTCTGTTTCTCTTGTTGTTGTAAACATGCAAAGCCATCATTTAGGTTTCAGCAAATATTATGAACTAACCATACTCACAATAACATCCAGGTCTCACAATTACTCATATCAATAGCATAATCAGCTAGCGCGCCATAATAATAAAACTCGGATGACAACACTTTTTCAAAACAACCATAACATGATATAACAAAATGGTATCTCGCTAGCCCTTTCTGAGACCGCAAAACATAAATGCAGAGCACCTTTAAAGATCAAGGACTGACTAAACATTGTAATTCATGGTAAAAGAGATCCAATCAAGTCATACCAATATAAACCAGTAGTAATGAATGCAAATGACAGTGCGCTCTCCAGCGGGTGCTTTTTAATAAGAAATGTGATGACTCAACATAAAAGTAAATAGATAGGACCTTCGCAGAGGGAAGCAGGTATTTGTAGAGGTGCTAGAGCTCGATTTTAAAACAGAGATTGAGCGGCATACTTTCGCTGTCAACACAACAACTATGAGATGGTTGTATCTTCCATACTACATGCATTATAGGCAATTCCCAAACAGAATGGTAAAGGTTTATACCCCTCAACCACCAACAAGCATCAATCCATGGCTTTCTCGAAACAACGAGTTCCTCCAACTAACAACAGCCCTGGGGGAGTTTTGTTTAATTATTTTGATTTTCTTTGATCTTTTTGGATCATGGGACTAGGCATCCCGGTTACCGGCCCTTTCTCATGAATGAGGAGCAGAGTTCACTCCTCTTGAGAATAACCCACCTAGCATGGAAGTTATAGGCAGCCCTAGTTGTAACATGAGCTGCTCGAGCATACAAAACAGAACTTCATTTGAAGGTTTGGAGTTTGGCACATACAAATTTACATGGAACGGCAGGTAAATACCGCATATAGGAACGTATAGTGGACTCTTATGGAACAACTTTGGGGTTTAAGGAGTTGGATGCACAAGCAGTATTCCGGCTTAGTACAGGTGAAGGCTAGCAAAAGACTGGGAAGTGACCAACTGAGATAGCGACAACAGTCATAAACATGCATTAAAATTAATTCACAACGAATACAAGCATGAGTAGGATATAATCTACCATGAACATAAATATCATGAAGGCTATGTTGATTTGATTCAACTACATGCGTGAACATGTGCCAAGTCGAGTCACTCGATTCATTCAAAGGAGGATACCATCCCATCATACCACATCATAATCATTCTAATAGCATGTTGGCACGCGAGGTAAACCATTATAACTCATAGATAATCAAGCATGGCACAAGCAACTATAATCTCTAAATGTCATTGCAAATATGTTTACTTCATAATAAGCTGAATCAGAAACGATGAACTCATCATATTTACAAAAACAAGAGAGGTCGAGTTCATACAAACTTTTCTCATCTCAATAAGTCCATCATATATCGTCATTATTGCCTTTGACTCGCACGACCGAATGATGTGTATAATAATAATAGTGCACGTGCATTGGACTAAGCTGGAATCTGCAAGCATTCAACTCAAGAGAGAAGACAGGGTAATATGAGCTCTAAGTTAAATAAACAATCATGCATATGAGAGCCACTAAGCATTTTCAATATGGTCTTCTCGACCCCCAAAGGAAAGAAAAGAAAATAAAACTATTTACACGGGAAAGCTCCCAACAAGTAAGAAGAAGAACAAGAAATCTTTTAGGGTTTTCATTTTAATTCTACTACAAGCATGGAAATTAAATTAACTATTTGTTTGGTTTTTCTTAAGGTTTATCAAACACACAAGAAGAAAAGTAGAAAAAGAAATTTAAACTAACATAGATAATACAATGAAAGAGTATGAGCACCGACGACTAGTGTGTGAACATGAATGTAAAGTCGGTGAGAAATACGTACTCCCCCAAGCTTAGGCTTTTGGCCTAAGTTGGTCTAGTACCAAGGACCGCCTGGCTAATATCCGTAAGTGAAACTGGGGTCGTACTGAGATGCAACGACAACCGCCTCCTGAGTTGTGGCGTGTTGGCGAGCTTCCTCCGCTCTCCCCTCGTGTTCAGCTTCTTCATCCCTAGTGACAACATATCTTCCTTTTGCCTGATAATCAAAAAGGTAGGGAGCGGGAAGAGTAATATGGACGACGTTGCGTTTGTCATAGATTAGTCGATATTGGAGGAATTGTTCATTCCTCCCAAGAAATTGATGATTGACCATAGCTTCAGAATCCAAATAAACAGGAGTTATTATCATATCTCCCTCTCGTGGGGCTATACCAAGATAATTAGCCACAAGGGTTGCATAAATTCCTCCAAACAAATTTCCCTTTCTACTATTATTCTACAACCTACATGCAACTATTGCCCCTAAGTTATAACATTTATAACCTAACACAGCACTCCTGAGGACACACAGATCAGGGACACACATGTGACAAGCTTCAACTTTACCATTAATGCATCTACCAATGAAGAGAGAAAAATAATGTATAGCAGGAAAATGAATGCTCCCTTTGGTAGCTTGTGCTATATCCCTAGATTCTCCCACAGTAATACTAGCAAGGAAATCTCTAAATTCAGATTTGTGAGGATCATTAATATTACCCCACTGCGGGAGTTTGCAAGCAGTTGTAAAATCCTCTAAGTCCATGGTATAAGATGTATCATAAATATCAAATATGACACTAGGAGAATTACGGGTGCAGTTATATTTAAACCTCCGAACAAAGGAATCAGTCAACTGATAGTATTGAGGACACTTATCTTGTAATAAGTCCTCCAACTCTGCACTACGCACATACGCATCAAATTCCTCCTTGAAGCCTGCTTCGACCATAAAATCATCGGATGGCCACTCACAAGCTCGTACATCCGCATCCCTCGGCAATTCAACATCTTGCTCACGTATAGCAATATTGGGCCCTTTCTTCACCGAGGAACCACCTTGGTACATTCTTCTAAGCATAATTCTTTTTCTGAAATATTTCTGAATTTTTAGTAACTTCAAAATAAAAGTGAATAAAACTAAACAAGATTGATAGCAACTACTCCTACAAGTGCCTTGAGCCTATATCATGCATTAGAATTGCTTGGGACCTCATAAATTCAACATGCAAGTTCAAGAACATGGTCACCTATGCAGCAAAAATTTGCAATGAATAAAGCACTAGAACAAAAACTAATTGGACCAATGGAGGAGTCACATACCAAGCAACAATCTCCCAAAGCAGTTTTGTGAATGGAGCTTTGAGCAAGGAGATCGAAAATCGCAGCAAAATGAGCTAGAACTCGTGCTTGAGCTGGATAAGGATTTTTTTGGGTAGAAGATGAAGTGTGCGGGTGCTGGCATAAGTGGACGGGGCCACCAGGCGCCCATGAGACAGGGGGCGCGCCCAAGTGGGGTGGGCGCGCCCTCCACTCTCGTGGCCTGGTGCTTGCCCCTCCTGCAGTGTTTTCAGTGCCTAAAATCCTCAAATATTCCATAAAAAATCATACTCCCTCCGTCCGGAAATACTTGTCTTAGAAATGGTTGTATCTAGACTTATTTTAGTTATAGATACATCCATCTTCAACCATTTTTAAGACAAGTATTTCCGGACGGAGGGAGTACTAAATTTGCAGGGCATTTGGAGCACTTTTATTTTCGAGATATTTTTTAATGCACGGATAATTTAGAAAACAGACGGATAATACTATTTTTGATTTATTTATTCTAAATAACAGAAAGTAAAAAGGGGGTACAGAAGGTTGTGCCTTCTAGTTTCATCCATCTCATGATCATCAAAATGAATCCACTAACAAGGTTGATCAAGTCTTGTTAACAAACTCATTCCGAATAACACGGAACCGGAAAATTTCGAATAACACTAAGTTACCTCAACGGGGATATGAAAATCCCCAACAATAAGAATATCATACTTTTTCTTGACAGTAGGGAGAGGAAATTCAAAATCTCCAATAATAATAGTTGGAACTTTTCCAATAGAATTGATGCTATGAACTTGAGATTGTTTCCTCGGAAAGTGTACCGTATGCTCATTACCATTAACATGAAAAGTGACATTGCCTTTGTTGCAATCAATAACAGCCCCTGCAGTATTAAGAAAAGGTCTACCAAGGATAATCGACATACTATCGTCCTCAGGAATATCAAGAAGAACAAAGTCCGTTAAGATAGTGACATTTACAACCACAACAGGCACATCCTCACAGATACCGATAGGTATAGCAGTTGATTTATCAGCCATTTGCAAAGATATTTCAGTAGGTGTCAACTTATTCAATTCAAGTTTACGATATAAAGAGAGAGGCATAACACTAACACCGGCTCCAAGATCACATAAAGCAGTTCTAACATAATTTCTTTTAATGGAGCATGGTATAGTTAGTACACCCGGATCTCCAAGTTTCTTTGGTATTCCACCCTTAAAAGTTTAATTAGCAAGCATGGTGGAAATTTCAGCTTTCGGTATCTTTATTTTATTTGTGATGATATCCTTCATATACTTAGCATAAGGATTTACTTTGAGCATATCGGTTAAGTGCATACGTAAGAAAATAGGTCTAATAATTTCAGCAAAGCGCTCAAAATCCACATCATCCTTTGTCTTGGATGGTTTAGGAGGAAATGGCATGGGTTTCTGAACCCATGGTTCTCTTTCTCTCTCGTGCTTCCTAGCAACAAAATCTCTCTTATCATAACGTTGATTCTTTGATTGTGGGTTATCAAGATCAACAGCAGGTTCAATCCCTACATCATTGTTTTTGCTAGGTTGAGCATCAACATGAACATTATCATTATCATTATCACTAGGTTCATGTTCATCACCTGATTGTGTTTCAGCATCAGAAATAGAGATATCATTGGGATTCTCAGGTGTGTCTATAGTAGGTTCACTAGAAGCATGCAAAGTCCTATCGTTTTTCTTTTTCTTCTTTTTAGAAGAACTAGGTGCCTCTAAATTATTTCTCTGAGAATCCTGCTCGATTCTCTTAAGGTGGCCTTCAGGATACAAAGGTTCCTCAGTCATTCTACCAGTTCTAGTAGCCACTCTAATAGCAAAGTCATTTTTATTATTTAATTCATCAAGCAAATCATTTTGAGCTTTAAGTACTTGCTCAGCTCGAGTAGCAATCATAGAAGCATATTTGCTAATGAGTTTAAGTTCACCTTTAACTCTAGCCCCATTATCGCTCACGTGTCCTGTTGGGGACATAACTATTTGTGTAAGCCGCCCAGGAGGGGCCGGGTTACGCAAAGAGGATTCATCAGAAAGAAGCCCAAGACCATGCATGAAGATGGCGGTTCAATAAAGGGTCTAAGGCCCACAGGCGGCTTAAAGCCCATAATGGTAAACCGCCATGATGATATGACTTGTAACATAGGGTAGACTTGACTAGTCACCGATCCGGACACTGTCTATGAGCCGGCCGGGACTCTGTAGGCCGCAGGGTGTCCACCCGTGTATATAAGGGGATGACCCGCTGGCGGCTTAGGGCAAGAAACAACTCATCGAGAACCGGGCATAGAGTATCTCGCTCCCTGGTCATCGAAACATGAAGCAATACCAACCCAACTAGACGTAGGCTTTACCTTCACCGCAAGGGGCCGAACTAGTATAAACCTCCCATGTCTCTTGTCCTAATTAACCCCTTCAAGCTTCTTAGTTGCGATGGCTCTACAACTAAGTCCTTTCACTAGGACATCTGACGTGACAATTCGACGACAGTTGGCGCCCATCATGGGGCCAGCACACGGTGGATTTGAGTTCTTGAAGGGCAACTTCGAAGGGCTCAAGGATACGCAGTGGGCCGGATGACCAAGAGTCGTCGTGGCAAGATCTACATTGACAACGAAGGCTGGGGCCCTGACGCCGGATCAATTAAGTACGGGTACCGTGTCCCCTTCGGCGGAATCCACGTCTTCATCGGCCGGATTGGTGAGCCGGGCCCTGAGCCGGACAACTGCACCGACCTCGTCGAGACGGCTCAGTGTGTGAGAAAGGCCCGAGTTCAACCCGTCATGAAGTGTGCCTTCGTGGGTTGCATCCACGGAGAGGAACTTTCTGAAGGATCTGAAGATGGTGATGAGACGGTCGTCCTCTCGGACGGTGATTTGTCCGCCGGTTCAACAAATTCGTTGTACCAAGTGCAAGACAACGTGCTTGGGGGCCGTTTCGATGGCACCAGTATTCCGGACCCCTATGAGCCGCCAAGATGGGCAGGAGTCTTCATGGCTGGGACTCAACCCGGCCAAAACTCTACAACCGCTACAGCAATAACGTCCGGGACAGGAGCAGCCGGGGCAGGAAGCCCTCTGCGCCGCCGGCTCAGGTGCTAATAGATCTCATGGATAAGCTTACGGCCCTGTTAACTGCCACGGTTATTCCTGCAAATAAAGATGAGAATGACACGGAAGTGGCACGGGTGCGCAAGGAAATAGCTCGGGCCAAGGAGGCCTTGGCAGCTGAGGACACCAGGTTAGCCACAGAACGGACGGCTTTGGATGCACGGGCACAACGGCTACCATCGGATGCTTTCTAGCTCACGATGAACCTGAACGCGTCTAACGAGGTGATGAGGAGGAGACATCAGAAAACCCAGTCCCGTTTACCTCTGGTTTATGATCCTCGGAATCTTTTTGCTACACCCGGGGCCGGTCCAAGTAACCTGCCAGATGCAAATCAGTTTATGATAGCCGAAACAGGAGGACCGGCTCAGCCTCGGGAGATGGCACCTCCTCATGGGAGCATGGCACCGCCCGTTACGTGCAAATACCGCCGGGTCACTTTTCCAACCCCATGGAGAACTTAATCGCACCATCAGCGCGTTTGGCGGCTTCCCAGTGGACGGTGATGATCCGACAGCGGTAGAGACCCGGAGGATCAGAGAACTTGTCCAGACAACCGTGGCTCAGCAAGAGACTTATTCTTATAGCCGAGACATGATTCATTCAACTCCTCCACCTTGGTTAGCACCGCGTCGTCAAAACCGGAGTCCAAGCTACAGCAGGCACATGGAGTCAGAAGCTTTGTCAAACAACGCCCAGCACCGTAACCAGCCCGGTGGCTATAATCCGGTGCAAGACCGAATACCTCAGGAGAACGAGCGGGTGGCTCAGCTAGCGTCTCAATATATGGCTCATCAAGATTTCCTAGAGTATCCGACGACTTCCATTGAGACGGGAGTGGCTACTAGAACTGGCAGTGTTCCTTGTTTGGTACTGGCTCTGCGTAATGTACGTCTGCCCAAGGACTTCAAGGGACCTCGAAAGGTGCCGAATTACACGGCCAACTTACAGCCTGGGGCGTGGATTGAAAGTTATGAGATGGCCATGGAGCTGTTGGAGGTCAACGACGCAACAATGGCTAAGTACATCACCATGATGTTAGACGGAACGGCCCGGTCTTGGTTAAAGGGCTTGCCGCCAAATTCCATTACTTCGTGGGCAGAGCTAAAGGCCCGTTTCATCCAGAACTTTAAGGACACTTGCAAGCAATCTATGTCGATTGTGGACTTGAAAAATTGTAAGTAGGAGGAGGGTGAATCCACGACTCACTGGGTACGCCGGGTCAAGGAGATAATACATTCATCTGACAATATGGATGCCGGCTCTGCAGTCCTTATGTTGGAGAAGAACTGTCACTTTGAGCCGTTGAGACAGAAACTGGGGCGCCTTAAGCGTGATTGCAACGACATGGGTATGCTGATGGCAGCTTTAGTGAAATACACCGACTCTTATAGTACAAAGGATCCCATGTCTGATGAGGAAAAGACATGGAAGGGGAAGAAGAACGGCAATGGAAAGGGCCAACAACCCGATGAATCAAGGAGGCAATAAGTGTAAGGAGGAGGGTAACCCGGAGTTTGTGGCCAATGCCAATGCGTAGGGTAATAATCAGAGACGTAAGGGAAAACCGCCCCCTAGATCTGGCGGGTCAGGCCCATCTCTTGAGCAGCTACTCAATGAGCCTTGTCCGATTCACGGCACCCGGGAACAACCCGCCACCCACTTATGGAAAGATTGCGCGATCATGAAGGCTTTCAAGAATTCCAAGATGTTTGACGGCAATCATGGGTCAGGCGGCGGCTCAGGAGCTGGTGGTTTTCATGGCCCAGACGGCGGTTCAAGCTCCGGTTTTCATTGACATCAAGGCGGTTATAACCAACAGCAGTCTGGTCAAGGGGAATAACAGCAGCAGCAGTCGGGTTATCAAAGCAATCCGAAGCAGCTGAATAGTGGGCAGTATCACGTGTTCACCACCAGCTTGTGCAAACGTGACCCGAAGATTCATAAGAGGGTCGTGAATTCTGTTGAGCCGGCAGTTCCCCGTTATTTAAGGTTGTCAGAACAACCCATTGTATGGAGCAGGGCAGATCACCCCCCCGGGTTGATAATCCGTGTCAGTTAGCCATGGTGGTAGCACCTCAGGTTGGTGGATATAAATTCACTAAGGTTCTCATGGATGGGGGTAGCAGCATCAATATAGTATATCATGAGACCTTTCGGCGCATGGGGTTAACTGATAAGAATTTGAAGACGTCCAACACTGTTTTTCATGGAGTGGTTCCTAGTAAATCGGCTTACCTAGTTGGCAAGATTAAACTGGAAGTGGCCTTTGGAGATGAATATAATTCCAGGGCTGAGAAATTGACGTTTGAGGTGGTCAAAATCAGGAGTCCATATCATGCTCTGTTTGGACGGCCGGCTTATGCCAAGTTCATGGCACGGCCGTGTTATGTCTATCTACAGCTTAAGATGCCAGGTCACAAGGGCACCATCACCATGCATGGGAGTCGAAAGGTAGCCCTGGAATGTGAGGAGGGCGACGCGGCTTATGCTGAGTCTGTTTGTGCAGTAGAGGAGATGAAGTTTTATCAAGATAATGTTGACCCGACGGATATGACCTCTTTAAAAAAGCCAACCACCGAGCATGACCAGGCTATGAAGTTTAAGTCGGCTGATGAAACCAAGCTTGTGGGTTTCAATCCAGGTGATTCATCTAAGCAGTTCAGTATCGGTGCCAACTTGGATCCTAAATAGGAAAGCGCGCTCATCGAGTTCATCCGTGAGAACCGGGACATCTTTGCATGGAAATTTTCTGACATGTCGGGTGTACCGAGAGAACTCGCTGAGCACACTCTTAATATTGATCCGAAGTATAAGCCGGTCAGGCAGTTTCTTTGACGGTTCAACAAAGAGAGATGGAAAGCTATTGGAGAGGAAGTCGCCTGGCTCTTAGTGGCTAGGTTTATTATTGAAGTTTTTCACCAGGAGTGGTTGGCTAACCCGGTGCTCGTACTCAAGAAGAACGACACCTGGCGGATGTGTGTGGATTACACGGACTTAAATAAAGCTTGTCCGGCTGATCCCTTTGCTCTCCCCCGTATTGATCAAAATCATTGATGCTACGGCGGGTTGTGAGCGTTTGAGTTTTTTGGACGCTTACTCTGGTTATCATCAGATCAAAATGGCAGTTAAGGACCAAGAGAAGACGGATTTCATCACTTCGTTTGGATCCTTTTGTTACGTATCTATGCCATTTGGGTTCAAGAGTGCTCAGGCGACTTATCAGCGATGTGTACAGAACTGTCTCCACGATCAAATCGAGCGCAATGTTCACGCTTATGTGGATGATATTGTGGTGCAGTCCACAGAGAAAGAAACCTTGATATCTGACTTGAAAGAGACCTTTGATAATCTACGGGTTTACAAGATGATGCTTAACTCGGCCAAGTGTGTATTTGGTGTGCCTGCAGGCAAGCTCTTGGGTTTTCTGGTCTCAAACAAA
The DNA here is from genome assembly GCF_002162155.2 of Triticum dicoccoides. Taxonomy (NCBI): domain Eukaryota; kingdom Viridiplantae; phylum Streptophyta; class Magnoliopsida; order Poales; family Poaceae; genus Triticum; species Triticum dicoccoides. The sequence continues at coordinate 70,376,416 of NC_041385.1, forward strand.
GGCATTAAAGCTAATCCAGAGAAGATCAAGGCGATTACCTCTATGGCTAAACCGGCGTGCATCAATGATGTTCAGCGACTGGCGGGTCGTGTTGCTACTTTAAGTCGGTTTATAAGCCGGTTAGGTGAGAAGGCCCTGGCGCTGTATCATATGATGAAGAAGATGGACACTTTTGTCTGGAGTGATGCTGCTAATACTGCCTTTGAAGATTTAAAGAGACAGTTGTCTGAGCCACCGGTTCTTGCGGCTCCCATTGATAAAGAGCCATTGCTGTTATATGTGGCTGCTAATTCACGAGTTGTCAGTGTTGCCATTGTGGTGGAGCGTAAGGAGGCAGGCAAGGAGCATCTGGTTCAACGGCTGGTTTATTATATCAGTGAGGTGCTCATTGAGTCTAAACAAAGGTATCCACATTGGCAGAAACTTGTTTACGGAATGTTTATGGAAAGCCGGAAGCTGAAGCAGTCCTTCCAAAGTCATCCTATAACTGTGGTAAGTTCTGCCCCCTTGGGGGACATCATCCAGAACAGGGAAGCCACAGGACGAGTCGCCAAGTGGGATATTGAGCTTGGGCCTCATGGTTTGAAGTATATGCCACGTACTGCTATTAAGTCTCAAGCCTTGGTGGACTTTATCAATGATTGGATAGAGTTGCAGGCACCGGAGGAGAAGCCGGATAACACATATTGGACTATTCACTTTGATCGGTCCAGGCAATTAGAAGGATCGGGGGCTGGAGTTTTTTTAACTTCCCCTCGAGGTGACAAGTTTTGTTATGTGCTCCGGCTTATGTTTCCTTGTACTCACAATGCAGCTGAGTACGAGGCCTTACTCCATGGTCTCCGGATGGCCAAAGAGATGAATTTGAGCCGGGTAAGGTGCTTGGGTGATTCAGATCTCGTGGCTCAACAGGTGTCAGGCAAGTTGGACTCCAAGGATCCCCTTATGGATCTTACCGTCGTGAAGTAGATGCTGTGGCTGGGCACTTCAAAGGTTATCAAGTGGAGCACATTGCTCGAAGGAAGAATGAGGCGGCTGATGCTTTAAGCCGGTTGGGATCTCAACATAAGCCTGTGCCGCCTAACATCTTTCTCGATGTTTTGCATAATCCTTCTATCAAAGGTACCTACAGAGGAAGAACTAGCAGTGCCAGACTCGGAGGCACAGCTGGTGGTGGCTCTTCATGTCTTCCCGGATTGGACAGTGCCATATTTGGCCTATATGACCCGGGGAGAGTTGCCTGAGGATGAGACCTTGGCGAGACAAATCATCAGGCGGTCCAAATCTATGACAATTGTTCATGGCGAGTTATATCGCCGCAGTATCACTGGGGCGTTTCAACGTTGTGTGTCACCTGCGGTGGGTCAAGAGATACTTCGTGAGATCCATGAAGGGGATTGTGGTCATCATGCCGGCTCAAAATCTCTTGTGGCCAAGGCTTTTCGTCATGGTTTCTATTGGCTGACGGCTCATGCTGATGCGGAGGATCTAGTCAACAAATGTGATGGATGTCAAAAATTCTCACGACGAGCTCATGTGTTGTCTCAAGAGTTGAGGATGATTCCAATTACTTGGTCGTTCACAGTCTGGGGGCTTGACATGGTTGGGCCTTTCAAGAGGTCTAAGGATAAAAGGACACACCTCCTGTTGGCAGTGGATAAATTTACAAAGTGGGTTGAGGCAAAACCGGTCAGTAATTGTGATGCAGCCGTGGCAGTCCAGTTCATGAAAAAGGTGATCTTTCATCTTGGCTTCCCACACAGCATCATAACTGATAATGGCACTAACCTCTCCAAGGGTGCCATGGAAGAGTTCTATCAACGAGAACATATCCGGCTTGATGTTTCATTTGTTGCTCATCCTCAATCCAATGGTCAAGCAGAAAGAGCTAATCAAGAGATCCTGAAGGGTATCAAACCCCGACTCTTGGTCCCCTTGCAGCAAACTCCGGGTTGTTGGGTGGAGGAGTTACCCTCTGTACTATGGAGCATCAACACTACACCTAACAGATCTACAGGTTACACCCCTTTCTTCATGGTGTATGGAGCAGAGGCAGTCCTGCCAAATGACATCCGGCACGACTCACCCCGCGTGGTGGCTTACGTTGAGGCTGATAACGAAAAAGCTCGTCAGGATGCACTTGACTTGTTGGATGAGGAGCGATACTTAGCAATAGCCCGCTCGGTGATCTACCAGCAAGACCTGCACCGCTATCACAGCCGCCGGCTTAGAAGAAGAACCTTTCAGGAAGGTGACTTAGTGCTTCGGCTCATCCAGGATTAGTCTGGTATGCACAAGCTATCCCCTCCTTTGGAAGGACCCTTTGTGGTCAGCAAGAATCTGAACATCGGGTCATACTACCTTATCGATGTTCGAGAGTACAAAGACTCGCGTAAGTCGGAGGAGGAGACCCGCCGGCCGTGGAATATCGCCCATCTTCGGCCTTACTATACTTGAGCCACCGGCTCTCAAGATGTATATATTTTGATGATGTATATATTATATAAAGAAATAAAGCAGGACCTCTATCCTTTTTATCCTCAAAGGTGTTGAAAACAACCAACAGGGAGCAGATCATATCTAAATGCGGCTTTCCCTTTGGTCCGGCTTATGATCATATCTGAATCTAGCGATGATCACTTGGGGGCTTCCTGTTCAAACATAGGTCATATTCGAACCAAAGAGAACATAGCTGTCGATACCCACTTTGATTGGCATACTACCAAACCCACTTGGGGGCTTCTTGATCATATTTGAATCATAGCTTAACCCCTTTGGGTCTGACGTGGATCGTATTTGAATCAGCGTCATTAAACAACTCTTATGGTCACTTGGGGGCTTCCTGTTCAAACATAGGTCGTATTCAAACCAAAGAGAACATAGCTGTCGATACCCATTTGATCGGCATCGCCAAAGCCACTTGGGGCTATATGATCGTATCCGAATGTTAGCTTAACCCCTTTGGAACGGTTTACTGATCGTATTCGAATCAGAAGCCTTTGAATATTGTTTATTATCTATTATATTTCATAAGGAATAATTATTTGACTATCTTGAGACCTTTTTGAAAGCACTATGAGATGGTTTTTTGTTCTTCCGGCTTAATATTGATCACCCCAGGTTGTTAAGACCTAGGTGAACATTATATGTTCCAATTTCCAGGAGTTGAATTTACCCACATGATGCAGGTCATATAAGCAGGCGAGGTTATCAAAGGAATCGAAGGTATGCTATTGTGATTATGTTTAACAAATATAATCATAAACCGGCCTGTATATGATGTTTTGGGTTCACCCTCTGGGTTATCAATACCTTATGTGACCCCCGATGCGATAAACCGCCAAGGAAATTTTGCTTGTTTTATATGCAGGATAAGGCAAGCAAATTTAACATCAAGGAAATAAACGATCAACATAAGCTCGAAATATATAGCGATGGCGGCTTACGAAAGTATTAAGTGCCATAAACATGCGGGAAGGCATGACAAAAATTGAGAGGTTTTTCTACCCTATTACAAGACTCCCCGAGTCTGAATAACGAAGCATTGTTTTCGCAAAGTGATAAACGCCTGGCGGTTCACTCCTTCGGTGGGCTTGAAGATTCCGGGTTATCCTTCTCCGCCTCTCCGTCGGTTGCTTTGCCCTGGAAGATTGACGAGGCCCAGTCAATGCCACTCAAGGCTTCAAACTCAGCTTCATCATCTATTAAACCGACGGGGTCCACTTTAGGGGCAAAGGTATGCTTACGAGTCGGAGGGATCAGGCTGACTTGATCATAGGGAGGTGTTGGAATTCTCCGGTTCTCACTATCGTAGCCCGGCTGATACTTGGTAAGGTCACTGTCGTTCCCAATGAGAGTAGCCATGGGGCGTATATCTTTGACACAGGCGGTGAAATCCTGTTCATCAAATATGGTCCCATCCTCCTTCAGATCGGGTATCCAAGAGCAAGGTCGGCCGGGTCTAGTTCTGGAGTCTATGCTTTTGCCCGGCTCAACGCGGCTATGGCCCCAACTCTTGTGGATGCCCGCCTTAGATCTTTGACCCGTTGAGGTAGTACAACAAGACACTTCAGCACGTCTTTCAGGAGGTGGGGAGTGTCATTTGACAAAGCTACAATGGCCAAAGCACGTTCTGACCCGGTGTACAGCTGCTCCACTAGAGTGTAAACCGCTTTCAGCTTGATCAACATATTCTGCTTGAGGTTTGTGCTCCTAGGGCCTGCGTTTACAAGCATAAAGTGAGCTGGAGATAATGATTAAAATAGTCATAAAAGAAGGATTACAATATTTGAGGTTATATACAATAACTTACCAAAGATGGCTGAGACCATTTGAGATATCTGGTGTTTCAAGCCGGACAGCTCGGCTGTTGCTTCTGCAAGTGATGCCTCTGCTGTCTCGGCCCGGGTCACCAGTGAAGCCTTTTCCTCAGCCCAGATTTTGTTCTCCGCCTCAAAATTCTTCTTCAACTTCTCTTGTTCAGAGATGCTGAATTCAAATTTGGAGTTGCCTTTTGAATTTCAAGTTCTTGAGCTGTCGGACGGCTCTTCAGGTCAGCAATCTCCGACTCAAATTGACTTATGGTGGCCTGCATTGATGCCGGGTTATAGTCAGAATCATGGTAAGATAACATTAAGTCCCAAGTACTTTGCAAGCAAAGATTCTTGACACTTGGGGGCTAATGTATGCTTAAGAATTTTAACTTACAATGTCGGTTCATGCAAATTAAGTCCCAAGCACTTTGCAAGCCAAGATACTTGACACTTGGGGGCTAATGTGATCGCAAGTTCACGGTATCATGTTACAACCGGGTTAAAATCTTCTTTCTAAACCGGACAGAGCAGTGCTAACTAGTTTTCTAAGTATACAACATATTTATTCACAAGCAATAGACTTGGGGGCTAATACAGTAAGTATGAGTCAGCAAAGGGGCATAAGTTATACCTCAGGTTTTTGTTGTATTTGCTTCACCATGTCAATTTCCAGGTCGCGGCTGCTATGTACTTGATTGAGATAGCCAGAGACTATATCTCCAGTGCTTAAATGACTATAGTCAGCAATGTCTAGCTTGGCCTTTTTGCGTTCCAGAAGCTCCTCCTTCGCAGAGCACTTGGCAAGGACAGTGGGCCGCCCTGGCTCAACAAACTGAGTCTTCAGAATCTCAACTTCCGGATCAATTGTCTTGATAGGGCTATAGCTTCCGGGTTATCAGGACTGTTGAGAGTATCTTCGGCGGGTGGATCAGAGGTTGGTGCTGGAATGTCATAGGCTGGTTCAGGCGGCGGCTGATGGGTAGAGCCATCAGGAGCGGCTGTGCCAAGCTCTGATTCAATCACGACTGGGTTTTGGGACAACTTACTCTTCTTTGCCCTCTTGCTGGGCTTCACTTGCACGCTGTGGACAAAGGCAGAAGGATGAATACAAAAGCATGGTTAAGGTAAAGCATAAGGTAAACAAAATTACATTACCCGGGAGCAGTTTTGAAAGCCGGAATGTTAGAATGCATAGACTCGCCGGAGGAAGGAGAAGTATCCTGATAATTGGAGTCAGATGAATTGAGAGGATGAATTAAACCCGCCAAAAGTAAAACAAAACATAAATCGGAGATAACCTCAGTCCAATGCTTACTGGTTATATCAGGTAAGCCGGAGGAGAGTTCTATGTCCTTGCTGGTCCGGGTCTGCCTCCGGCTTTCCAATTGTTGTTGCTTCAAAAGAAATTGAGGATCTTGATAAGCCAAAGGATGTGAAAATCTTACTTTCCGGGTTACTCTACGAATTATCTGACGCGGCAGGGGCTCGGAGTCGGAGGAAATTATAGTTACCTCTTCCTCGGTGGCTCGGCTGTTCCCTGTGTCTTGCTGGAAAGGTTTAATGTCAGTAAGGTAATGATAAAGAGTCAAGGGAGTTAGAAGTTACCTCTTCTTCATCATCAAAGGAATCGTCCAATTTGAATAAATCTGAAGCGCTTGGCTTCTTCTTCCTTGAAGTTCCCATTTTGGCGGCTTTTCTTTCGGTTCTCTTGGCCGCTCTGGCTTGTTTGGCAGCCTCATGGTAATACTTAACCTTCCAGAAGTTGTCATCGGCCTATGAAAAGATAAAGGGGTTATGAGTAAAAGTAAGGTGTAATACACTAAAAAGAGTATTCATTGAGGATTGATGACTCACAGCGGGGGCCGGGTTCTTCTTGCAGAAAGGAAGTAAGCCAAAGGCGTTACTAGTTACTGTGCCCTCTTTCAGCAACGTTTGGGTCGTAGCCTCCACCACATCATCTGGCAAGTCGTCAGGACTATGACGTAGTGGGTCATCCTTCTCACCTGAGTAAGTGCATATTAAGCCGGGGCGGCGGCTTAACGGAAGCACTCGCCAAGCAACCCAGACTCGGACCAAGTCAATACCATTCAAGCCATTGCCTAAGAGGGCTTTGATCTTCTTGATGGTAGGGGCAAGTGATACACGTTCAACAATAGTTAGTTTATCCGGCAGCGGATGATTTGATTCAGGGCATAGAGGGCGGAAGCCGGGTAGAGGATTCTCGTCATCCGGAGAAGTGTCCTGGCAATAGAACCACGTCTGATTCCAATCCTTTGGATGACTCGGCAGTTCAGCATAAGGAAAAAGGCAGTCTCTCCGCCGCTGAATCGAGATGCCACCAAGTTCTAGACTGGGCCCGTTGGCACGTTCATTCTGCCGGTTTAAGTAGAATAGCTCTCTGAACAAAAGCAGATTGGGCTCTTCTCCCAGGTACACCTCGCAGAAGACTTGGAAGTTGCAAATATTTGACACGGAATTGGGCCCGATGTCTTGAGGTCCAAGGTCAAAGGAATGCAAAACATCCCTGAAGATTTTGAACCAGGTGGAGCAAATCCCTGACTCATATGATCCGTAAAAACTATCACCTCCCCTTCTTTGGGCTGAGGTTTCTCCTCGGATGGGTCAGGAGCACGATAATACATGACCTCCTTCTTGGGCAGATGGCCAGACTTCACAAATTCAGACAATTTACTTCTTGTGACTGTGGATGGGACCCAATTACAGGTCACAGGAGCCTTGGTTGCTTTAGGTGCCATGACATAAATTGAAACCTATGACAAAATAAGAGGTTCTGGTTCAAATTTAACCCGGAGGAAAACATCTTAAATTTATTCAAGATGGTGGCTTAAGAAGGGGCCTAATGATATATGGGTAACTATGCAGTGATATTTAAGCCGCTACGGGTATCAAGAGCAGTTAAATTTTCTTAAATCGAGAGAAGCAAGCAAGGATGACATATCAGTGTCATTTACTTAAACCGGCCACATGGACAGTCATGGTTAAACATATTCGACAGAGGCAGTTTTTTATTTAAGGGTGGAACAAACAGGTTTCACAAGTTGCCGCTATTATTTTTGATCAAACGGTTGTTATGAAAAGAAAAAATTCTAGACCTAGGACTGGCACAGATGAAGCTCAAGGGCTCGAACGGGGCCTCTGTGCGACGAAAAGGGATCTACTTGCATTCGAAATGGGTACGAAATAGTTACCGCATCAGTTTTATACCATCTTAAAGATCAAAAAACGGCGGTGGAGATGAAATCTATGAGGGGTTCTTAATGAACAGTGAAGAACACCGAGGAACTCAAAGGTCCTAATGTGGATCTCAGGAACAAGAAGGAGGAAACTTACAGATGCGGAGTTGCTGCAGAGGTTCGTCGCGTTTCTCTGGTCAGATCAGGTTGATGCAGCAGCCTGATTTGGCGAGGACGAGGAGATCTGCGACGGCGGCGGCGGCGGAGCTCGAACGGCAGAGAGACAGTGAGAGGAAGAAGATGAATGACTGAGGGAGAAAATGAAGAAGACCTAGGTCGACCCCTTTTATAGGGAAGGGCCGACCGGGATGGTGCGAGACACGAGGAGATTGGATATTATTATCTAGCGACCCCGACGCCTCGGGTTTCGGGACAATCAGTAAAGGCAAAGATCCGTTGAAGATATAGCAGGATAAAATAAGGATTTAATTGGAGATGACGTCACGGCGGGTTAACGTGGATCCAGAAGATGACATCATGGCGGGTTAAACCCTTTTGCACAGACAGAAGACTGAAGGCTTATTTTTTAAGGTATTTTAAGATTGACATGAACCGGTTCAAATCAATTTGGAGCCTAATTTTGGGGATATAGCTATTTGTGTAATCCACCCAGGAGGGGCCGGGTTATGCAAAGAGGATTCATCGGAAAGAAGCCCAAGACCAAGCATGAAGATGGCGTTTCAATAGAGGGTCTAAGGCCCACAGGCGGCTTAAAGCCCATAGTGGTAAACCGCCATGATGATATGACTTGTAACATAAGGTAGACTTGACTAGTCACCGAGCCGGACACTGTCTATCAGCCGGCCGGGACTCTGTTAGCCGCAGGGTGTCCACCCGTGTATATAAGGGGACGACCCATTGGCGGCTTAGGGCAAGAAACAACTCATCGAGAATCGGGCATAGCGCATCTCGCTCCCTGGTCATCGAAACATCAAGCAATACCAACCCAACTAGACGTAGGCTTTACCTTCACCTTAAGGGGCCGAACTAGTATAAACCTCCCGTGTCTCTTGTCCTGATTAACCCCTTCAAGCTTCCTAGTTGCGATGGCTCCACAACTAAGTCCTTTCACTAGGATATCTGACGTGACAATTCCACGACACGTCCTATCTCGAAAGCATTATTTTTTACCTCTCTACCAACATAAGCATTAAAACTTTCTTGCCTAGCCATAAAGTCATCAAATTCATCTTAGCATGGGCTATGGAATTTAGTAGAGGGGATTTCAACTTTATTATATCTATAGAGAGAATTTACCTTTTGTGTCGGGTTATCAAAACAATGTGGTTCTTCAACAGGCGGTATATTAAGACCATGTATTTCTTCAATAGGAGGTAAATTCTTAACATCTTCAGCTTTAATACCTTTTTTCTTTCATTGATTTCTTTGCCTCTTGCATATCTTCAGGACTGAGAAATAAAACACCTCTCTTCTTTGGAGTGGCTTTAGGAATAGGCTCAGGAGTTGGCTCAATTGGTTCAGGTATTGCCTCAGGAATTGGCTCGGGAAGAGTCCAATTATTTTCATTAGTCAACATATTATTCAATAGTAATTCAGCTTCGTCGACTGTTCTTTCCCTGAAAACACAACCAGCACAACTATCCAAGTAGTCCTTGGAGGCATAGGTTAGTCCATTATAAAAGATATCAAGTATTTCATTTTTCTTGAGAGGATGATTAGGCAAAACATTAAGTAATCGGAGAAGCCTCCCCCAAGCTTGTGGGAGACTCTCTTCTTTGATTTGCACAAAGTTATATATTTTCCGCAAGGCAGCTTGTTTCTTATGAGCAGGGAAATATTTAGCAGACAAGTAATAAATCATATCCTAGGGACTACGCACACAACCAGGAGCAAGAGAATTATACCAAGTCTTAGCATCACCCTTTAATGAGAACGGAAATATCTTAAGGATATAATAATAGCAAGACTTCTCATCATTAGTAAACAGGGTAGCTATATCATTCAACTTGGTAAGATGTGCAACAACAGTTTCAGATTCAAGGCCATAAAAAGGATCAAATTAAACTATAGTAATAATCTCAGGATCAACAGATAGGTGAAGTAGCAAAAGCAGGGTCAGGTTTCATTCTAGCATTAAGAGACTGTTGCTTCCATTTAGCTAATAATTTCTTAAGATCATATCTATCATTGCAAGCAAAGATAGCTCTAGCAGCATCTTCATTAAAACATAACTGTCGGTGTCAAAACCGGCGGATCTCGGGTAGGGGGTCCCGAACTGTGCGTCTAGGCGGATGGTAATAGGAGACAGGGGACACGATGTTTTACCCAGGTTTGGGCCCTCTTGATGGAGGTAAAACCCTACGTCCTTCTTGATTGATATTGATATTGTGGATGTTTATAAGAGTGGATCTACCACGAGATCAAGGAGGCTAAACCCTAGAAGCTAGCCTATGGTATGATTGTAATGGTTGTTGTTGTGTCCTACCGACTAGAGCCATCCGGTTTATATAGACACCGGAGAGGGCTAGGGTTACATAGAGTCGGTTACAATGGTAGGAGATCTACATATCTGTATCGCCAAGCTTGCCTTCCACGCCAAGGAAAGTCCCATCCGGACACGAGAAGAAGTCTTCAATCTTGTATCTTCATAGTCTTGGAGTCCGGTCGATGATGATAGTCCGACCGATGATAGTTCGGCTGATGATGGTAGTCCGGCTATCCGGACACCCCCTAATCCAGGACTCCCTCAGTAGCCCCTGAACCAGGCTTCAATGATGATAAGTCTGGCGCGTATATTGCTTGGAATTGCATGGCGGGTTCCTCCTCCGAATGATAGAAGATTGTGAACACCAGGATAGTGTCCGGCTCTGCAAAATAAATTCCACATTCCACGGTAGAGAGAATAATATATACACAAGTTCAATCTGCTGACATTTTTTGCGGCATGACATCACGCCACTACCAAGCCATTACTTGAATCGTTTTTTACTCTACCACCTCAGCGTATTTAGTGAAGCGGTTTCCTTGGCATGTCTTCTCGAAGCAGAGATCGTGTTCCCCCTTAATCCGGGATTCTCATCAATACGGACGTGGGTAACCCAACCGCGCCATTGATGGTGATGCTTGGGGGATAAGCGAGTTTTAACAGGCCGGTGGGGGACGCGCATCAATATGGACATGGGTAACCCAACCGCGCCATTGATGGTGATGCTTGGGGGATAAGCGAGTTTTAACAGGCCAGTGGGGGACGCGTAGACTTCGCCCGCCCATATAAGGGATAAGGATTCACCTTTTCACCTACGCCTTCTTCCTCCTTTGCTTATCCATCTCCGCGCACTCGAGCTCCAGCGCCCAAGCTCACACATCTCGTCTCAACCTTCCCCAGTTATGTCCGGAGAGGGAGGCAAGTGGATGACCTCCTCCGTTACGGAGGAGCACATCGAAAGACTGCGCAGCGCCGGCTACCTGTCCGGCGACATCGCGCACCGGCTGCCCGACGAGGGGCAGCTCATCCCCACCCCCAGGCCCAATGAGAGGGTCGTTTTTCTTCCCCACTTCCTCCGCGGACTGGGTTTTCCACTTCACCCCTTTGTCCGGGGGCTCATGTTCTACTACGGCCTGGATTTCCATGATCTGGCGCCGAACTTCATCCTCAACATCTCAGCGTTTATCGTCGTGTGCGAGGCCTTCCTCTGCATCCAGCCCCACTTCGGCTTGTGGCTCAAGACCTTCAATGTCAAGCCGAAGGTAGTGAAGGGCACTCAAGCGGAGTGCGGAGGCGCCATGTTGGGCAAGATGCCCAATGTCCTTTGGTTCGAAGGGGCCTTCGTGGAATCCGTCAAGGGGTGGCAATCGGGGTGGTTCTATATCACCGAGCCGCGCGACCCTAAATGGGCGGCGGCCCCCGAGTTCAGATCTGGTATCCCCACGCAGCTCACCTCCTGGAAAGAGAAGGGCTTGCTGTGGGGTGGTTCGGAGGAGCTGACGGGACTCCAAGCCTGTATCCAGAAGCTGGTGAAGAAGCTCAGGCTGGTTAACGTGGTCCAAGTCATGCTCGTCCTCCGGATTCTCCCATGCCAAGAGCGGGCATTCAATCTGTGGGAGTTCAATCCGGAACAGCACCAGGCGCTGAGCGGTCTCTTCGACACGACGTACGAAGGCGCCTGGAGGGTGCTGTTTAAGGGCGCCGAAGCCCCTGCATCCGCGACTGAAGATCGCGGATTTCGCTCGCAGCGCCAAGCCGACGAGGTAAGTGGTTCTACCCCTTTACGGGACACTTGCTTTTCATAGTTTGACTCTATGCGGGTTTTAATTTCCCCTTTTCCTTTGACAGCACTGGATGAGGAAGGCGGAGTAGATTATCTGCCCGGCTCCCATGCCAGAAAACCCAGTAGACGCCCATCTAGCGAGGCTGCTGGTTCCGGCACGGCACGTGGTGCCGGAGAAGAAGGCCAAGAAGGAGGCCACGGGTGCTCGAAAGAGTTCCCGTTTTCAGGTGTCCGACGACTCCGGGGCGGACTCCTCCCCCGAAAACAAGGAGGAGAAAGAGGACTCTCTCCCAGAGGAGGGAGAGAGGAAGAGGAAGGCTTCCCTAACAGGGGAGGCCGAAGGGTCCAAGAGGGGAAGGACTATTCCCCCGGTCAGCTCCGCCAACATCAACGTTGGCGAGGAAGAATGGCCTTCAAGGGCCAGGCCTCCAGCGAGATCATAAGTATCTTGATTCCTGAGTGATTTATAATTTCTTTTTCTGTGTCACATAGTGTCATTCTGATGCCGCATGCTGCCTGTAGTCCGGCCAATGATGATCTCCCCGCTTCATCGAGCGGGTCGTTGGCTCCGTCGGATGTAGATTCCATCCCGACCACCTCCACCCCTCGCGACACCGAGGACGCCGAGGTGGGATCCCAAGAAGGGACGCATCAGGGGGAGGCTCCGGAGGCGCCACAAGGCATCCTCCCGGACTTTGCGCCGAACTCCATATCAGAACCCGCAGTGGTTCCGGAGTCCGGCCGGCGGCCCCTTCGCACGAAGGGCAAGACCGTGACGCCGGCGGCTTCCGTCCAACCGGAGGCGCCGGACAATTTGTTGGAGGCGCTGTAGAGTGCTTCCATCGAGGAAGAACACCGCACTATTATGAGTGCGGTGATTCAGAAGGTACAGCTTGCCAAGAGCGGGCTGACCGAAGCCTGCAGTAGCCTTCTATCAGGCTTTGAGGTAAGAAGTTAAAAGATATGCAATGTAATGCCGCATAGACAGTAGCCCCTGATGCTCGGTTCGGTGTTCGGAAAGAAAAGCCGGACTGAGGATCTGAAAAAAAAGAAGATATACGCAGGGTTGCTAAAAAATTATGTCAATATGGGTTGCAGGCTGCGCTACTGACCTCTGCCGCACTGACTGCGGAGGTCGGTGCTTTGAAGCAGGAGCTCGAGCGGTCCGAGCAAGAGCTCGGCCGCGCCAAGAAGCAGCTCCAGGACAAAGAAGGTGAGTAACACCACTTTGAAATTGTACCTTAAAGAAAAGGATTTAGGTTGCAACAAAAAATCACAAGGATAACATGGGTACTGCAGGGGCCACGAACGAGGTGGCGACCCTGAAGGAGGCAGTGTCTGCGGCCGAATGCAATGCGGCCGCGGAATAGGCAGAGCGAGAAAAGCAGGAGGCGCGGGTGGCGGTGGTTCAGCAAGAGCTCCAGGCTCTCATGGAAAAGCATGAGAGTTTGGAGCGTGACTCAAAGACTCGAGAGTCCGAGCTTGCCTTGGCTCTCGAAAGTGCCAAGACTGCCAAGACCAATGCCCATAAGTCCCTTCAGGAGATTGAGTTGGTGAGGAAGATAGCGGCGGGTAAGGCATTTTTCATGCAAAGCAAGCATGTGAATGTAAATTACGTGTTACTTACCCGAATTCGGAGCTCTCCAGGGGCGTTTGCAGATCTGCCTCGCAGCGTGTCTGATGCCGCCGCATTCTGCCGAGCCGAGGAGGGGAGCTCAACGGAGAAGGTCTTCTGGTCTCAGTATGCTGAGGCCGGCCATCTGGTGCCCCCTAGCGACCAGCTGAAGCAGCTGGTCGAGCTCCACAAGGTGGCCGAGCAGGCCATGAAGGGCCACATAGTCCGGCTGTGGCCTGGACAGCCATGCCTGGGAGCTACTTCGGTCTCGTGCGACGGTTGGTGGATGCGTGCCCCTGGGTGGAGGTTATCAAGCGCTCCGCCTGTATTGAAGGTGCTCGTCGGGCCCTTGCCCGCGCAAAGGTGCATTGGGGCAAGCTGAATGCGGAGAAGCTAATCACTGACGAGCCACCAGCGGGCAAGGAATATCGTATGCCCGAGTAAGACTGTCCTGAAGGGTGCCCGCAAAATTGCAGATGAGTGCCCCAGGGATGTAATTATTGAGTAAATTCGCAATGTGTTATCCTGTGCACTGAAAACTTTGTTCATATGCGCTAAGCAACGCTTGTTAATTTAAAATATTACCTTCTGTGCGGTCGTTTATTAAATCTGAGAGATGGCAAGTCGTCGGCTTCAGCCCCCATGCCACTAGTGCTAGGGTGTTTAGGATAAACTTGAGCACTCTTGTTCCCATTTTTGGGTCCATCTAGGGAGGCGCTGAACACAATGAACAAGGCAACCGGACTTATAGTGCTTGAACACTCTCACTTAGCCATAGAATTCTATAATTTTAAATTTCGGCGAAGCCCCTAGTATTCGGAAGACCGAATTAGGGGCGCTATCCACGCCTTCATCGGACATTATCTAGAACTTCGCTCGAAGCGGCGTAGGTCTTTAAGGACCTGAAAGGACCTCTCGAACAGCGACCAGTCTCTCGCCTTATCATGACAGTCAGTTTTAGCTTTCTCCACTGAGGCGTTAACCCGGCTCAACCGGGGCGCAATCGCAGTGGTTCTCCCAGTGCTACCTTAGTCGATAGAACGGAACGTAAGGTGCCAAACATGGGAGCCGGGAAAACCCAACTATTGACCCAAGACATGATTCGGAGCCGATTCATATAATGCTATAAGTTCGGGGTGCCACACTTGTGAAAGTGTTCGGACTTTATCACACCATAATGCAGGGAACATAAGCCCCTGGTGTATTTGGCCGTACCAAAATGTACGGATGCAACATGTCGTAAATGAACATATATATATATAAGGTAATGCAATTATGGGCAAAAAGTGCCGCATTTTATTCGAGAAGATCTGCTATGAGTGCGGAATGATACAAATAGTGCGGAAAGCAAGGGATTGGACGAATTAAAGGAGTCTCCCTCCAGGGGTAGGCCGCGGAATGGTGTATTTAACAATTTTCATGCTCGTAATGGAGACCACCTGAGTGTTCGTCGCGGCCTTTGTCCCTCCCTGGCTGTTGCATCATGAGTTTGGCAGGTTCGCCGCCGGACAGAGTTCTGTATAAAAAAAAGAGAGAAATAAAAGATAAAAAGAGCGACACACTTGGGAGCCCCTGGTGTGGTCGAACCGCACTCTGGGTCTGTTGTGGTTGTGCCTCTCCCCCTATGCCCATGGTATCTCCAGGGCATAATTATGTACGCGGAGAGTTTGTCTTACAATTGTGCGAGGGCTGGGGTTGAGGCCGCATTGCCACGCGTGCTCGGAACGTGCCAGGTGGTCTTGGTTGATGTTGCTCCGGGCGCGTTTGGCCGTGTCCAGTCGTCTAACGGCCGGACTCGAAAATTGCCTTAAAAGGCTGCTCTGTACTTCTACCGCGAGAGCCGCTGTATGTTCCTCCGTTCGGAGGGAGCGTTCCGTGTTTCCATTGACCGTGATGACTCCACGAGGGCCTGGCATCTTGAGCTTAAGGTATGCATAATGCGGCACCGCGTTGAATTTTGCGAACGCGGTTCGTCCGAGCAGAGCGTGATAGCCACTGCGGAACAGGACTATGTCGAAGATTAACTCCTCGCTTCGGAAATTATCCGGGGATCCGAAGACCACTTCCAGTGTGACTAAGCCTGTACAACTGGCCTCGACACCTGGTATGACACCTTTGAAGGTTGTCTTTGAACGTTTAATCCTTGAAGGGTCTATGCCCATCTTGCGCACTGTATCCTGATAAAGCAGGTTCAGGCTACTGCCGCCGTCCATCAGGACTCTTGTGAGGTGAAATCCATCGACAATTGGGTCTAAAACCAATGCGGCGAATCCGCCATGGCGGATACTGGTCGGATGGTCTCTTCAATCAAAAGTGATCGGGTAAGAGGACCATGGGATGAATTTTTGGGCGACTGGCTCCATCGCGTATACGTCCCTTAGTGCACGCTTCCGCTCCTTCTTGGGTATATGCGTTGCGTATATCATGTTTACCATCCGAACTTGAGGGGGGAATCCCTTTTGTCCTCTGTTGTTCGGTGGCCGGGTCTCTTCCTCGTCATCGTCGTGTAGCCCCTTGTCGTTGTATTCGGCGATTAATTTGCCTGCCTGCTTGAATACCCAACAATCTCTGTTGGTGTGGTTAGCTGGCTTTTCGGGGTCCATGTATTTGACAGGAGCGGTCGAGTATTCGGTCCAAATTGGACGGGCCCGGAGTGGTTCTTTTGAATGGCTTCTTCCGTTGACCGGGCTTGGAGCCTCGGAATCCGGCGTTAACTGCCGTATCCTCATTGCTGTCGCTATTAATGCGGCGTTTGTTTTTGTTTCGACGCGACCTGCCATTGCGGTCCTTGGTATCCGGACTGCCAGCATTTTTGCTGAGGTTGTTGCTGCGAGCTAACCAGCTATCCTCCCCCGCACAAAAGCGGGTCATGAGTGATGTGAGGGCTGCCATGGATTTCGGCTTTTCCTGTCCTAGGTGCCGGGCCAGTCACTTGTCGCGGATGTTATGTTTGAAGGCAGCGAGGGCCTCTGCATCCGGACAGTCGACGATTTGATTTTTCCTTGTTAAGAACCGTGTCCAGAATTGCCTGGCCGATTCGTCTGGCTGCTGGATTATGTGGCTTAGTTCATCTGCGTCCGGTGGTCGTACATACGTGCCCTGGAAGTTGTCGAGGAATGCGGCTTCCAGGTCTTCCCAGCGTCCAATTGACTCTGCGGGCAGGCTGTTAAGCCAATGCCGAGCTGGTCCTTTAAGCTTGAGCGGGAGATATTTGATGGCGTGAAGATCGTCGCCGCGGGCCATATGTATATGGAGGAGATAATCCTCAATCCGAACCGCGGGGTCTGTTGTGCCATTGTAGGATTCGATATTAACGGGTTTAAACCCTTCAGGGATTTGGTGATCCATTACTTCGTCAGTGAAGCATAGTGGGTGTGCGGCGCCTCTGTATTGAGCAATATCGCGACGTAGCTCGAGAGAGCATTGTCTGCTGTGTTCGGCCCGGCCGGAGTAGTTGTATCCGGCGCGACGGTATTCGTCGTGGGTCTTGGGGCGCCCACGTGATCCATAGATAGATCTGGATTGTCTTTCCTTGTCCTCCAATATATCCCGCAAGTCCGGCCGTTCCCCCGTGGCTTCATGCTTTTTGAGTGATGCCGGGGTACGGTTTTGGTGGAGGGCTTGCATGCCTCTCTGCCGCGGCCACGAGGTGGTTGGTCTGCCCTATTGTGCGCTGGTGATGCAGGTTTGTACGCTTCCTCCTCTAGTCGGGGGACCAACTTGCGTTTTGGGTAACTTTTGGAGGGGCGTTCGAGTTCATACTCTTTGGCCGCGAGGACCTCGGTCCATCTGTCGGCCAGTAGGTCTTGATCAGCTTGAAGCTGTTGCTGCTTTTTCTTTAGGCTGTTTGCCGTGGCCATTAGCCTGCGTCTGGAACGCTCTTGTTCGACGGGATCCTCAGGCACGACGAATTCGTCGTCGTCGAGGCTTGCCTCGTCTCTGGATGGAGGTAAGTAATTATCATCCTCGACCTCTTCGTCTGCCGCCCTCTCGTGAGGGCTTGCTTCTGCCTCCTCCTGCGCTGGATCGTGCTGGAGGGGGTTATCTTCGGCACTTTCTGGGGTGTTATTATCTCATATGCCGGAATCTCCATTCTTGCTATGGAGGGATTTAGAGAGGCGCCGCTGACGTCGGCGCTTGCGCTGTTTCTTTAAGGAATCGGCCTCCATTGCTTCTTCGCCGTCCCCATCTTTTGGGGTGTCCACCATGTATATGTCGTATGACGAGGTGGTCTTCCAGTGTCCTGTAGGCACTGGTTCTTGATAGTCTCCAGCATCGTCGTCCATACCGTCGATGTCTTCGGAGTCGTAGTCGAGTACGTCGGTTAGATCGTCGACGGTGGCTATGAAGTGGGTTGTGGGTGGGCTCTGAATTTCTTCGTCGTCCGCATCCCAACCATCCTGGCCGTAGTTCGGCCAGGGCTCTCTAGATAGCGAGAGATGCTTCAGCGAATTTAAGATATCGCCGAAGGGTGAGTGCTGAAAGATGTCCGCGACGGTGAATTCCATGATCGGCGCCCAATCGGATTCGACTGGCAGGGGCGCAGGAGGTTCGGAGTCCGGCAGAGAGTCCCGCACCTCGGAGTCATGAGCTTTATGCGGGACAAGGTGAGTGTTCGGCTCCATCGCCGTAGAAGATGCAGCTCCCGAGGCGGTGTCCAGCCATCCGTGCTCGACCTGAGCGATCGGCTCCGGACTATGGGTCGGAGCGGATTCGTGTGCGCCCTCCAAGATGCTGTCCGGCGGCAGAGTTAGGTCGTGCCCATCGTGACAGCGCGGCATGCTCGGCTGTGGCTCAGATCCATCGAAGATCAAGTCCCCGCAGATATCAGCCGTGAAGTTTAGGCTTCCAAACCTGACCTGACGACCAGGGGTGTAGCTTTCGATCTGCTCCAGATGGCCAAGTGAGTTGCCCGCAGTACGAAGCCGCCGAATACGAAGATGTGTCCGGGGAGAAAAGTCTCACCCAGGACTGCGTCGTTGTCGATTGAAGAGGCCATCAAGCCTATCGGTGACGACACAGAGGAACTCTCAATGAAAGCACCAATGTCGGTGTCAAAACCGGCGGATCTCGGGTAGGGGGTCCCGAACTGTGCGTCTAGGCGGATGGTAACAGGAGACAGGGGACACGATGTTTTACCCAGGTTCGGGCCCTCTTGATGGAGGTAAAACCCTATGTCCTGCTTGATTGATATTGATATTGTGGATGTTTACAAGAGTGGATCTACCACAAGATCAAGGAGGCTAAACCCTAGAAGCTAGTCTATGGTATGATTGTAATGGTTGTTGTTGTGTCCTACGGACTAGAGCCATCCGGTTTATATAGACACCGGAGAGGGCTAGGGTTACATATAGTCGGTTACAATGGTAGGAGATCTACATATCCGTATCGCCAAGCTTGCCTTCCACGCCAAGGAAAGTCCCATCCGGACACGGGAAGAAGTCTTCAATCTTGTATGTTCATAGTCTTGGAGTCCGGTCGATGATAGTTCGGCTGATGATGGTAGTCCGGCTTTCCGGACACCCCCTAATCCAGGAGTCCCTCAATAACCCTCAGGAACAACATGTAATTCATAATCATTGGAAGAATTTTCATCATCACTATCATCAATAATAGCATCTTCAATAATTTCATTCCCCCTAACTCTAGCAAGTTGTTGATCAAAAAATCACCTAATGGCAAAGTAGTATCACGCACAGAAGTAGTTTCATCATAAGTATCATGCATAGCAGAGGTGGCATCATCAATAACATGCGACATATCAGAATTCATAGCAGTAGCTGGTTTAGGTGTCGCAAGCTTACTCAAAACAGAAGGAGAATCTAGTGTAGAGCTTGATGGCAGTTCCTTACCTCCCCTCTTAGTTGAGGGATAGATCGTAGTTTTCGCGTCTTTCAAGTTCTTCATAGTGATCAGCAGATATAAATCCCAAGTGACTTAGAGAATAGAGCTATGCTCCCCGGCAACGAAGCCAGAAATTAGTCTTGATAACCCACAAGTGTAGGGGATCGCAACAGCTTTCGAGGGTAAAGTATTCAACCCAAATTTATTGATTCGACACAAGGGGAGCCAAAGAATATTCTTGAGTATTAGCAGTTGAGTTGTCAATTTAACCACACCTAGATAACTTAGTATCTACAGCAAATTATTTAGTAGCAAAGTAGTATGATAATAAAGGTAATGGTTGCAAAAGTAAAGATAATAGTTTTTGGGGTTTTGTAGTAGTTGTAACAGTAGCAACGGAAAAGTAAATAAGCGAAGAAAAATATGTGGAAAGCTCGTAGGCAATGGATCAGTGATGGATAATTATGCCGGATGCGATTCCTCATGTAATAGTTATAACATAGGGTGACACAGAACTAGCTCCAATTCATCAATGTAATGTAGGCATGTATTCCATAAATAGTCATACGTGCTTATGGAAAAGAACTTGCATGACATCTTCTGTCCTACCCTCCCGTGGCAGCGGAGTCCTAGCGGAAACTAAGGAATATTAAGGCCTCCTTTTAATAGAGAACTAGAACAAAGCATTAGCACATAGTGGATACATGAACTCCTCAAACTACGGTCATCACCGAGAAGTATCCCGATTATTGTCACTTCGGGGTTGTCGGATCATAACACATAATAGGTGACTATAGACTTGCAAGATAGGATCAAGAACACACGTATATTCATGAAAACATAATATGTTCAGATCTGAAATCATGGCACTCAGGCCCTAGTGACAAGCATTAAGCATGGCAATGTCGTAGCAACATCAATCTCAGAACATAGTGGATACTAGGGATCAAACCCTAACAAAACTAACTTGATTACATGGTAAATGTCATCCAACCCATCACCGTCCAGCAAGTGTACGATGGAATTACTCACGCACGGTGGTGAGCATCATGAAATTGGTGATGGAGGATGGTTGATGATGACGACGGTGATGAATCCCCCTCTCCGGAGCCCCGAACGGACTGCAGATCAGCCCTCCCGAGAGAGATTAGGGCTTTCCAGCGGCTCCGTGTCATAAAACGCGATGAAACTTTCTCTCTGATTTTTTTCTCCCCGAACGGGAATATATGGAGTTGGAGTTGAGGTCGGTGGATGTCCAGGGGGGCCACGAGATAGGGGGGTGCGCCTAGGGGGAGGGGGTGCGCCCCCTGTCTCGTGGACAGGATGTGGCCCCCCTGGTCTTGATTCTTTCAGCAGTATTTTTTGTATTTTCCAAAAAGTCGCCCTATCGATTTTCAGGACATTCCGAGAACTTTTCTTTTCTACATATAAAACAACATCATGGCAGTTCTACTGAAAACAACATCAGTCCGGGTTAGTCTCATTCAAATCATGCAAGTTAGAGTCCAAAACAAGGGCAAAAGTGTTCGAAAAAGTAGATACGTTGGAGACGTATCAAGGTTCAACCACGAATCCATAATTCGATTCACAGGTACATATACTAAAGAACTACAGAAGCACCAAGTAAACAATGATGGACCACAGTTGTACTAAAGGTTGTAAAGAGAGAGGCAAAAGACATTCTGGTTGCTGGAGAAGGTGAAGTAGAATGCCCATATTGTGCCCTCCTTCATGCATAATGCATGCACGACTCTAGGCCAACCCCTTGTGATGGATGCGCATCCATCCTTCACTGTCTTCATTAGGACTTCTCGATGCACATTTTTAGTCTGGATGAAATACTTTAACCTTCATTGCGTGTCCACCAATCATGTACTTTGCGAGGTAATCTTGAGTGAACTGCTTTGGGAACCACTGGGAACGAAAAAGATTCAAACATTGTTCTCTAACAACTCATTATGGGCAGTAAAAAGAGAAGGCTCCAGAGTTTGTAGTTACCATCCTACAGCTCACTATTGTGTTGGATAGAGCATAAACAAATAATTTGCTTGCCACCATTCATATCTTTTTGCTAATAATCATTATCAGTTTCCTCACTTGATGCTTGTTCATCCATATCTCATTTCCCCATACGCAAAAAGGGTTGATGCGTGGATCCTTGCCAAGGGCATATGTACCAACAAGCAACAAGTCAATGTTAGAAGCTAACTAGTGTCCAGGCCTGGATCTATATGCACTACATTATGGAACAATAGGGGGAGTACAAGCCGAGGGATGAAGCTAACCTTGGCGGAAAATGGTGGCCACTCCCGTTGTTGTCCTGCATAAGTAGTGGAAAGGCATGATAAGTACAACAATCTTAATATAAAACAAATATAGCAAAGGTAAACAACATGATCTCCAAATGGAAGGCAATGTTACCGACAGCAGGCTTAACAGCCAACAAATATTGCAATTCAAACATGTATTGTTGAAAATGAATAGCACGTAGGTAATGCTTAAACATCACACCGGATAAACGTGTAAAACTAAAATAAAGGGCATGTGTTAACTACACTAGGAATAATTGGAACCAAATATAGCCGTTCAAACTGGTATTGATGTAGTCGAGCGGCACAGTTCTGACTTGCACATAATGAACAACACATTGTGAATGACTGAAAGAAACAAGGCACAAATGACCAGTATAACAACCAAATATAGCCATTGAAAACTGGACAGAGTCTCACTTCAACCAACCTAACAAGCAAATACAAATAAACAGGGCATATGCTTGAAAACAGGACAAATGCTCACTTCAACCAACCTAACAAGCAGATAAAGGTAAACAAGGCATCTGCTTGATAACTGGACAAATGCTAAAAAAGAAACCTAACAACCAAATACAGATAAACAAGGAATCTGCTTGATAACTGGACAAATGCTAAAAAAGCAACCCAACAACTAAATACAGATAAACAAGGCATCTGCTTGATGACTAGACAAATGCTCACTTCAACCAAACTAAGAACCAAATACAGATAAACAAAGCATCTTCTCGATAACTGGAAAAAAGCTCACTCCACCCAACCTAACAACCAAATATAGATAAAAAAGGCTTCTACTCACTATAAAAAACCAAATATAGCCATTCGTGAAACTGAAGTGCACAATTCATACTTAAGCATCACATAGACCTATTAACCAATACATTTTTGCATAACTGAAATAATTAAAATGGCACAGTCAAAGCACCGCACGACAAATGATACTACAACAAAGGGTACGGGTTGGCAAGCTAGAAAAGGTAAGATTTGCTGATAGAATGTTGCCTCACATTTCATGGACGGGATCCTTCCTGTTGGAAGAGCACAGAACCATGGTGCTCTCTCTGATGTCACACATGGGCTGTTTCACCTTGGAAGAACCTTCATGGGTGTCCTCCTCATGGTCGTGGTCATGGTCGATGAGATCTGACTTGGCAATTGAGGATCCCAAGCCGCTGCCATAGAACATGTCCTTCAGAAATGACAAAATGGGCTCGATGGTGTATAAAGCTCGCAAATCCTTGACCGCTTGGCGGAGGAGATCAGCGGCAGGGCCGTCGAAGAGATCGACGGTGGTTGAACCAGAGGGGTTGGGGATGGACCACTTAACTTGTGACATGGCCCGTGTGAAGCCATCAGTGTGGACGAGCTTGATGTCATAGCCAGCTTTCCCGAGATACAATAATACGCTAGCCTGCTGACATGAAGCCTTCAGCATGGCAACATAGTCAGCGTCTTAACTGGCTTCCGCGGCGATGTGTTGCTCCGGGATCGACAGGTCGGGGCAAACGGTGGCCACCTCGCCAACGTCCGCCGGAGAGGCCATGATAAACCTCTTCTTTGCCGAACGCTCGTCAGGATCCCCAGAATACGTGGTCGTGGTTAGGCTACGACATTCTGGAGCAGGGGATGTGGATCTAGCGGGGAGGGACACCGCAGGCCTCATATAAAAATTCAGGGGGAGTGGGGTGATGTTATGGGAATCACTGGGTAACTTGAAATTTATTATCTAAGCTAGGAGGAACAGGGAGACCGGCAAGGGCTGGCGGCGGCGCCGGCGGCCACTGCGAGCTAGGGTTCGAGTGGGGGAGGGGGCGGGTGGGGGACTGTGGCGGGGGGTGGTGTTTGAGGAAGCGCCACGGCTACTGAAAATTTTATTAATGGTGGGTGGAGATGGTGGTGGACGAGGGAGGGCAACGGTTCAAATGCCTCAGTTACTGCAATTTTACTATAAGGTCGGTGTTGGAGGAGTGTGGGCGACGGTTGAAGTACGGCGGCTACTAAAATTTGTGTAAAGGAATTGATGCGGGAAGGGAGTTCCCAAGATCGCGCACGGTCCAATAACAATAAGCATGTATGACAATAAGGAAAAGTGGCGTTGATCCGTCGATTTTTGCAATGCGCAAGGCGGGTAGTTTTTTTTATATATTTCTAGCTATCTAGTTTATCGCACACGTTTCGTCCTAATTTCCAAATAAACTTACCCGCCTTTAGCTTGCATAGGTGGTGGTTTTACAGCGCACTTGCATCGTACACGGTTAAATCAGTACCTCCACCTTTTGCTCGCGCTTGCGCGGTCGTGGTGATTTTAGTGCACTTGCATCGCACACGGTTGAGCCAGTACCTCCACCTTAATTTGCTCGTGCTTGCACGGTCGTGGCAATTTTAGCGCACTTGCATCGCACATGATTGAGCCAGTACCTCCACATTAATTTGCTCATGCTTTGTGCAGTCGTGGTGATTTCAACGCACTTGCATTGCACACGATTGAGCCAGTACCTCCACCTTTATTTCGCGCTTGCACGGTCGTGGTGATTTCAGCGGACTTGCATCGCACACGGTTGAGCCAGTACCTCCACCTTAATTTGGTCGCGCTTGCGTGGTCGTGGTGATTTCAGCGCACTTGCTTCGCACATGGTTAAGATATTATACCCCATGTCCGTTGAGGGTCATCAAAGTCTTTGCAGCAAAAAATAAAGATAGATATGGTCAAAAGACAGCCACACCAGCATGTGGCCCAAATATATATGAGTGAAAAGTGTGGTCTGTGATGTTCAAAATTCCAATGCACAACTTTGACCCCACGGGCCCATGGTTGGGCGCGTCGTTGAACATCGATGAGAGGGGCCAGAAGTCAAGAACCACCTGGAAGTGGCCAAATATATGTAGGAATATTGGGGATGTTTAAAACTTTAAATACACAATGCATAACTTTGGTGGCATCTGCCTCGTAAACATTAAAGCACACTAACAACCACCTAGCTAGGATATATATAATGACATAATATCATACCTAGCTAGGATGCTTGGCCCACCACCTCCCACTTCGTGCCAGCGGGGCGGATGCACGTAATGATCGATACTTTGGTCATACATGTATGTCGCCATGACCTACAATAAGACAGACCAATGAATCTATCGTTTGGTCAAATGACAGTTGTTGTTGTCGATAAACCGCTTGGCCAATAGATTGAACCATCATAAAAATCGCAAGAGAGGGACCACAAAACCAACTCCTCTTGTATGCAGACCAAAATGATGTATGTTGGGAAGGGGTGATGTGTGTTTTCAATATAGAATAATGTACAATTTAGATGTTGTGCCTACCTCTCGATACAAACAACAACCATGAAGGCAAGGTAGTTAAGGACGAGATACGCAGGGTTTGATGTAGGTCGAACCCAATAACCCGAGCATGTGAGAGGGAATCCTGACAAAGCATGAGCTCGAGCTTTGGTTAACCAACATTTGACGGTGACCGGCCCTAACACGAACTAGGAGGAATCCATTCATGGTCAACACATACCCCTCATTATTGGTCAAAGTGATGATATATATACGCTCAGGGAGCCCATAGATATCCGTGTCATCACAAAAAACTGGACAAGGGATACGTGGTCGATCAGAAGACCCCGTATACACTGCATGCGACCCGAAAATATGCATGGGTACGATGGTGTATGATGTGTTTAAATCCCAATTGCACAACTTTGATGGGCCACCAAGTACATTACAAACTGAACACCGTACCCGACTCCAAGCCTGGTTCAATACATATGATGTCAGTTTCCCAACTTCGAGGCGG
>NC_041385.1:70402001-70407497 GCF_002162155.2 Triticum dicoccoides
GACACACACACACACACATATATATATATATATATATATATATACATCTATACACCTATATAGTGTGCGCACAACTTCGAAAGTTGCTCGTTGGATGAAGCCAATCCAACGGTATAGAGGTGGCAAATCCGAGCACTATTGGCCATTGCATATCGTCTAAATTCCACCACATTCTGCCACATGTACAATATAGAAGACTCCATGGTTGAACTTAAGCATAATGCACAAACCTCAAAACACAAGAACTTCTCCTTTGTTCTCTAGAATCTTCCATATCTTAATTGGCCAAACATTTTTTTAAATGAATTGTCACTTTTTGTTTTTACCTTTACAGTGCACAATTCCATGAATCTTAAAATAGATTTTTTATATAAAACTAATTGATTTTGGATGATATGAACTATAAGAATTAAACGAACATCTACATCATGCATATCTGGAAGAAGAGGCGCGAAACCAACGAGAGGAGTGGCGAGAAACGGTAGCCTGTTTTGTATGAAAACCTAGTAGAGAAGGAAGCTTGAGCTACATGATGCATGCGCAAAGTGCTTACCTATGTACTGCATGTGCTGCCGAAAGGGCTCAGGGTTGGCGTTCGATCCTGGGAGCATCCAATGATGCACACGTATGATCCATGGGGTTTGGGTTCTGGCCAGTCAGAACGCACGACTCAGATCGCGCGTGCAGCGGGGGGTGGGGGGGATATCATACGGAAACCAACATTCGGTGGAAACCGGTGAAAACCACGAGAAAAAGATGTTTTCAAGTTTCAAAAAAATTTGAAAAAATGCGGGATGTTAAGAGGATGATGTTTTATTGCCACACAAAATTTCAAGTTGAAATGTATTACGAGATGTGAGCTATGAAAATGACAAAATCAGCATTGAATAGTGCCGAATAGTAATGTCACTATTCAGGCTGAATTTGTCTCTTTCATAGCTCACATCTCGTAATTGTTTTCAACTTGAAATTTTGTGTCGCAATAAAACATCACCTTCTTAACATCCCACATTTTTTTAGATTTTTATGCAACTTTAAAATATGGTTTCCACAAAGTTTTCATTCAATATCGGCTTTCGTGAGTAAACCGTGTGCTATTTGAAAACATTTTGTGAGAAGAATCTCGGTTTTTAAATCCCCGTAAATCCAAAACAAAGCTGAAAATCGTGAAACCTGCCATGGTGTCATGCCATTGCACTTATATGTCGAGGATTTTTTCGTCCATTGTGTCGCAAGTTTTATTACAAGCCTCTTACAAAATGGAGCTTCTCTCAAAGAAGCCTCATGGTTCCGATAGGGAAACGTGTCTCCCTTGTGGGCAAAACGTAATCATTGCCTCTTTTCGCCTTGTATTTTCTTCTACAGGAAACATGGAACGACATGATATCCGTGCTGAAATTTAAACTTATTCAGGGTTCATTTGGCCTTTTTATACACTAATTGAGTTTCCTAGACATTTAATGTCGATAATTCAAATCTAAACTACAAATACATGCTCTGGTTCACCAAAATGGCTAGAAAGTTATACATGTTCCCCTGGGTGCATGTTTAGGTCGCATGCCAGGAATAGGAACAAATTACAACTATTACCGGTGTCCTGGCTCGTCCTCAAACATTTCGAATCTCGGTTTTTAAGTCCCCATAAATCCTAAACTCACCAGAAATTCATCAAAGGTGGCATGGTGTCACGTCATGGCACATATATGTTGTGGTAAAAACATTGTCCAATTTGGCCAAGCTTTATTACAAACCTCTTACAAAAACTGGAGCTTCTCTCAAAGAGGCCTCGTGGTTCTGATAGGGAAACATGTTCCCCTTGTGTGCGAAGCGTAATCACTGCCTCTTTTCTCCTTGTATTTTGTTCCACGAGCAACATGGAATGACATAATATCCGTGCTGACACTTAAACTTATTCATTGTTTGTTTGGCCATTTTATACACTAATTGAGTTGCCTAGGCATTTAATGTCCATAATTCAAATCTGAACTGCAAATACAAGCTTCAGTTCACCAAAACTGCTAGGAAAATTATACATGTGTTCATGGGTGCATGTTTAGGTCTCATGCCAGGAATGGGAACGAATTACAACCGTACCGGTGTCCTGGCTTGTCCTCAAACATTTTGAATCTCGGTTTTTTAAGTCCCTATAAATCCTAAAGTAACTAGAAAGTCATCAAAGGTGGCATGGTGTCACGTAATGGCACATATATGTCGTGGTAAAAACATTGCCAATTTGGGCCAAGCTTTATTACAAACCTCTTACAAACCGGAGCCTGTCACAAGAACCCTTGTGGTTTTGATAGGGAAACGTGTCCCCTTGTGGGCCAAACGATAATCACTCCCTCTTCTTCCCTCGTGTTTTCTTCTACACACGACACGGAACAACTGGAGATTCGCGCTGAACTTAGAAATTATTTTTGGTTCTCTTGACATTTTTTATTCATTAATTGAGTTTTCTAGACATTTAATGTCCATAATTCAAATCCGACCTACAAATACATGCTCCAGTGCACCAAAATGGCTAGAAAAGACGTACATGCATGTTTCCTTGGGGTGCATGTTTAGGTCCCATGGAACGAATGGGAACGAATTCAACCGTCTCGCCGTCTTGGCTTGGCCACAAACATTGTGTCTCGGTTTTTAAATCTGTGTAAATCCAAAACTCACCAAGAAATCATGAAACTTGGTATGGTGTCACTACATGGTACATATGATTGTCCAATTTGGGCGAAGCTATATTACAAGCCTTTTACAAACCGGAGCCTGTTGCAACCCTCGTGGTTCCGGTAGGGAAACATGCCCCTCTTGTGGGCGAAACGATAATCGCTGCCTCTTCTCGCATTGAACTTTGTTTTCTATAGGCAACATAGAATGACAAGAGTGTCGGGATGAAATTTGAAACTGTTCAGGGTTCGTTTGGCGATTGTATATATATTACTAATTACTAAGTTTTCTATGCATTTAATGTAGTCCATAATTTAAATTTGATCCACAACCACATGTTCCAGTGAAGCAAAATGGGTGGGAAATCGTACATGTGTCATTGGGTGCATGTTTAGGTCTCGTTTAAGGAATGGGAATTAGTTAGAAACTTGTCGTCCTGAAACATTGAGAATCTCGGTTTTTAAATCCCAGTAAATCAAAAAGTCACCCAAAAAAACATGAAACTTGGCATGGTTTCATGACATGACACATATATGTTCTGGTAAAAAATCGTCCAGTTTCAGAAGAGGCGCATAAATTATTAGCCAACAAAGTACTTTTTGAAACAAAAAACTGACATGCTAATATCGCCAACGGTTATATTATATTAACCATGTCAAAATTTAACCATACTCAATGGCGTGCGTGCAACTGTTTGATTAGACGAGATGAGCGCGAGAAGTCCGCCGTGCAGGCTCGACGGGAAGCGTGCGAGCAGTCCGCCGCGCAGGCTCGACAGGAAGCGTGCATCCTGTCCACCTAGCAGGCTCGACGGGACACGTGCGAGCAGCAAGGCCGCCCATGCTCACCGGGAAGCGAGCTCTTTGACCTCCATGCACTAGCCGCCGCCCGCCTCGCTCAGAACTTCTCCATTAATGGGTTAATTAAAGCACCTGGACGGAGGGTGTTTGCTTGTGATCCCATGTCAGCATTTGCTTTGTTCATGTTTTCAACTCGTATTCCGCCCTAATTTAAATTGCCACATAAGGCAACGGATAATACGACCACAAGTAAAATGGCAACGGATAATACGATGACAAATTTACAATGGTGCATATAATAATTGTCTTACATATTCCGGATAATTTAACATGCCACATGCGGCAAAGCCCGGAGGACACGGGGGCAAGACAACGATCTGGGTCGCTACTGTCTCTACTCGTCGATGGATCACCGGGTAGTGAAATCCTCCAGCTCCTTCTTCAATTCCTCACGACTTTGCTTGAAAGCAGCCACAGATTCCTCCACCTGCTGCTCGCGCTCGATCCGGAGCTTCCTCAAGCCACCCATCAGTTCATCGACGACCACTTTCAACGTCATCTCCGAGGCACTGCTCTGCTTATGCAGCATCTTCCAGCCGGCTGCCTCCTCCTCCTTCTTGGCGACCAAATTGAGGAGCTTCGCATTGCCACCCATGAGTTTCTTGACGAGGCTCGTCGCCTTGTCAACCAAGGCATCGCTAATCTTGAGCAGCTTCATCAAGCCATCGACCAGCTCCTGCTGTGTAGTGACGCCAGCGAGAATGTCGTCGTCGCCGGCGAAGGACTTTAGGAACACCGGATTGTGGCGATGGCCGATGCCGCAAATGCGCTTGTGAGAGCCCTCGTGTTCCCGTGAGAGCTTGTTCGAGGGCTCCATGGCCTGCCGGGACATCTCTGCTGTGGTTGCGGCTTCGCAGCGGGACCTCTCTAGTGCTTCCGCGGCCTTGGTCTTTGCTGCCTGGTTATATGTCCACCCTAAACTCCGCCTCCCGGTCATGGCTGTCATGCCTAATATGCGATACTATCCTAAAGAGACTCGAAGGTCCCACCAAGGATAGAACCTCATATTGATACGCTTTTGCAAGGTGGATATCATTACATCAACATTACATAATAGATGGGGATACATACAAAAGACATACAATGCCACACGAATACAACATCATCATACATAAGAGCAACATCCGACTATGGATGGAACACAAACAGAAACTCAAACGACATCCACCCTGCTAGCCCAAGCTATCGACCTGGAACCTATCCCCTCATCGAAGAAGAAGCAGAAGAAGAACTCCAAAACAAGCAAACATCGCTCTCGTGTCATGATCATCACAAAACTTGTACCTGCAACTGTTGTTGTAGTAATCTGTGAGCCACGAGGACTCAGCAATCCCATTACCATTGGTATCAAGACTAGCAAAGCATAATGGGAATGGAAGGGGCAAAGTGGTGAGGTTGCAGCAGCGACTAAGCATGATATGGTGGCTAAACATACGCAAATAAGAGCGAGAAGAGAGCAAACAGAACAGTCGTGAAGCTAGCAATGATCAAGAGGTGATCCTGAACTCCTACTTACGTCAAACATAACCCGAAACCGTGTTCACTTCACGGACTCCTCTGAAAAGAGACCATCACGGCTACACACATGGTTGATGCATTTTAATTCAGATCTGGTGTCAAGTTATCTACAACCGGACATTAACAAATTCCCATCTGCCACATAACCGCGGGCACGGCTCTCGAAAGTTTATACCCTGCAGGGGTGTCCCAACTTAGCCCATCACAAGCTCTCACGGTCAACGAAGGATATACCTTCTCCCAGGAAGACTCGATCAGTCTCGGAATCCCGGTTTACAAGACATTTCGACAATGGTAAAACAAGACCAGCAAAGCCGCCCGATGCGCCGACAATCCCAATAGGAGCTGCACATATCTCGTTCTCTGGGCAACACCGGATAGGTCAGCCTACGAGTAAAACCAACCCTCGAGTTGCCCCGAGGTGGCCCCGCAGTCTGCCCGGTTCGGACCAACA
>NC_041385.1:70407740-70417579 GCF_002162155.2 Triticum dicoccoides
AGGTATAGGTGGTGGTGAGGCAAATGGTAAAACCAAGTTTGGGCCTTGCTGGAGGAGTTTTATTCAAAGCGAACTGTCAAGGGGGTCCCATAAATTACCCAACCGCGTAAGGAATGCAAAATCTGGGAACATAACACCGGTATGAAAGAAACTAGGGCGGCAAGAGTGGAACAAAACACCAGGCATAAGGCCGAGCCTTCCACCCTTTACCAAGTATATATGCATTAATAATATAAGAGATATTGTGATATCCCAACCAAAATCCTGTCCACCATGGAGCAATCTTCAATTTCACCTGCAACTAACAACGCTATAAGAGGGGATGAGCAAAAGAGGTAACATAGCCAAGCAATGGTTTGCTAGGAAGGGTGACAAGGTTAGAGGCTGACATGGCACTTTGGGAGGCTTCAAGAACAAGTGATAGGTAGCGCAGCAAAGCGATAGAACGAAGCAACTAGCATAGCAATGATATTAGTGAGATCCAAGGTGACAGTCATCTTGCCTGAAATCCCGCTAGGAGGAAGAACGAGTCCATGAATAAGATCAAGCCACGAAGACGAACCAAGCATAGACGAACGAATCCTCACGATCGCAACGAAACGGGAACTATCGAGAAGAAGCACACAACATAGTAAACACACCACACATATACATGACATGATGCACACTCAAGTATGATGCATGAAAAAGCTAGATGAAGCTACTCATGGCAAGATATGATGCATACAAGAGCAACATATCAAAGCAAGTTTAAATGAGGCCGAAAACAACATATAACAATGTCGGTAAGTCCTAATATGAAAAATTCGAAATTGGTCCAGATCTGAACAAACATTAAGTTGAAGTTATTAAACAGCAAGTTAAGATGCACCAAGATGCTCTACACAAAATTCTAGTTAAGTTACATATAAAGTTCATTTAATTTGGAGCTACGGCCTAGAAGATATGAGTAAAACAAGTTAAACATGGCATTGATGCAAAATGCATCCAAACATCAATCAAACACCTCAAAACAAGGATGCAACATGATAATATGAAACTTCATGCAAAATCAAGCAAGTTTCATATTGAGCACACTCAAAACGGAGCAACGGTTCAACACATACACTCTATACAAGTTTAAAGGACAAGCTGTCCAAAACAGCAACTAGGCATCTAGCAATCATCAAAACAATATGCTACATCATCTCAACGTAACAACAAAAGGTATGGCCATGAACTACAGGTAAAGCATGACAAAACATGAACACTGAGCTATCTCCAGAAAACACTAGAACATACTCAAAAGGACATGGCAAGGTTACAAATAATAACAGTTTCTGACTTAGGAGGAATAACATCAGGTTGCAATGTTTAGAGCTATGAAACAATATGTTATAGGAACTTATCATGGAAAACAAAGGCATGACATGCTAGTACAAAAGACAAAAAACAAAACTCCCTTACTGAACTAATTCCGAAGATCAATAGAAGAGATGGTAGGATCCATGAAAACATGGCAAATGATATGACAGATTCAAACATGGCAGGAACAACAATAAGTAGGCATGTTGGTGAGCTTGTGCCACTCACCACAAAGCAATACATAGTATATCAAGGTCACCAACGGTAATATGGAATATTTATGAAGCTAAACATGGAAAGATCAAGTTCATAGCATGCTTGGATCACTAACAACAATCGTGGCAACATTGAACTTAATGTTAACAGGCTGACAGCAACATTATTTAGAAAGTTTGGAGCAAGATAACAACAAGTTACAGCAGGCTATAAATGAACCCAGGGGCATGAATGGATAGAGCATGACATGTACAACAAAACATCCTTAGTGAACATCTCCGGATTATGCATGGAATTACTTATAGCAGCAGGTTTACTTAGCATCATGATATAGCAGATTCAGCCTAGCAAAACAGCAACAGCAAGTACCCTACTTCACCAGCACGATGCACTCATTACAAGACTCACAAAAATTCATGGATTGCACCACTGTAACGATGGCATGATGTAGCTCAAAACACATGTAGACATCAAACTCATGATGCACACACAAAATGCAATGAAAAAGACAAAACAGCAAGTTATAACAGTTTCAGCAGGTTAACATCGTATAACACTCTTGCAATGATGATTAGGGCATCAGGATGGATTCAAACAAGCATGGTGCAATGGAATGTAATGAAGAGCATCTCATGGTGAACATTTTGATATATCATGCATGCAAAACGGAGCAGTATGCAAGGAGATATGATGCAATGAACATGGCACCAGAATGTAGAGATCTCAGGGACTTGGCAGATTTTTACCCTCGCGAAAAGTCAACGAGGGACGAGACGGAGCGGGACGGAGGGCTCCGGGTCGCGGCGTTTGGTGCGTTGCACTGGTGGATCTGGTCCCGGCGACCGGATCTCGCCGGAGACGGGGGAGATGGTCGGCGACGGCGTATATCCGGCGAAGAAGTGGCCGGGGCGGGCGCGGACGTCAAGGAGGGGCGGCGTCGGAGCTAGGTGGCGGAGGAGCAGCGAAGGGTGGCGAGGCGGGGCTCACCGGCGGCGGGGTCGCGCGGCCACCGGAGGAAGGCGCAGGGCCACGGTGGAGGGGACCGGCCGGACTCGCGCGGGCCTCGGCCACGGCGGCGGCGAGCGCGGTTGCGGAGGACGGGCGGCGGCCGGCGGGATCCGGCGTTGTGGTGGAGATCCGGCGAGGCGACGGGGCGAGGTTGCCGGTCGGGAGGACGGCGGAGCGAGGCCACCGGTGCGGAGGGCGGCGGAGCTGCGCACGGGGCGCGGACGGTGGCGGCGCGCGGGCCTGGTCGCGGCCCTGGACGGGCCGGCTGCGGGCCGGGCGGGCCGCGGCGCGGGGAGGCGCTTGGGAGACGGCGGCGCGACACATGGCGGCGTCTGGTTCACTGAGGGCGGCGGCGCGATTTTTATCCGGCGAGGGACGGACACGTCCGGCAGCGGCGGGGGAAGAAATCTAGGGTTTGGACTGCACGAAAAATCGGGGGGATGCACATATATATAGGTAGAAGGAGCTAGGAGACTCCAAATGAGGTGCGGTTTTCACCCACACGGTTATGATCGAACGACCGAGAGCATAGAGGGGGTTTGGATGGGCTCATGGGCTGATTTGAAGGGGTGTTGGGCTGCAACAAAAGAGGGCTTTACGGTTCCCCGGTTAACCGTTGGGGTATCAAACGGACTCCAAATGACACGAAACTTGACAGGCGGTCTACCGGTAGTGTAACAAGGCCACTTGGGAAATCACGGTCCATTCCGAGAATGTTTAACACCCGCTCACAACAGGAGACAAAAGAAGGACGTCGGAGGACATAGGAGTGCCGGATTGCAAAACGGACAACAGGGAAAATGCTCGGATGCATGAGACGAACATGTATGCAAAAAGAGATGCACATGATGACATGATAAAATGCAACATGCAAGAAAATTGTATGGCAACAACGACGAATAAACGGAAGACACCAGGCGCATCGAATCCGGGGCGTTACAACTCTCCTCTACTAACAAGAGATCTCGTCCCGAGATCTTAGGACTGAGACGGAAGGGGAAAAGGGATGAGGTGAAACAAGAACTCAAGAGAAGAAGCAAAGAATCGAGAGCACTTTAGAAGAAGAGAGGAACGACGAGAATGACGAGAATGGAAAGCTCACGGAATTAGATAGACTATGAAACACTCCAGTTAGAACGAGATAAGACACGAATAAGACTGAATGGATTTAGGCAGCACTCCGGCTGAAACATGGAGGAATAGAGTGCGAGCTTGAGAGGATGGAATTATACTTGATGAAGACATGACACAAAACCTCCGGAAAGAATTGAAAGAGTTGAATGAAAAGAACGGAGAAGAAAATGACAACTTGTGCCACGAATGAAATTGAAAGCATCTTTAGAAGGAAGGTTTAAACGGAGTTGTTGAGAAAATCAACAACGAAAAGAAAAGCTTGTTATGGTCTTATAGGTAACATCTCAAGATCATAAGGTGATAACCGGCGACAAACGGAAATGATTGGTTAGCTGAGAAGAATGAAGAAATGCAAAAGTCCACTTCAAAAGCATACGGCGAACTAATTACACTTCGAGACGCGAGAAGAAAAGATACTTGAATTCCTCCAACAAAATCTTGATGAACTCTTGAAGAATGAATTAAATCATGAAGAAGCACCATGAAGAACTCCGGTGAAAAAAGGATGATGGGATAGAATGAAGGATGAAAGAATAAGATTAAAGCTTGCGGTGACTTAGATGGGGGTTCCAACGAGATGGCCGCGGAAATTTGAACTCCGGAAAGAAAAGATGAAAACACTTGGAATCGAGAGATTATTCATCATGAACAAACTCCAAAGGAAGGGATTAATCACTTGGAGGAAATAAGAATAAGATTTATTGTATGCTTATCCTTCATCAAATTAAATTGATGACAAGCAATGGATTTTGCATACTACTTATTCTTCTTGAAAAGGATTGAGAAGTGACATATCGCAAACTTGAGAAGGTCTTCAAGAACCACTGGTAGGATTGAAAAGAACGAATGAATTAAAATGATAATCAAGGAAAAAGAATCTTGAATGAACCACTGTAAGAATTCGGAAATGACTGACGAACGCGAATGATTCACCAGGAAGAATTAGAAGAACCAATATGATAGGGGGGATTTAGATACAAAAGAATAAAGAGATCATGAGCTGATTAAAGCACACATGAACGAAGCACCGGGATAATTGGACAACGGTAGCTGAAATGTGAGGACAAAGAATTCTTCTGGAGTGATGGTCTCCGGTGAAAAGAAACAGAAATCAACTCCTGAAATACTCCGGATGGGTAAGAAAAGAATATCTGACAAACGGAATAATTCGAGAGGATAACAAGACATAGAACCATGCGTCCTCGAGAGAACAGGTAAGATTTAGAGAAACTCTTCTTCGATCTTCAAAGCTGAGAATGACGACGAGAAACACCACCTAAATTACTAAGATACTCCGGGAGAATGAAAAGCGAAGAGGTTGAGGCAACAATGAAACGAATTTGAAAGCGATCTTGGAAAGGCATCTGACTGATGGGATCCATTCTTACGTCACACTTGAAAAGAATTTGAGAATAACCCCGGGAGAATTAGAAGAGTCAGGTAAGATCCTGGGAAAAGACCTGTGGGTTAGGGCCCACTAAAGGAAAACACCGTTGGAAAGGGATGTTGAATAGATAGATGATGCACCGGAACAATTGAAATATTTGAATGAGGTGACAACCTCGACTTAATTGGAACACAGGCGAATCTCCTGAGATGTCTTCCGAACTCCGGAATGATAAACTGGCGAGAGGCGAACGAACATGGAAAACACTTGAGCCGAGGAAAAGAATATAATCACTACCGAAAATTAGAATTGAATCCATCGGAGAAGAAAAAGAGATGATGAATGTCAAAGGAGATGAGAATTCACCGGTTGAGATAATTTATGAAAGGCTGAAGAGTTTCCACACGAATGAAATTGATGCTCGAAAGAGACTCGGGCTCCGGGAAGAAGAGGGTGGGAGGGCGGGAAAACAAAGGCATCTTGGAAGGGGGAACCGACGAATAACTTGAAGAGAAAACCCCGGTTGAAATGATTTACAGAAGAATGCAACGACTTCGCACGAGTAGAAAGGATACTCGATTACAGACTCCGGTTCTGAGAAGAAGAAGGGGTGGGTGGGTGGGAAAACAAGACAACTGAGGATTGAACTTGGCATCGATGAAGAGGCTTGAGTCAACTTGACGAGAAATGCACCGGATGCAAAGAGCTGAGGAACAACGATCGAGAAACCAATTGCGTGATCCTAAAGAAAAATTTGAAGGGGAAGAGGAGTAATTCAAAACACCTACGTCAAGATTCCTCACCAGAGCAACGAAGGGGCTGAGGAGTAAAAAGAATTCCTACTCTCCGATATAACTAGACTCAGAAATTAGTTTTCTTCTAGACTCAACAACGGCCAAACTACTCGATCAATCAAGGGGGCTCCTATGGTCGGTCGAGGCTCCGATACCAACTTGTCACGCCCAATATGTGGTACTATCCTAAAGAGACTCGAAGGTCCCACCAAGGATAGAACCGCATATTGATACAGTTTTGCAAGGTGGATATCATTACATCAGCATTACATAATAGATGGGGATACTTACAAAAGGCATACAATGCCACACGAATACAACATCATCATACATAAGAGCAACATCCGACTACGGATGAAACACAAACAGAAACTCAAACGACATCCACCCTGCTAGCCCAGGCTGACGACCTGGAACCTATCCTCTGATCAAAGAAGAAGCAGAAGAAGAACTCCAAAACAAGCAAACATCGCTCTCGCGTCATGATCATCGCTAAACCTGTACCTGCAACTATTGTTGTAGTAATCTGTGAGCCACGAGGACTCAGCAATCCCATTACCATGGGTATCAAGACTAGCAAAGCTTAATGAGAAAGGAAGGGGTAAAGTAGTGAGGTTGTAGCAGCGACTAAACATGATATGGTGGCTAAACATACGCAAATAAGAGCGAGAAGAGAGCAAACAGAACAATCATGAAGCTAGCAATGATCAAGAGGTGATCCTGCACTCCTACTTACGTCAAACCTAACCCGAAACCGTGTTCACTTCACGGACTCCGCCGAAAAGAGACCATCATGGCTACTCACACGGTTGATGCGTTTTAATTCGGATCTGGTGTCAAGTTATCTACAACCGGACATTAACAAATTCCCATCTGCCACATAACCGCGGGCACGGCTCTCGAAAGTTTATACCCTGCAGGTGTGTCCCAACCTAGCCCATCACAAGCTCTCACGGTCAATGAAGGATATACCTTCTCCCAGGAAGACCCGATCAGTCTCGGAATCCCGGTTTACAAGACATTTCGACAATGGTAAAACAACACCAGCAAAGCCGCCCGATGCGCTGACAATTCCGATAGGAGCTGCACATATCTCGTTCTCAGGGCAACACCGGATAGGTCAGCCTACGAGTAAAACCAACCCTCGAGTTGCCCCGAGGTGGCCCCTCTGTCTACCCGGTTCAGACCAGCACTTAGAGAAGCAGTCGCCCGGGGGGGTGGGGGGGGCTAAAGTAAAGATGACCCTCGGGTTGGCCGACCCAAGGGAAAGGTATAGGTGGTGGTGAGGCAAATGGTAAAACCAAGGTTGGGCCTTGCTGGAGGAGTTTTATTCAAAGCGAACTGTCAAGGGGGTCCCATAAATCACCCAACCGCGTAAGGAATGCAAAATCCGGGAACATAACACCGGTATGACGGAAGCTAGGGCGTAAAGAGTGGAATAAAATACCAGGCATAAGGCCGAGCCTTCCACCCTTCACCAAGTATATAGATGCATTAATAATATAAGAGATATTGTGATATCCCAACCAAAATCATGTCCACCATGGAGCAAACTTCAACTTCACCTACAACTAACAACACTATAAGAGGGGCTGAGCAAAAGTGGTAACATAGCCAAGCAATGGTTTGCTAGGAAGGGTGACAAGGTTAGAGGCTGACATGGCAATTTGGGAGGCTTCAAGAACAAGTGATAGATAGCGCAGCAAAGCGATAAAACGAAGCAACTAGCATAGCAATGAAAGTAGTGAGATCCAAGGTGACGGTGATCTTGCCTGAAATCCCGCTAGGAAGAAGAACGAGTCCATGAAGAAGATCAAGCCACAAAGATGAACCAAGCGTACACGAACGAATCCTCACGATCGCAACGAAACGGGAACTATCGAGAAGAAGCACACAACATAGTAAACACACCACACATATACATGTCATGGTGCACAGTCAAGTATGATGCATGACAAAGCTAGATGAAGCTACTCATGGCAAGAGATGATGCATACAAGAGCAACATAACAAAGCAAGTTTAAATGAGGCCGGAAACAACATATAACAATTCCGGTAAGTCCTCATATGCAAATTTCAAAATTGGTCCAGGTCTGAACAAACATTAAGTTGAAGTTGTTAAAAAGCAAGGTAAGATGCACCAAGATGCTTTACATGAAATTCTAGTTAAGTTACATATAGAGTTCATTTAATTCAGAGCTACGGCCTAGAAGATATTAGTAAAACAAGTTAAACATGGCATTGATGCAAAATGCATCCAAACATCAATCAAACACCTCAAAACAAGGATGCAACATGATAATATGAAACTTCATGCAAAATCAAGCAAGTTTCATATAGAGGACACTCAAAACGGAGCAACGGTTCAACACACTCTATACAAGTTTAAAGGACAAGCTGTCCAAAACAGCAACTAGGCATCTAGCAAGCATCAAAACAATATGCTACAGCATCTCAACATAACAACAAAAGGTATGGGCATGAAGTACATGTAAAGAATGACAAAACATGAACACTGAGCTATCTCTAGGAAACACTAGAACATGCTCAAAAGGACATAGCAATGTTGCAAATAATAACAGTTTCAGACTTAGCAGGAATAACATCAGGTTGCAATGTTTAGAGCTATCAAGCAATATGTTATAGGAACTTATCATGGCAAACAAAGGCATGACATGCTAGTACAAAATACAAAGAACAAAACTCCCTTACTGAACTAATTCCAAAGATCAATAGAAAAGATGGTAGGATCCATGCAAACATGGCAAATCATATGACAGATTCCAACATGGCAGGAACAACAATAAGTAGGCATGTTGGTGAGCTTGTGCCACTCACCACAGAGCAATACATGATATATCAAGGTCACCAACAGTAAGATGGAATATTTATGAAGCTAAAAATGGAAAGATCAAGTTCATAGCATGCTTGGATCACTAACAACAATCATGGCAACATTGAACTTAATGTTAACAGGCTGACAGCAACATTATTTAGCAAGTTTGGAGCAAGATAAAAACAAGTTATAGCAGGCTATAACTGCACCCAGGGTCATGAACGGATAGCGCATGGCATGTACAACAAGACATCCTTAGTGAACATCTCCAGATTATGCATAGAATGACTTATAGCAGCAGGTTAACTTAGCACCATGATATAGCAGATTCGGCCTAGCAAAACAGCAACAGCAAGTACCCTACTTCACGAGCTAGACGCACTCATTACAAGACTCACAAAAATACATGGATTTCACCACTGTAAAGATGGCATGATGTAGCTCAAAATACATGTAGACATCAAACTCATAGGATGCACACACAAAATGCAATGAAAAAGACAAAACAGCAAGTTCTAACAGTTTCAGCAGGTTAACATCATATAGCACTCTTGCAACGATGATTAGGGCATCAATATGGATTCAAACAAGCATGGTACAACGGTATGTAATGAAGATCATCTCATGATGAACATTTTGATATATAATGTACGCAAAACGGAGCAGTGTGCAAGGAGATATGATGCAATGAACTGGGCACCAGAATGTAGAGATCTCAGGGACTTAGCAGATTTTTACCCTCGCGAAAAGTCAACGCGGGACGAGACGGAGCGGGACGGAGGGATCCGGGTTGCGGCGTTTGGTTCATTGCATTGGTGGATCTGGTCCCGGCGACCGGATCTTGCCGGAGACGGGCGAGATGGCCGGCGACGGCGTGGATCCGGCGACGAAGTGGCCGGGGTGGGCGCGGACGTCGAGGAGGGGCGGCGCTGCAGCTAGGTGGCGGAGGAGCGGCGAAGGGCGGCGGGGCGGGGCTCACCGGCGGCGGGGTCGCACGGCCACCGGAGGAAGGCGCGGGGCCACGGCGGCGGCGACCGGCCGGACTCGGGCGGCGCGCGCGGGCCTCGGCCACGGCGGCGGCGAGCGCGGTTGCGGAGGATGGGCGGTGGCGGAGGACGAC
>NC_041385.1:70417908-70435856 GCF_002162155.2 Triticum dicoccoides
CCGGCGGCCGGCGGGATCCGGCGGTGCGGTGGAGATCCGGCGAGGCGACGGGGCGAGGTCGCCGGCAGGAAGGACGGCGGAGCGAGGCAACAGGCGCGGAGGGCGGCGGGCGCGGGCCCGGTCGCGGCCGAGATGGGCCGGCTGCGGGCCAGGGGGCCGTGGCACGGGGAGGTGCTCGGGAGACGGCAGCGCGACACGTGGCGGCGTCTGGTTCGCTGAGGGCGGCGGCGCGATTTTTGTCCGTCGAGGGACAAACACGTCCGGCAGCGGCGGGGGAAGAAATCTAGGGTTTGGACTGCGCGGAAAATAGGGGGGATGCACATATATATAGGTAGAGGGAGCTAGGAGACTCCAAATGAGGTGCGGTTTTCGCCCACACGATCGTGATCGAACGACCGAGAGCATAGAGGGGGTTTGGATGGGCTCATGGTATGATTTGAAGGGGTGTTGGGCTGCAACAAAAGAGGGCTTTACGGTTCCCCGGTTAACCGTTGGGGTATCAAATAGACTCCAAATGACACGAAACTTGTCAGGCGGTCTACCAGTAGTGTACCAAGGCCGCTTGGAAAATCACGGTCCATTCCAAGAATGTTTAACACCCGCTCACAATAGGAGACAAAAGAGGGACGTCGGAGGACATAGGGGTGCAGATTGCAAAACGGACAACAGGGAAAATGCTCGGATGCATGAGACGAACATGTATGCAAAAAGAGATGCACATGATGATATGATAAAATGCAACACGAAAGGAAATGACATGGCAACAACAATGAATAAATGGAAGACACCTGGCGCATCGAATCCTGGGCGTTACGGAATGACTTGATAGAAAAAACCAGTTTTGTCGGTGCTGAGGAGAGGAACTGTGAAGTAATTTTTGACTGGGTAGTTTTTATAGCCCGGTGCTAAGTGTGAACACATATTAGTTTGAGAGGTGTGAATAGATTTGCAATTAATTATTGCGTTGTAATCAGACGTGGTTGCTCGCCGTTGAGGCGGCCGTGGTGCGCTCCACTCTGGCGTCCCTACGCACTCTGCTCATCGTTGAGGCAAAGTTACAATGGCAATGGTTAATAATTCTTAATAATTGTCTTACATATTTAGGATAATTTAAAATGCCAAATGCGGCAAGGCCCAGAACACTCACGACCTACATATGCATACAACGATAATAAAATATAAGCTAAAAGGCTGAGTTGGCGGCCTTCCAATGATGGTCTTCTCGGACTCCATGATCAGCATAGCACCCTTGCGGACGTTCACTCCGAGTGTCATGACCTGCCTCCGCCTATGGAGCTGCTGGCGCTGGGAGGCTGTTGGGGCTGCTTGGCCTCTTCCTGAAGAGCTTGACAGCGTGCAATCGCGCGCATGACAACTTCGCGGAACTGCTCCATTTCCATGTCTCTGGCCTGGTAGCAAAGTCCGTCAATCACCTTCATCCTCAAGATATCACATTGGTGATGTTCTACTTCGTCTGGGACATCAACTCCACCAAGGATGCACTCGAGCCTAGCCACCACATCATCTGGATCGAGGTTGACACGTCCGCCGTAGGCAATAATGAAGCCGCAGGCTACCTTTGTCTTGACTGAATCATAGAGGTCCTCTGCCCATTCCTTGCAGGGCATCAGGCTCTTGATGAGCACTGGTGACGATGGTTCTTCGGGTGGGTCGTCGATCATGCCGCCGAGCAGCTTTGGATCTTTTGCACGGTGGATGGCAAACTGCTCATATCACCTCCTTTGCAATATGTTGATTGTGCTCCCAAGGACTATGAAGCAGATATCGCTGCCGATGAGCCAGGGTGACTGTACTGGCCGATGAAGCTCTTGCTCCCCGACCTGCTCCTGCTCGTTCTCCTTGCCGAAGATGTAACACGAGTAGGCGCCGATGTCGAAGCTTTGGTCGTTACCTGGCATGCTTGGAATAACTAATGGTAGATGGATGAGTACTAGATCTTCGCAGAGTGTCGCAGCGATGCGTTGCCGCCTGGGTTATATCATATAACTTATATGCAGCAAGCCGTTAGCT
Source organism: Triticum dicoccoides (assembly GCF_002162155.2). Lineage (NCBI taxonomy): Eukaryota > Viridiplantae > Streptophyta > Magnoliopsida > Poales > Poaceae > Triticum > Triticum dicoccoides. Next base: position 70,419,940 of record NC_041385.1, read on the forward strand.
GGTGGTGGGAAACCGGTGAGGGAATAGGCATGGATTTTACAATTCACCCATGTGGAGCGGGGGAAGCATTCGCTGGAGCGCAGGAAGACTAAGTGCAGCACACACACAACTCAAATACCGTATCCGATGCCACGTGTTATTTATCACACAAGTGTTAACACAAGGAAATGCATGTGTAACTTACTAATCATCACCCCGCAAAAAAACTTACTAATCATCGCACACGAGTACTCATAGACGCATCGTGTGCTATACTCCTAGCCACCGCAAGCAACTAGTTTGCATTTTTCAAAGTTTTTTGTACACACCAACTCGCACACGAACTAACTGTATTAACTGTCTATTTTGTAAATTCTCATCGCAAACAGTTCATCTGAGTCGGCTGTTTGTCACGTATCACACGCATCTTGTTAAGTTGAACCGTTTCTATTGCGTTCGCTAATCGAAAATAGTTCGTTCGAGTGAACCATATGCCCTATATCACACACACCTTGATCTGGCAAACCGTTTATGTTGCACTCCCTAATAGCAAATGGTTCATCAGAGCGAACTGTATGCCATATATCGCACACACATTGATATGGCTGCCCATTTCCGTAGTTCTACCTCATCGCAAACAGTTCGAACGGGTTAACTGTGTGCCCTGCATCGCACACACAACTAAAATCTGAACCGTGTTTCATGCATCCTCGATTGAAAATGTTTTGCACCTTTTTTGACCGTTTTTTACATCCCCGTTTGTGATTAATGCATCACACACAGTTTCGTAAAAGGGTCTCTGATCGTAGTGTCGTGTCAGCAACGTCCTACAGTAGTGGGGCACAGCTAGAAGATACACCAATAATTGTTAGCCGTTTGGGGCGCCCTCCTCCATAGTTTATGCCACCGGTCATATTCAAGTGCTTAGGCGAAGCCCTGCACGGATCACTTCACCATCACCATCGCCATGCCATCATGCTAACGGAACTCTCCCTCGACACTTTGCTGGATCAAGAGTTTGAGGGACGTCATCGAGCTGAACGTGTGCAGAACTCAGAGGTGTCGTACATTCGGTGCATGATCGGTCGGAATGTGAAGAAGTTCGACTACATCAACCGCGTTAAAAAATGCTTCCGCTTTCGGTCTACCAGGGTACATGGACACACTCTACCCTTCTCATTGCTATGCATCTCCTAAATAGATCGTCCGTGAGCGTAGGATTTTTTTTTTGAAATTGCATGCTATGTTCCCCAACAATGTTAACCATAGAATTGCATCACCCTATCGTCCTCAGTCTAGTGGTCAAGTTGAACTTAGCAATAGGGAAATAAAATTGATACTGCAAAAGTCTGTCAACAGGTCTCGAAAGAATTGGTCCAAGAAATTGGATGATGCAATTTGGGCTTATAGAACAGCCTACAAAAATCCAATGGGTATGTCTCCTTATAAAATGGTTTATGGAAAAGCTTGTCATTTGCCTCTTGAATTAGAACATAAAGCATATTGGGAAATTAAAGAACTCAACTATGATTTCAAACTTGCTAGTGAAAAGAGGTTATTCGATATTAGCTCATTAGATGAATGGAGAACCCAAGCTTATGAAAATGCCAAGTTATTTAAAGAAAAAGTTAAAATATGGCATGATAAGAGAATCCAAAAGCATCAGATCGAAGTTGGATAATATGTTCTTTTGTACAACTGTCATTTTAGATTCTTTGCAGGAAAACTCCTCTCCAAATGGGAAGGACCCTATGTTATAGAGGAGGTTTATCGGTCTGGAGCTATCAAAATAAATAATGCTGAAGGTACTAACCCGAAGGTTGTTAATGGGCAATGAATAAAACTTTACATCTCAGGTACGCCCATTAATGTTGAGAGTAATATTATCCAAACTATGACACCGGAAGAACACATAAAAGAGACCTTCCAGAACACTCCAGAATCGTGAAAAAGAGGAGAGAAGCAAGGGGGATTTATGTGAAAAGATTTTAAAGCTTGAGCTGGAAGTCGATGATTTAAAGGAGGAAATTTCCCTCCTCAACTACAATATGAAAAAGCTGAAGGACAGGATCGCCTCTACTTCACCGACATCGACATCTTCTTCATCACCAAAAAAAAATTGAGTATCTAGTATGGGAACTCCCCTTGGCTTTCACCAAGCTTGGGGAGGTGCCCCGGTATCGTATCACCTCCACTATCTTTAGCCTTTACTTATTATAGTTCGATCCATAGTTATATTTTGCTTTAGATGAATAAAAGCTTAGTTTAATCCTTTCTTTTTGAGAAGTTTTCTTATTGATCTATCCTTGTAATCGTGTTATAATAAAGTTTAATTTTAGTTTTTGCTTTCTTTACCCTCATGTTAAAATAAAAAGAAAAGAAATAAATGAAAAATATCATATGATAATCTTATGGTAGGTGATGACACCACATAAGGAAAAGTATACACTGGTATAACGACGTGCTAAACAAACAGTTTTGACCCCTTTCCGCGACGACATTTGGAACCGTCGCCAAGTGAGTGTGGGTGATAGGGGGGTCCTTCCCACACGACCTAGAAATTGTCGGGGATAGGGCCTCCTAGGACCCAGGCTGGGGCCTTGTGCGATCGGGCGAGGCATCGAAACCCAGTCATTTCCGTAGGTATGTACATCCCACATGGTAATCCGGGAAAATCATTTACATAGGTATGTACATCCCACACGGTGAATCCCAGAAATCATTTTCGTAGGTATGTACATCCCACATGTTGAATCCCAGAAAATCATTTCCGTAGGTATGTACATCCCACACGGTGAATCCTTGAAAAACATTTCCGTAGGTATGTATATCACACACAGTTCTTTGTGTGGAAACGTTTGTGCAAGGTGGCCTAACGCAAACAGTTCATTGCCAGAAGCCGTGTGTGGTTGTTAGTTGATCGAACACGCCTACTTTCTAGAAACCTGTGGGTTGTTTGAGTTCATCCCCCACGGTGCTGTCTGAGTAACCGTTTGCAATAGAAAACCCCAATAAGCAGGGTAATTATCCCGTTATTGATAATCCATGTACTAATCAAACCGATATTTCTTATAAGACACGCCAGATATTTCATATCCGTATAAAAGCAACCAGGATTTCATAATTGAATTACATTAGATAGCTTTGGCACTCAGTTACGCCGTTACACAACAGCACCAAGTTTCACATGGAGCATCAAAAACCTTTGGAAAGTAGCATCATGCATGGTAAATAGATAGATGAATCTCATCCAGGAAACCGTAGAAGCGGAAGGCAAATATTGAGCCTTCATTGATGTTGAATGTCCTTTCAACTTTAGGCCAGTGGCTATGGATAATTGCCCACCCAACCTTCATCCTCTTCAGCAAGACTTCAATATTGTACCATGGGTGTTGAATGAATACCTTCCTCGCCTCTTGACTATGCAGGTGGTTTGAGAGGTATCATCGGTGAACTGCTTTGAGAAGTACTGAAAATAAGCTATGCATAAATCGCTGTTGTAAATTTTGAAATGGCGCAAGGGGTAAAAACAAGGTAAGTACCATCTTATAGTTGATTGATGTCTTCTTCATTGTGCAAACAAAGATGTTGCTTTTATTCGTCGCAAGTTTATTCATTCTAACAATCTTTCAGAGTTTCTTGACTTGACTGATATTCATGAACATCTCATTTCCCGATATGCAAAATGGGTCGAACAGTGGGTCTAAGCCTCTAATAGTAGGACCTACATGTGCAAGGGAAAATTGTAAGAAACCTAAATATTAAAATGATTCCTGCAACTGCACAATAATGTGCTATTAGCCAAAGGACCCTGCTTGAACAAACCTCGATCGTAAACCGCAGTGTCTCCCATTGCTTCCCTGCAACACACATATGGAAGATCTTGATCAGGTTAACTCAGAGTTGCCATACTATCAGTAGTATATGTATTGAGTACAACCAAATTCGATTGGCGTCAAATGCATAACAATACAAAATTGTACCCACAGCAAATGAAAATCAAATTGCAGAACTGAACCAAATAGTTAAATGGACAGCAGACCAAATGAACGGAAATAGTTAACTGAGCACGACATTGCAGAATAGAAACATGTACTAGAAGATAAGATAGTTAACAAAACAAAGAATGCTTGAGAACAGTACTATGAAATGTAGCAATTGTTGGACCAAAGTGTTAACTGAACATTACATTTCAGAGGACCAAACTGTTAACTGAACATCAGATTGCATATTAACATTACACAGGACAAATAAATAGAAGGCACTGGCGGTGGCCTCGAGAAAACATCACAAACTGTATTTTAAAGTAGGCAACCGCGTGGCGGTGTTGATGGTGGCCTCGAAGACGAGGTGCTCCTGCAAGATCTGGAGGTTGACACGCATGGCAGCCATAGGGACCTCATTCACGTGTGCGACCGCATGCTACTGAGCTCCACGTTATACTTCATGCAAAATGGCTGTGGGCGGCGCTTAATTGGAGGAGGGGGGGCAGTGATTTCGGTGGAAGGTGTCGCTCCGTCGGTCGGGGCATGTGGGACAGGAAAGGAGGAGAATGGTGTGGGTGGGGTATGGATTACCTGACCGTATCGACGAGGCTGCGCAGCAAGAAGAATGGTCGGCTGCGAGGAGGCCGCGCAGCAAGAAGAAGGTGTTGGGGAACGTGTGGGGACCGATTCTCCAGGTACTAATTCCTAGAAAATGGCAGTTGTGCTCACCAGCCCCAGGATAACTGTTAGCTGATGAGGCACCAACTTGATACAGAAATTCCAAGCAAAAACAAAATATGTAGTACAAGACCATTCTGGTCTGTGAGTACAACAAATGGTTTCTAGTGGTTGATGGCGAAAGCGGGCTATAAATCATCAGTATCTATGGGACTCCATTTCCCACGGGAACAGCTGACCAGGTTAACTCCTATCTTCGCGAGGCTGCTATCACCGTTGCTTAGGTTCTGGGGCTGTCATCACGTCGCTCCTCTCCGTGCAAGAAATCTGGCCAAGACAATAGCCAGGGACAAGCCAGTGAGTACTTTGAATGTACTCGCAAACATTATGAACACGGGTATAATATAACAACGATGTTCCGAAATATTAATGCTCATGACATCGGTCACAAAAATAAATCTCTGATGCATGTAAGCAGGTTATTTATGAAAATGCAATAACATAGAAGTATTAAAATTATGAAATAAATAACAAATATGCCACAGTCGGGCGTCTTATCGACACCACATAAAGGGCTTTTAAAAGAAATGCCACAGTCGGGCGTGTGGGCGACACCACATAAAGGGCTTTAAGAGAAATGCCACAGTCGGGCGTCTGAGCGACACCACATAAAGGGCTTTAAGAGAAATGCCACAGTCGGGCGTCTGAGCGACACCACATAAAGGGCTTTAAAAGAAATGCCACAGTCGGGCGTCTGAGCGACACCACATAAAGGGCTTTAAAAGAAATGCCACAGTCGGGCGTGTGAGCGACACCACATAAAGGGCTTTAAAAGAAACAATCACAATGAATATACCGGAGGTAAACCATCCCAGGGGTATTTGATAATACCAAAAATAGCACGGGTTAGTCCACAACAAAATAATAATCATCATTATCACATGTCACAAGTTGTAATATCAGTTCTGATTAACAGTTTCACCTCCGAAGACCGACACTAAGACCGACACTTGACCCATCCCAGACTGTAATCCTTAACCATGGACACGGCTATTCCAATAGGTTTAATCTCTGCAGAGGGTGTACTCTTTACCCACGAGTAACGGATTTCATTAGTCCATCGGGACTAATTCCGTCTACGGTCTTTTTGTTGAAAACACACCTAACTTGCACACACCAGCTTAACTCACACGTGTCTGGAATCACCCACGACACCTATCAAGCAAACTCTAAGTCGGGAGGCTACAACCTCGCGTAGCATGGGATCAAATTTATATTGCGCGCTCTAAGGGGTGGCCTTCCCTCTCGGTCTCAACCGGAAACACCCATGCCCCCGGACCAAGTGGCCTGCCTACCAGCTACAACCGGTATCTTCCACCCTGGCCTCTCTGTATGGTGTGTGCTAGAAAGAGGTTGACAACTTACTGAACCGTACTCTACTTGTTGTAGAGACGAATGGTAGTACGAAACAAGTATGGGGGTTACTGGAACAAGACTCGATCTACGATCGACTCAGGAGGTTTAAGTATACCCTGCATGATTAGCATAACGAATATATTTCAACCAACAGAGTCACCACTCATATTACCTTACCATGCCATACCAGACATAACCGTCCCGACGGAGACCGGCGACAAATTCATGCCCACCCAAGGCAGAGGTTTTCCCGGGTTCCTGCCGGTATGCATGCAAGGCACATGAGGATGATTATCATCACAAGTGTGATCATTTCCAACAGCATGGAAATCACAAATATGCATCCATGCACATGATCATCTCACATGAAATAACAATTTCTCCAACAAAAGAGGTAGTGTGATAAATGGGTCAACGAACACTCAAAATTATCATGCCGGGGCTCAGAATGCTTGCCATGAATGTGTGGAAAGGCAGGGTGCACTCCAAAACTTTTTGAAAGTTTTCTTCTCTCTCTCCAAGGTCCTATTTTTAAAAAAATTGAATTAACACACAATTCAAAAACAGCACAAAAAGTTGTTTCAAATTTTTTCAAATAACTCTTAAAATAAACTAGGTTAAATTTGAGAGAGGTAGGAAAAAGAATCAATTCATTTGGAGTTATCTTTTAAAAGATATAGCCAGTCAAACATTTGGTCAAAATATGTTTTTTTTATAAAAAATTAATAAATCAGAATTAAAAGAAAACGATTCGAAAACACGTACACGTCGAAGACGTATTCTGACTATACGCCTCCACTTACTCCAGCGTGGACGCGCGTGTGTTAGTGACAGTGGGCCCGCCTGGCCCACTGGTCAGGTTTGACCAGTCGCCCTCCCTCCCCTTCCTCTGGCCGAACAGAGGCGAGGGCTCCGATGATCTTCACCGGTGTTAGGCGGCTCCTCGCGGGCATTCGAGTGCAGGAATGGATCCGCCACTCCTAGGCGGTCCTTCCGGTGGTCGAAGGGTAGCCGGGGGTGGAGGGAGTCACCGGCGGCTAGCTCGCGGCGGAGGGAAGGTTTCGGTGGATTTGGGGATTCCGGCCATGGTGGTTCCCGAGCGGGTCTGGGAGGCTAGGAAGCTCCGCGGGTTCAAGTGGAGTCGGACGGTGGTGTTTGGGAGGGCAGGGGAGGTCTTGGTGCGTCAGAACCGATCGGGACGAGGCGGCGGCCGAGCTGACCGAAGAGGTTGAAGACGACCTCCTCGCTTCGATTCATGACTAAGGGGGTACGAGAAGGACGGCGTGAAGCTGCCTGGGTGCTCGGAGGAGTCCGGGGACCCCTTTCATAGCACGTCGAAGTCGGTTTGCGGCGGCCGGGGATAAGCTCACCGGCGAACCGCCCTACTGTACTGCAGCGCGACGTGGCGGTGGCTGGCCGGCTCCAGGAGCTACCGACAAACGCTCCAGTGTCGAAGGAGACGAGCTGGCGCGCTATGGTGGCTTGGGCGGCGCCGACCGTTGCAGTGGCGGATGCGGACGCAGGCGTGCCGCCAAGGAGCTTGCTGGCAACTCTAGAGAGGGCTAGGAGGCGGTCGGGGCTCTTGGCATGACGTGGCGAGTGGGTAAGGATCAGGATGAGCTCGGGGAAAGTTTATCCAGGGGCGCGCTGGCTCAGGCGCGAGCACGTGCAAAACGCGTGCCCTGCTCGTGCTCCGGGCATGCACGACGACTGCTTGACGAAATGCCAGGATGGCCAAAACTGCTAGGGAGCTAATGCAAATCCACAGGCCTGGGCTAGAGATCGTTAGCAGGCTACTAGACAACTTGGTTTGGACAGATGGGAAAGTTTACAACACAAACTTACAATCATGCCAAATTTGTCCATGCCCACAGGGTGTTTGACAAAATGCCAGAGGCATCTAGGCAGGTCTTGGAGTGGCCACTCATTCCAGATCAGTGTCTTTGTGGGTGCATGAGAGGGTGGTGAAGTTAGTTTGCAAAAGGGAGAAACTTGCTAGTGCAAGTTTTGCAAAACTACACTTCTGGGCAGGGAGTGAATGGTATCATTTCATGAACCAAAGATGATCAAATGAGTGTATGCTCCTGGACTTAGGGGTTTAGTAGAGTGGTCTACAAGTAGGATAAACAATCAAGGGCCAGAGGGCAAGTAAGACTAAGGTTGCTGTACAAACTATCATGATGGACTAGAATGAAGATGAGGTTGGTTCTCTCAAAATTTATAAAGAAAATCCCTGGATCTTTGTATATAATGGAATCATATGCCGCTACTGACATCCCATAATTTTTGTGGAAGCTAGAAAGAAGTATTTAAAAGGGTTGCATTGCAAAAATGCCTACTGGACCAGAGAAGAAAAACATGTGTAGCACTCAAAATATGCAATGAATGAACTATATTATTGCATAAAAGTGATTTAGAGGCATCACATGACATCTCCAAATTTTGGTGGAATTTTTAGTTAATTTTATCAAATGGTTGTAGTACAAAAAGAGCTACAAACTTAACACAAGTCATTTTAATGAATATAGCTCAGGGTGGAATAATTTAATAAATAAACCTACTGATTAGGAAATTGTTTTAATGAGATGGCATAGAAGTTCAATATGTTTTGGAAGGATCCACTTGAAAGAAATAAATCCTTAATAAGAAAGGTTTTGGAATCAACAGAAATATTCTTGCAGGCAAAAATTTTAACTCTTGGCAAAATTTTAGTAACTAAAACCTGGTTAAATTTTTGGGGTGTTACAATTACTACCCCCCTTAAGAAAAATCTCGTCCTCGAGATTTGCTAAGAGACGTTGTGAAAAACAAATGCTCCATATGTGTCCGAGCAGTTGTGAGTCTGCTGCCGTGGTGCTGCGTGAAATAAAACGAATAATCCATGCAGCGAGAGGATAAAAGATGCAGCAAATTCTGGAAGAAGAAAATCTCATTCCAGGATTTTTCGCGGTTACACAGGTTGCTCACGAAGAAAACCACTCACAAACATAAAAACTAAATACTCGACTCGTCGCACTAATACGAGGTACCATGCGTAAGTTACAACATAATAGTAAATGCTGAAATAACAAATACAGTAGTGACGTCTAAAATGAAAACGGTAACTGGAACGGGTCCCGATAAAATGCCTCTGGCAATGGGATACACTCCTCTTCTATCGGAGGAAGTGGATTGACCAGTCGATGTATGCGTCTCTCCGGGTCAGGCCTCAGTGGTCTGCTGATGGCAATCTGAGGATTCAGATCAGTGAGATTCTGGAGATAATCCATCACCCGCTGGTTCAAATGCTCTTGAGCAATGATGTACTGGATAAGGTTGGCCAGTACTGGGTCTCTCTCAATCCGTCCACCAGGAAAAAATGTTACTCCTCCGGGTGCTGCACGGCTTGGAAAGTAATAATATCCTTGTTCGCGGGCATAGGGTACTGCGGATCGAAGGCGAGCAATCGCTTCTTTCGCAGCAGCTTCTATGGCCAGGTGTGGGGTTGGCATAGATTCCCCCACGAAGGAAACTTCCGTTGGATCTTGACTGGAGTCTACGGGAGGGATGTGTACTGCTGCCCAATATTCCGAGGTGGAAGGGGCGATTCTCGATTTGAACAGCTCCTACTGGGGTGGCTGGGTGGAACCCATAGTACTGCAGGTAAAGTCCCACAATATTTTGACGAAGCTACCTGGGGTTGCATCCGGGGTTCTCAGATGAATACCGGGGCTCGGCATGACAGGAAAAAGTTGTGAGGGTGGTGCACAAGGAGTGGGGTGCTGGGTAAGATCACCAGGTGGCCTTTATATAGCAAAGGAGTTGGGTCATTTCACCGTGGTGAAAGGTAATAAATTTACCAGCTTAGCTCCAAAGGTCGGGTCAGTGTCAGAGATACACATATCTCATAAAGAGACGTGTTACTATGATTGTCGTCGAGGTTGGTTTTGGTAGTTGTGCCCGGAAAATATGCAACCATGCGCAGACAAAATACGCCAGGCTACAATTAAAAATAGAGGCACAACAACGGGCTGCCTTAATACACAAGATTACGTGATTACAAAGCGGGGATACACTGAGACTCGGCACTACTCGTACAGCTTAGTCTACCTCGTTTATGTCTAAACGGGCATGTCTAGTGGATATCGAGGCTTCTCCACGTGTCCCACTGCTGGGATTAGTCAGGGATGGCAGAGGAACTGCAGGGTCGGGGTAGCGATGATGACCATCGCGGGGATTGTTAGCCACAATCCTGTTGGAGTGTGTTCCCAAAAGGCGACGAAGCACTTCTGGGGTCATCACAACGTCTCGGTTGGCGACTGGAGCTGAACTCAGGGTTTCGATCGGGTGTCCGAATAGCATGACTGGAATGTCGGCGTCGGGATCGTCTTCTCTTCTAGCTGGGGGTCGACGAACCAGCTCTCCTCGAGCTGCGATCAGATCAATGGTGATTTGATCAAACAATGCCTCTAGTGCACTTACATAGCGCACTAGGTGCAACAATGCGGGATCCATCTCGTGGTCTTCGTTGGCAACTTGGGGTGGTCTACCATACCCTTCACGCCTGGGGTAGTAGTAGAACGAGCGACAGTTAACTCTAGGCGACAACTGCCGGAGGTGAACTATACCTTCTCGAGCGGCTAGCTCGATGGCTTGTGGCTCAAAGGAAGTTGTTCTTCCGGTGAACCTGTAGGGGCGTTCTGGCGACAAACCCCTACCGTAGATGTGCACAGTGGCCCAGAATTGGTGGTCTTCACCGCCCATGGGTCCTTGGTACACAACATATTCCGGGGGCTCTTCTAACGCATAGGCACGACGGGTGAGGTTTGCGAGTATGGTCACAAAACCTCCAAGGTTGGTGGCTGTGGTATCATTGTGCACTATGGGACCAGGCATTGTGGGTAGGTTGGGGAAGAGGTTGTGTCGTGCTGGGTTGGGGTTAGCGTGCCCTTTTTATAGAAAAAGGGGACGGAGTCTTCCTTCGCACGCTTGCGAAGTAGACATCTTGGGCGCTGGTCACTAGCGCGTGATCGACAAGATAGGTTGATAGGTTGGGCACCGACTGCCAAAAGTGTCGGGGTCACTGTGTGGCTATCTTGCATGAGAAGCTCGGCTGGGGTTTGGTTAAGGTCTGGTGGGTTAGTTTGCCTATGTTTTATGACCTGGCTAAGATAGGATTAGCCAATGGTCAGCCTCGCTCTGATACCAAGTCTGTGAGGACCGATTCTCCAGGTACTAATTCCCAGAAAATGGTCGTTGTGCTCACCAGCCCCAGGATAACTGTTAGCTGATGAGGCACCAACTTGATACAGAAATTCCAAGCAAAAACAAAATATGTAGTACAAGACCATTCTGGTCTGTGAGTACAACAAATGGTTTCTAGTGGTTGATGGCGAAAGCGGGCTGTAACTCATCAGTGTCTATGGGACTCCATTTCCCACGGGAACAGCTGACCAGATTAACTCCTATCTTCGCGAGGCTGCTATCACCGTTGCTTAGGTTCCGGGGCTGTCATCACGTCGCTCCTCTCCGTGGAAGAAATCTGGCCAAGACAATAGCCAGGGACAAGCCAGTGAGTACTTTGAATGTACTCGCAAACATTATGAACACGGGTATAATATAACAACGATGTTCCGAAATATTAATGCTCATGACGTCAGTCACAAAAATAAATCTCTGATGCATGTAAGCAGGTTATTTATGAAAATGCAATAACATAGCAGTATTAAAATTATGAAATAAATAACAAATATGCCACAGTCGGGCGTCTTAGCGACACCACATAAAGGGCTTTTAAAAGAAATGCCACAGTCGGGCGTCTGGGCGACACCACATAAAGGGCTTTAAGAGAAATGCCACAGTCGATCATCTGAGCGACACCACATAAAGGGATTTAAGAGAAATGCCACAGTCGGGCGTCTGAGCGACACCACATAAAGGGCTTTAAAAGAAATGCCACAATCAGGCGTCTGAGCGACACCACATAAAGGGCTTTAAAAGAAATGCCACAGTCGGGCGTCTGAGCGACACCACATAAAGGGCTTTAAAAGAAACAATCAGAGTGAATATACCGGAGGTAAACCATCCCAGGGGTATTTGATAATACCAAAAATAGCACGGGTTAGTCCACAAAAAAAATCATCATTATCACATGTCACAAGTTGTAATATCAGTTCTGATTTAACTGTTTCACCTCCGAAGACCGACACTAAGACTGACACTTGACCCATCCCTGACTGTAATCCTTAATCATGGACACGGCTATTCGAATAGGTTTAATCTCTGCAGAGGGTGTACTCTTTACCCACGACTAAAGGATTTCATTAGTCCATCGGGACTAATTCCGTCTACGGTATTTTTGTTGAAAACACACCTAACTTTCACACACCAGCTTAACTCACACGTGTCTGGAATCACCCAAGACACATGTCAAGCAAACTCTAAGTGGGGAGGCTACAACCTCGCGCAGAATGGGATCAAATTTATATTGCGCGATCTAAGGGGTGGCCTCCCCTCTCGGTCTCAACCGGAAACAACCATGCCCCCGGACCAGGTGGCCTGCCTACCAGCTACAACCGATATCTTCCACCCTGGCCACTCTATACGATGTGTGCTAGAAAGAGGTTTACAACTTACTGAACCGTACTCTACTTGTTGTAGAGACGAGTGGTAGTACGAAACAAGTATGGGGGCTACTGGAACAAGACTCGATCTACGGTCGACTCAGGAGGTTTAAGTATTCCCTGCATGATTAGCATAACGAATATATTTCAACCAACAGAGTCACCACTCATATTACCTTACCATGCCATACCAGACATAACCGTCCCGACGGAGACCGGCGACAAACTCATGCCCACCCAAGGCAGAGGTTTTCCTGGGTTCCTGCCGGTATGCATGCAAGGCACATGAGGATGATTATCATCACAAGTGTGATCATTTCCAACAGCATGGAAATCACAAATATGCATCCATGCACATGATCATCTCACATGAAATAACAATTTCTCCAACAAAAGAGGTAGTGTGATAAATGGGTCAACGAACACTCAAAATTATCATGTCGGGGTTCAGAATGCTTGCCTTCAATGTGTGGAAAGGCAGGGTGCACTCCAAAACTTTTTGAAAGTTTTCTTCTCTCTCTCCAAGGTCCTATTTTAAACAAATTTGAATTAACACACAATTCAAAAACAGCACAAAAAGTTGTTTCAAATTTTTTCAAATAAATCTTAAAATAAACGAGGTTAAATTTGAGAGAGGTAGGAAAAAGAATCAATTCATTTGGAGTTATATTTTAAAAGATGTAGCCAATCAAACATTTGGTCCAAATCTGTTTTTTTAGAAGAAAAAAATCAGAATTAAAAGAAAACGATTCGAAAACACGTACACGTCGAAGACTTATTCCGACTATACGCCTCCACTTACTCCAGCGTGGACGCGCGTGGGTCACTGACAGTGGGCCCGCCTGGCCCACTGGTCAGGTTTGACCAGTCGCCCTTCCTCCCCTTCCTCTGGCCGAAGAGAGGCGGGGGCTCCGGTGATCTTCGCTGGCGTTAGGCGGCTCCTCACGGGCATCCGAGTGCAGGAATGGATCCGCCACTCCTAGGCGGTCCTTCCGGTGGTCGAAGGGTAGCCAGGGGTGGAGGGAGTCGCCGGCGGGGAGCTCGCGGCGGAGGGAAGGCTTCGGTGGATTTGGGGATTCCGGTCATGGTGGTTCCCGAGCAGGTCTGGGAGGCTAGGCATCTCCGCGGGTTCAAGTGGAGTCGGACGGTGGTGTTTGGGAGGGCAGGGGAGGTCTTGGTGCGTCGGAACCGACCGGGACGAGGCGGCGGCCGAGCTGACCGGAGAGGTTGAAGACGACCTCCTCGCTTCGATTGATGACTAAGGGGGTACGAGAAGGACGGTGTGAAGCTGCCTGGGTGCTCGGAGGAGTCTGGGGACCCCTTTTATAGCACGTCCAAGTCGGTTCACGGCGGCAGGGGATAAGCTCGCCGGCGAACCGCCCTACTGTACTGCTGGGCGACGTGGCGGTGGCTGGCCGGCTCCAGGAGCTACCGACGAACGCTCCACTGTCGAAGGAGGCGAGCTAGCGCGCTCTGGTGGCTTGGGTGGCGCCGACCATGGCAGTGGCGGATGCGGACACAGGCGTGCCGCCAAGGAGCTTGTTGGCAACGCTGCAGAGGGCTAGGAGGCGGTCGGGGCTCTTGGCGCGACGTGGCGAGTGGGTAAGGATCAGGATGAGCTCGGGGAAAGCTTATCCAGGGGCGCGCTGGCTCGGGCGCGAGCACGTGCAAAACGCGTGCTCTGCTCGCGCTCCGGGCGTGCACAGCGACTGCTTGACAAAATGCCAGGATGGCCAAAACTGCTAGGGAGCTAATGCAAATCCACAGGCCTGGGCTAGAGATCGTTAGCAGGCTACTAGACAACTTGGTTTGGACAAATGGGAAAGTTTACAACACAAACTTACAATCATGCCAAATTTGTCCATGCCCACAGGGTGTTTGACCAAATGCCAGAGGCATCTAGGCAGGTCTTGGAGTGGCCACTTATTCCAGATCAGTGTCTCTGTGGGTGTATGAGAGGGTGGTGAAGTTAGTTTGCAAAAGGGAGAAACTTGCTAGTGCAAGTTTTGCAAAACTACACTTCTGGGCAGGGAGTGAATGGTATCATTTCATGAACCAAAAATGATCAAATGAGTGTATGCTCCTAGACTTAGGGGTTTAGTAGGGTGGTCTACAAGTAGGATAAAGAATCAAGGGCCAGAGGGCAAGTAAGACTAAGGTTGCTGTACAAACTATCACGATGGACCAGAATGAAGATGAGGTTGTTTCTCTCAAAATTTTCAAAGAACATCCCTGGATCTTTGTATATAATGGAATCATATGCTGCTACTGACATCCCATAATTTTGGTGGAAGCTAGAAAGAAGTATTTAAAAGGGTTGCATTGCAAAAATGCCTACTGGACCAGAGAAGAAAAACAGGTGTAGCACTCAAAATATGCAATGAATGAACTATATTATTGCATAAAATTGATTTAGAGGCATCACATGACATCTCCAAATTTTGGTGGAATTTTTAGTTAATTTTATCAAATGGTTGTAGTACAAAAAGAGCTCCAAACTTAACACAAGTCATTTTAATGAATATAGCTCAGGGTGGAATTATTTAATAAATAAACCTACTGATTAGGAAATTGTTTTAATGAGATGGCATAGAAGTTCAATATGTTTTGGAAGGATCCACTTGAAAGAAAGGTTTTGAAATCAACAGAAATATTCTTGCAGGCAAAAATTTTAACTCTTGGCAAAATTTTAGTTACTAAAACCTGGTTAAATTTTTGGGGTGTTACAGAACGTTGCAGAAAATTAAAAAAATTTCTACGGTTTCACCAAGATCCATCTATGAGTTCATCTAAGCAACGAGTCATGGGAGAGAGATTGCATCTACATACCACTTGTAGATCGCGTGCGAAAGTGTTCAAGAGAACGGTGATGATGGAGTCGTACTCGTCGTGATTCAAATCACCGATGACCAAGTGCCGAACGGACAACACCTCTACGTTCAACACACGTACGGAGTGGATGACGTCTCCTCCTTATTGATCCAGCAGGGGGGGAGGAGAGGTTGAGGATGATCGAGAAGCACAACGGCGTCGTGGTGGATGCAGCAGAACTCCGGCAGGGCTTCGCCAAGCTGCTGCGAGAGGAGGACGAAGTGTAGCAGGGGGAGGGAGGCGCCAAGACACAGAGTGCGGCTGCCCTCCCCCTTGCCCTCCTTTATATAGGCCCCCAGGGGGGGCGCCGGCCCTGGGAGATTCAATCTCCCAAGGGGGCGGTGACCTGGGGGGGTGGAGTGCCCCCAAGGCAAGTGGTGCGCCC
>NC_041385.1:70436190-70442672 GCF_002162155.2 Triticum dicoccoides
TAGGGTTTCCAACCCTAGGCGCAGGGGGGGCCAAGGGGGGCCGCACCAGCCCACTAGGGGCTGGTTCCCCTCCCACTTCAGCCCACGGGGCCCTCCGGGATAGGTGGCCCCACCCGGTGGACCACCGGGACCCTTCCGGTGGTCCCGGTACAATACCGGGTGACCCCAAAACTTACCCGATGGCCGAAACAGCACTTCCTATATATAATTCTTTACCTCCGGACCATTCCGGAACTCCTCGTGACGTCCGGGATCTCATCCGGGACCCCGAACAACATTCGGTTTGCTGCATACTCATATTCACACAACCCTAGCGTCACCGAACCTTAAGTGTGTAGGCCCTACGGGGTCGGGAGACACGCAGACATGACCGAGACGGCTCTCCGGTCAATAACCAACAGCGGGATCTGGATACCCATGTTGGCTCCCACATGCTCCTCGATGATCTCATCGGATGAACCACGATGTCGAGGATTCAATCAACCCTGTATACAATTCCCTTTGTCAGACGGTATGTTACTTTCCCGAGACTCGACCGTCGGTATCCCAATACCTCGTTCAGTATCGTTACCGGCAAGTCACTTTAGTCGTACCGTAATGCATGATCCCGTGACCAGACACTTGGGCACTTTGAGCTCCTTATGATGATGCACTACCGAGTGGGCCCAGTGATACCTCTCCGTAATACGGAGTGAAAAATCCCAGTCTCGATCCGTGTCAACCCAATAGACACTTTCGGAGATACCTGTAGTGCACCTTTATAGTCACCCAGTTACCTTGTGACGTTTGGTACACCCAAAGCACTCCTACGGTATCCGGGAGTTACACGATCTCATGGTCTAAGGAAAAGATACTTGACATTGGAAAAGCTCTAGCAAAACGAACTACACGATCTTGTGCTATGCTTAGGATTGGGTCTTGTCCATCACATCATTCTCCTAATGATGTGATCCCGTTATCAATGACATCCAATGTCCATAGTCAGGAAACCATGACTATCTGTTGATCAACGTGCTAGTTAACTAGGGGCTTACTAGGGACATATTATGGTCTATGTATTCACACGTGTATTACGATTTCCGGATAATACAATTATAGCATGAATAAAGACAATTATCATGAACAACGAAATATAATAATAATCCTTTTATTATTGCCTCTAGGGCATATTTCCAACAGTCTCCCACTTGCACTAGAGTCAATAATCTAGTTACATTATGATGAATCGAACACCCATAGAGTTCTGGTGTTGATCATGTTTTGCTCGCGAAAGAGGTTTAGTCAACGGATCTGCGACATTCAGATCCATATGTACTTTGCAAATATCTATGTCTCCATCTTGAACATTTTCACGGATGGAGTTGAAGCGACACTTGATGTGCCTGGTCTTCTTGTGAAACCTGGGCTCCTTGGCAAGGGCAATAACTCCAGTGTTGTCACAGAAGAGTTTGATCGGCCCCGACGCATTGGGTATGACTCCTAGGTCAGTGATGAACTCCTTCACCCAAATTGCTTCATGTGCTGCCTCTGAGGCTTCCATGTACTCCGTTTCACATGTGGATCCCGCCACGACGCTCTGCTTGCAGCTGCACCAGCTTACTGCTCCACCATTCAACATATACACGTATCTGGTTTGTGACTTAGAGTCATCCAGATCTGTGTCGAAGCTAGCGTCGACGTAACCCTTTACGGCGAGCTCTTCGTCACCTCCATAAACGAGAAACATGTCCTTTGTCCTTTTCAGGTACTTTAGGATATTCTTGACCGCTGTCCAGTGTTCCTTGCCGGGATTACTTTGGTACCTTCCTACCAAACTTACGGCAAGGTTTACATCAGGTCTGGTACACAGCATGGCATACATAATAGATCCTATGGCTGAAGCATAGGGGATGACACTCATCTCTTCTTTATCTTTTGCCGTGGTCGGGCATTGAGCTGAGCTCAATCTCACACCTTGCAATACAGGCAAGAACCCTTTCTTGGACTGATCCATTTTGAACTTCTTCAAAATCTTATCAAGGTATGTGCTTTGTGAAAGACCTATGAGGCGTCTCGATCTGTCCCTATAGATCTTGATGCCTAATATGTAAGCAGCTTCTCCAAGGTCCTTCATTGAAAAACACTTATTCAAGTAGGCCTTAATGCTGTCCAAAAGTTCTATATCATTTCCCATCAAAAGTATGTCATCTACATATAATATGAGAAATGCTACAGAGCTCCCACTCACTTTCTTGTAAATGCAGGCTTCTCCATAAGTCTGCATAAACCCAAACGCTTTGATCATCTCATCACAGCGAATGTTCCAACTCCGAGATGCTTGCAGCAGCCCATAAATGGATTGCTGGAGCTTGCATACTTTGTTAGCATTCTTAGGATTGACAAAACCTTCCGGCTGCATCATATACAGTTCTTCCTTAAGATGCCCGTCAAGGAATGCTGTTTTGACGTCCATCTGCCATATCTCATAATCATAGTATGCGGCAATTGCTAACATGATTCGGACGGACTTCAGCTTCGCTACGGGAGAGAAAGTCTCATCGTACTCAATCCCTTGAACTTGTCGATAACCCTTAGCGACAAGTCGAGCTTTATAGATGGTAATATTACCATCCGCGTCCGTCTTCTTCTTAAAGATCCATTTGTTTTCTATCGCTCGCCGATCATCGGGCAAGTCTGTCAAAGTCCATACTTTGTTTTCATACATGGATTCTATCTCGGATTGCATGGCTTCAAGCCATTTGTTGGAATCTGGGCCCGCCATCGCTTTTTCATAGTTCGAAGGTTCACCGTTGTCTAACAACATGATTTCCAGGACAGGGTTGCCATACCACTCTGGTGTGGAACGTGTCCTTGTGGACCTACGAGGTTCAGTAGCAACTTGATCCGAAGTACCTTGATCATAATCATCGATTTCCTCTCCAGTTGGTGTAGGCACCACAGGAACATTTTCCTGAGCTGCACTACTTTTCCGGTTCAAGAGGTAGTACTTCATCGAGTTCTACTTTCCTCCCACTTACTTCTTTCGAGAGAAACTCTTTTTCCAGAAAGGACCCGTTCTTGGCAACAAAGGTCTTGCCCTAGGATCTTAAGTAGAAGGTATACCCAATGGTTTCCTTAGGGTATCCTATGAAGACGCATTTTTCCGACTTGGGTTCGAGCTTTTCAGGTTGAAGTTTCTTGACATAAGCATCGCATCCCCAAACTTTTAGAAACAACAGCTTAGGTTTCTTCCCAAACCATAATTCATACGGTGTCGTCTCAACGGATTTAGATGGTGCCCTATTTAAAGTGAATGTAGCTGTCTCTAGAGCGTATCCCCAAAATGATAGCGGTAAATCGGTAAGAGATATCATAGATCACACCATATCCAATAGAGTGCGATTACGACGTTCGGACACACCGTTACGCTGAGGTGTTCCAAGCGGCGTGAGTTTTGAAACGATTCCACATTTCCTTAAGTGTGTACCAAATTCGTGACTTAAGTATTCTCCTCCACGATCTGATCATAGGAACTTTATCTTTCGGTCACGTTGATTCTCTACCTCATTCTGAAATTCCTTGAAATTTTCAAAGGTTTCAGACTTGTGTTTCATTAAGTAGACATACCCATATCTACTCAAGTCGTCAGTGAGAGTGAGAACATAACAATATCCTCCGCGAGCCTCAACGCTCATTGGACCGCACACATCGGTATGTATGATTTCCAATAAGTTGGTTGCTCGCTCCATTGTTCCGGAGAACGGAGTCGTGTTCATTTTGCCCGTGAGGCATGGTCCGCACGTGTCAAATGATTAATAATCAAGAGACTCTAAAAGTCCATCAGCATGGTGCTTCTTCATGCGCTTGACACCAATGTGACCAAGGCGGCAGTGCCACAAGTATGTGGGACTATCGTTATGAACTTTACATCTTTTGGTATTCACGCTATGAATATGTGTAACATTACGTTCGAGATTCATTAAGAATAAACCATTGACCATCGGGGCATGACCATAAAACATATCTCTCATATAAATAGAACAACCATTATTCTCGGATTGAAATGAGTAGCCATCTCGTATTAAACGAGATCCAGATAGAATGTTCATGCTCAAACTTGGCACTAAATAACAATTATTGAGGTTCATAACTAATCCCGTGGGTAAATGTAGAGGTAGCGTGCCGACGGCGATCACATCGACCTTGGAACCATTCCCGACGCGCATCGTCACCTCGTCCTTCGCCAGTCTCCGCTTATTCCGCAGCTCTTGCTGTGAGTTACAAATATGAGCAACGGCACTGGTATCAAATACCCAGGAGTTACTACGAGTACTGGTAAGGTACATATCAATGTATATCAAATATACCTTTAGTGTTGCCGGCCTTCTTGTCCGCTAGGTATTTGGGGCAGTTCCGCTTCCAGTGACCCTTCCCCTTGCAATAAAAGCACTCATTCTCAGGCTTGGGTCCATTCTTTGACTTCTTCCCGGCAACTGGCTTACCGGGCGCGGCAACATCTTTGCCGTCCTTCTTGAAGTTCTTCTTACCCTTGCCCTTCTTGAACTTAGTGGTCTTATTGACCATCAACACTTGATGTTCTTTGTTGATTTCAACCTCTGCTGACTTCAGCATTGAAAATACTTCAAGAATGGTCTTCACCATCCCCTGCATATTGTAGTTCAACACAAAGCTCTTGTAGCTCGGTGGGAGCGACTGAAGGATTCTGTCAATGACCACCTCGTCCGGGAGGTTGATCTCCAGCTGGGACAGGCGGTTGTGCAACCCAGACATTTTGAGTATGTGCTCACTGACAGAACTGTTTTCCTCCATCTTACAACTATAGAACTTGTCGGAGACTTCATATCTCTCGACCCGAGCATGAGCTTGAAAAACCATTTTCAGCTCCTCGAACATCTCATATGCTTTGTGTTTCTCAAAACGCTTTTGGAGCCCCGGTTCTAAGCTGTAAAGCATGCCGCACTGAACGAGGGAGTAATCATCAGCATGTGACTGCCAAGCGTTCAGAACGTCTTGGTTCTCTAGGATGGGTGCTTCACCTAGCGGTTCATCTAGGACATATGCTTTCTTTGCTGCTATGAGGATGATCCTCAGGTTCCGGACCCAGTCCGAATAATTGCTGCCATCATCTTTCAGCTTGGTTTTCTCTAGGAACACGTTGAAGTTCATGTTGACATGAGCGTTGGCCATTTGATCTACAAGACATATTTTGCAAAAGTTTTAGACTAAGTTCATGATAATTATGTTCATCTAATCAAATTATTTAATGAACTCCCACATAGATAAGACATCCCTCTAGTCATCTAAGTGTTACACGATCCGAGTCGACTAGGCCGTGTCCGATCATCACGTGAGACGGACTAGTCATCATCGGTGAACATCTCCATGTTGATCGTATCTTCTATACGACTCATGTTCGACCTTTCGGTCTCTGTGTTCCGAGGCCATGTCTGTACATGCTAGGCTCGTCAAGTGAACCCTAAGTGTTCTGCATGTGTAAATCTGTCTTACACCCGTTGTATGTGAACGTAAGGATCTATCACACCCGATCATCACGTGGTGCTTTGAAACGACGAACTTTAGCAACGGTGCACAGTTAGGGGGAACACTTTCTTGAGATTATTATAAGGGTTCATCTTATTTACTACCGCCGTTCTAAGTAAACAAGATGCATAAAACATAATAAACATCACATGCAATTATATAAAGTAGTGACATGATATGGCCAATATCATATAGCTCCTTCGATCTCCATCTTCGGGGCTCCATGATCATCTTCGTCACCGGCATGACACCATGATCTCCATCATCATGATCTCCATCATTGTGTCTTCATGAAGTTTTCACGCCAACGACTACTTCTACTTCTATGGCTAACGCGTTTAGCAATAAAGTAAAGTAATTTGCATGGCGTTCTTCAATGACACGCAGGTCATACAAAAAATAAAGACAACTCCTATCGCTCCTGCCGGTTGTCATACTCATCGACATGCAAGTCATGATTCCTATTACAAGAACATGATCTCATACATCACAATATATCATTCATCATTCATCACAACTTCTTGCCATATCACATCACATGACAATTTCTGCAAAAACAAGTTAGACGTCCTCTAATTGTTGTTGCATCTTTTACGTGGCTGCAATTGGGTTCAAGCAAGAACGTTTTCTTACCTACGAATAACCACAACGTGATTTTTGTCAACTTCTATTTACCCTTCATAAGGACCCTTTTCATCGAATCCGCTCCAACTAAAGTGGGAGAGACAGACACCCGCTAGCCACCTTATGCAACTAGTGCATGTTAGTCGGAGGACGAGGTGTAGCAGGGGGAGGGAGGCGCCAAGACACAGGGTGCGGCTTCCCTCCCCCTTGCCCTCCTTTATATAGGCCCCCAGGGGGGCGCCGGCCCTGGGAGATTCAATATCCCAAGGGGGCGGCGGCCTGGGGGGTGGAGTGCCCCCCAAGGCAAGTGGTGCGCC
>NC_041385.1:70442878-70447862 GCF_002162155.2 Triticum dicoccoides
GGTGGCCCCACCTGGTGGACCCCCGGGACCCTTCCAGTGGTCCCGGTACAATACCGGGTGACCCCGAAACTTTCCCGATGGCCGAAACAGCACTTCCTATATATAATTCTTTACCTCCGGACCATTCCGGAACTTATCGTGACCTCCGAGATCTCATCCGGGACCCCGAACAACATTCAATTTGCTGCATACTCATATTCATACAACCCTAGCGTCACCGAACCTTAAGTGGGTAGACCCTATGGGTTCGGGAGACACGCAGACATGACCGAGACGGCTCTCCGGTCAATAACCAACAGCGAGATCTGGATACCCATGTTGGCTCCCACATGCTCCTCGATGATCTCATCGGATGAACCATGATGTCGAGGATTCAATCAACCCTGTATACAAGTGCCTTTGTCAGACGGTATGTTACTTGCCCGAGACTCGATCGTCGGTACCCCAATACCTCGTTCAGTCTCGTTACCGGCAAGTCACTTTACTCGTACCGTAATGCATGATCCCGTGACCAGACACGTGGTCACTTTGAGCTCATTATGATGATGCACTACCGAGTGGGCCCAGCGATACCTCTCCGTAATACGGAGTGACAAATCCTAGTCTCGATCCGTGTCAACCCAACAGACACTTTCAGAGATACCTGTAGTGCACCTTTATAGTCACCCAGTTAAGTTGTGACGTTTGGTACACCCAAAGCACTCCTACGGTATCCGGGAGTTACACGATCTCATGGTCTAAGGAAAAGATACTTGACATTGGAAAAGCTCTAGGAAAACGAACTACACGATCTTGTGCTATGCTTAGGATTGGGTCTTGTCCATCACATCATTCTCCTAATGATGTGATCCCGTTATCAACGACATCCAATGTCCATAGTCAGGAAACCATGACTATCTGTTGATCAACGTGCTAGTCAACTAGAGGCTTACTAGGGACATATTATGGTCTATGTATTCATACGTGTATTACGATTTCCGGATAATACAATTATAGCATGAATAAAGACAATTATCATGAACAAGGAAATATAATAATAATCCTTTTATTATTGCCTCTAGGGCATATTTCCAACAAAAGGGTCACCGACGAGGAGGCGGCGCTGCAAGAAGAAGGGTAGCCGGCGAGGAGGCAGCGCTGCAAGAATAAGGGTCGCCGGTGAGGAGGCTAGCCTGCCAGTAAGCAACAGTGAAGTTTTGAACTTGGAAAGGAAGGAGGAACAGTGGAATCGTGGCTTTTGGTAGGAGGGAGGGGGCGGGGAGATAGATATTTCCCGGTGGCAAAAAAATTTGGCTCCGTGCCGCAAGAAACTAGCGCGCAAGTGTGGTTCAAGCAGGGGAGTGGACTGTAGACGACGAAGCTTCCTGCGTAAGCAAGACAAGATAGTGCGCCAAGATATTTTATATCGCATCCCACACGATTCTTTCTAGTAAACTGTTTGAGGCATACCTGATTTTTTCATTATGTTTTCAAAGACAAAATGGTGTTACGGAGGGAAAGGATGGTGTTTGAATTGCTAGAACATTTATGTACAGTGAACATGCAACTAGTACATGAGTGTCGTGTTTAAATTTGGAACTATTCCGGGTTCGTTTGGCATTTTTATGCATTAATTGAGTTTCTAGGCATTTAATGTGCATAATTCAAATTCGAACTACAAGCACATGCTACAATGCAGCATAGTTTGTTGAAAAATCACATGTGTGTCATTGGGTGAATTTATAGGTCCTATGCAAGAAATGGGAATGAATTTCAAACATCTAGGCATCGTGGCTCGGCCGAAATGATTGAGAAACTTGGTTTTTTAATTCCTGAAAATCCAAAACACGACTAAAAATCATGAAACTTGGCATGGTGTCATGACATGGCACCAACATGTTTGAGTAAATTTTTTGGCCGAATTGCGACAAGCTTTGGTGTAAGCTTCTTGCAAACCGGAGCTTCCCTCAAGAAGGCTCTTGGTTCCAAGAGGGAATGTGTCACCTCCATGTGCTAAACGACATACGTACACTGCCTTCTCCCGCCTTAATTTTTTTACACTAACAGATTAGACCAAACAGAAGTATCATGCTAAATTTTGGAATTATTCCGGGTTCCTTTGGCCTTTTTTATTCATTAATTTAGTTTCTAAGCGTTTAATGTGCATAATTCAAATTTGAACTACAAGCACATGCTCTAGTGCACCAAAGTTGGTTGAAAATCACATGTGTGTCTTTGGGTGAATTTATAGGTCCCATGCAAGAAATGGGAATGAAATTCAAACATCTGGGCGTCGTGGTTGGGCCTGAAAGATTGAGAAACTTGGTTTTTTAATCCCCGTAAAGCCAAAACCCGCCTAAAAATCATGAAACTTGGCATGGTGTCATGACATGGCACCAACATGCTGCGGTAATTTTTTTGGCCGAATTGTGACAAGCTTTAGTGTAAGCTTATTGCAAACCCGAGCTTCCCTCAAGAAGGCTCGTGGTTCCGAGAGGGAACGTGTCACCTCCGTGTGCGAAACGAGATATGTACACTGCCTTCTCCCGCCTTAATTTTTCCACACATGACGATTAGACCAAATAGAAGTATCGTGCTAAATTTTGGAATTATTCTGGTTCCTTTGGAATTTTTATGCATTAATTTAGTTTCTAGGCATTTAATTCGCATAATTCAAATTTTAACTACAAGCACATGCTCCAGTGCACCAAAGTTGTTTGAAAAATCACATGTGTGTCCTTGGCTGAATTTATAGTTCCCATGCAAGAGATGGGAATGAAATTCAAACATCTAGGCGTGGTGGCTCGGACGAAAAGATTGAGAAACTTGGTTTTTTAATTCCTGTAAATCCAAAACACGACTGAAAATCATGAAACTTGGCATGGTCTCATGACATGGCACCAACTTGCTACCGGTAATTTTTTTGGCCGAATTGGGACAAGCTTTCGTGTAAGCTTCTTGCAAACTAGAGCTTCCCGCTAGAAGGCTCTTTGTTCCAAGAGGGAATGTATCACCTCCGTGTGCGAAACGAGATACGTATACTGCCGTCTCCCGCCTTAATTTTTTTACACAGGCAGATTAGACCAAATAGAAGTATCGTGCTAAATTTTGTTACTATTCTCGGTTCGTTTGGCATTTTAATGTGAATAATTCAAATTTGAACTACAAGCACATGCTCCAGTGCACCAAAGTTGTTGGAAAATCACATGTGTGTCCTTGGGTGATTTTATAGGTCCCATGCAAGAGATGGGAATGAAATTCAAACATCTAGGCGTCGTGGCTCGCCCGGAAAGATTGAGAAATTTGGTTTTTTAATTCCTGTAAATCCAAGACGACCCTGAAAATCATGAAACTTGGCATGGTGTCATGACATGGCACCAACATGATGTGGTAATTTTTTGGCGAATTGGGACAAGCTTTGGTGTAAGCTTCTTGCAAACCGGAGCTTCCCTCAAGAAGGTTCGTCGTTCCGAGAGGGAATGTGCCACCTCCGTGTGCGAAATGACATACGTACACTGCCTTCTCCTGCCTTAATTTTTTTACACATGCAGATTAGACCAAATGGAAGTATCGTGCTAAATTTTGGAATTATTCCGCGTTCGTTTGGAATTTTTATGCATTAATTGATTTTCTGTGCATTTAATGTGCATAATTCAAATTTGAACTACAAGCACATGCTCTAGTGCACCAAAGTTGTTTGAAAACCATATGTGTGTCCTTGGGTGAATTTCTAGGTCCTATGTAAGAGATGGGAATGAAATTCAAATATCTGGGCATCGTGGATCGACTGGAAAGATTGGGAAAATTGGTTTTTTAATTCCTTTAAATCCAAAACACTCCTGAAAATCATGAAACTTGGCATGGTGTCATGACATGGCAGCAACATGTTGTGGTAATTTTTTTGGACGAATTGGGACAAGCTTTGGTGTAAGCTTCTTGCAAACCAGAGCTTCCGTCAAGAAGGCTCGTGGTTCCAAGAGGGAATGTGCCACCTCCGTGTG
This sequence comes from Triticum dicoccoides, assembly GCF_002162155.2. Classification (NCBI taxonomy): domain Eukaryota; kingdom Viridiplantae; phylum Streptophyta; class Magnoliopsida; order Poales; family Poaceae; genus Triticum; species Triticum dicoccoides. Next base: position 70,446,859 of record NC_041385.1, read on the forward strand.
CGAAATGACATACATACACTGCCTTCTCCCGCCTTAATTTTTTTAGACACGCAGATTAGACAAAATAGAAGTATCATGCTAAATTTTGGAATTATTCCGGGTTCATTTGGCCTTTTTTATACATTAATTGAGTTTCTGCACATTTAATGTGCATAATTCAAATTTGAACTAAAAGCACAGTCTCAAGTGCACCAAAGTTGTTTGAAATACCACATGTGTGTCCTTGGGTGAATTTCTAGGTCCTATGCAAGAGATGGGAATGAAATTCAAACATCTGGGTGTGGTGGCTCGGCCAGGAAGATTGAGAAACTTGGTTTTTTAATTCCTGTAAATCCAAAACACGCCTGAAAATCATGAAACTTGGCATGGTGTCATGACATGGCACCAACATGCTGTGGTAATTTTTCTGTCCGATTCGCCAGGGCGCACACATTAACAATCAACAAAGTCATTTTGGACACTACAAAAAAAGACATATCCGTGACATTTTGGGCTGAACAATTTTTTTCTCTGTCATGCTTCTGACATTCCTATGACGATAATTGTGACAAAACCCGGTATCATCATTGATGTGGTGGGGTCCTACTTCTATGACAAAAAATCATGACAGAAAATGGGCTTTTTGTCCTGGGCGGGCCGGAGACGCAGCTGCATGACATTCTTTGGGCCGTCCATGACGGAGAAAATAGTGGTAGAAGCGAGGGCGGGGAAAATATTGGGTGAGTTCCCCGTTACGGTGGGTAGTCGGGGGCCGAGTGATGCGAGTTTCTCTCATATATATGCGCGTGTGTCCTAGGTGTTGTGCTCTAACTGAACCCGAGCAAGGCATTGGACTCTAACTGAACCCGAGAAATTGCACTGCAGGCTACGCACGCGTTACTGAACCCGAGCGATCGATCGATCCCTTGCTGTTAACTGAAGCCGTGTGATTTCTTCGCTACTGCTCCTAACTGAAGCCGATCGATGCTGCCTCTGGATGAACAGTGAGCGTTGTTGGGTGGCGG
>NC_041385.1:70448166-70470826 GCF_002162155.2 Triticum dicoccoides
GGGTGGATGAACAGGACCCGTGGTAGTAGGGGTCGTTGCCGCTGGATGAACAGTACCCCAATCGTTCGAGCCGATGGATAATCAGGACCCCGTGGAGGGTTGGTTGAACAGTAGCCGGTGGAGGGCAAGATGAACAGTAGCACATGGAGGGGTGGTTGACCATGACACCGTGGAGAGGTTGGTTGAACAGTAGCTATAGGAGGAGCGGTGGAGGCTGGATGAACAGGAGCCCGTGGATGAACTGTCGCAGGTTGAGGCTAGAGGAGGTTGACGGTGGATGAATAGGAGCCCGTGGAGGCAGTCGATGGTGGATGAACAGTAGCCTGTGGAGGCAATCAACGATGGAGATGAACAGTATCCCGTGGAGTCCCGTTTTGCGGTACACCACACCCCTCCCGATGAACAGGACCCCCATTTCTACCGTGGCGCTCTAACACAAGTCCGTTTCCACCGTTTTGTAGTACGCCACACCCCTCCCAATCAACAGGACCCCGTTTTGACCGTAGGAGGTGTGTTTCCTCTGTTTTGCGGTACGCGAGACCCCTCCCGATGAACAGGATCCCGTTTTGATTCTGGCCGGTCGAACACAAGGTCGTTTCCTCCATTCTGCGGTACGCCAGGCCTCGTTTCCATCGGATGTTCCATCCAAGCTGGTTGGCTCCTGATGAACACGATGACGCATTCCGTTCCGACCCAGCCAGTTGGCTCTCCATGAACACGACGGCGACGCAGTTTCTCCATTCCAACCCAGGCATGTACACGAGCCATGGCCGTACGTATGCGCGAGTAGGCATTCGAGACCCCGCCCGTACGTACGTACGTGGCCATATTTTCTTTCTTGCACCCTGACCGCTGTACGTACGTGTAGATGCTACGTGCGCGCCTCTACTACGACATGTGCACGCCTCTACTACGACACGTGGCCTTCCTTGCACGGCCACTATTCATCAATGTAGCCAGCAGACAGACCGATCGACCAGTATGTACGTACACGTTCGCGACCAGAATGACAACGCTACGTACGCATCAACCAGGGGGGTCCTAACTGTCAGGCACTTCCTTGCGTGCGAAGATGCAGCTGGTGGGTCCCAGCAGTCAAGGGGCGAATCGTTTTTTTTGCCCATAATATGGACGCACTTTCTTGTGTGCGAAGATGTAGCTGGTGGGTCCCAGCAGTCAAGGGGCGAATCATTTTTTCCCGTAATAGGGTGGCTCGTCCGGTAGGTCCCTGTTATCAGGTGAAGGAATAATTATTTTCCGCGTAATAAGGAGGCACTTCCTTGCTGCGGCCGTGGACCCAGCTGTTAGCCTCTCCACGTACAGTACTCTTCCAATGGAAGTCGGTCGTTGACCACATTGACCACGCCGTGCCGAGAGCACCAAGGCGGTGGACGACAGCGAGCCCTAGGATGGGGACGATGCAGAACCGGGGAAGACACGGCAGTGGATGCCCACGCGGAGAGGAGTACAAGGGTTCACTGGTTCAGCTGCGGTGTGAGGATGCCGTCGCCACACGGCCTGGCCAGCGGTGGGAGTAGTAGGGGGTTGTGAGGCCTCTGCAGCAGCACAGCCGGCCATGGGAGGCAGGAGCAGGCGGCACGATCGACGCTGCTTTGGGAGGCTGGAGCAAGAAGACTAGAGGTTGAAGAAGCAAGACGGCCGTTGGATGGACATCGTACGGTCACTACAGCTAGAATCGTTTATATTGACTAAGTTGGCAAAGCCACGGTACGCGTCAACTTTGTAGGCCCACAGGTCAGCCTCCGAAATGATGCGCCCCATCTGAGATTTTTGGGCGGGTGAAGCTAGAATATCCGAGATTGAAGAAGAAGCACAACATCCGATGCATGGACATCTAACGACCACTATTGCTAGAAACAGTGTGTTGACTATAAGTTGATAAAGCCTTGCATACATGTAAACTTATTTTTTTTTTTGAGGGGACGCGTCAACTTAGTAGGCCCACAAGTGTGTGACAGAGAACTTATTGCCCATTTGTGATTTGTAAGAATGTACAACTCATTTTTGAATTCTAATGGAATTTACTACAGTCCATTTACAGTTTGTTGAAAGTACATCCCATTTTCTAGCTAGGACAACGATTAATAATTTCAACCAAATGTTCACAACAGAATTCAATAAAATTTCCCACATTTTGATGGTATCCAAAATATTTTTATCCTGAAATTTCTAGTCAGATTAAGTACAATTTCAATATAAATTTGTCTTACGTAAAAATCCAACGAAACATTGCGCGCGCAACAATTAATGAAATTAAAATTTTCAAAATCTAAAAATAATATTTTATAAACTAAATACATGTTTGGTGAATTTTTTTATAGTTACAACCCAGTTTTTATATTTACATCTCATTTATTATTTCTTAAAGCCCATTTTCTTGTTAAGCCTAATGCATCCATCCTAGGAAAGATTTGCAGCACAACGGGACGAAGAATAACAAGTCTTCCTGAAAAAAAGTATAGCTGGGCTAGCCATTTTTATCTTGAAAAAAATTAATATCTGGGCTGGATATCTGGCCTGGGCTATACGGGCCATAACCTGCCCAGTTAATACCCTTCTCTCCTCTGAACAACAACGAAAACATCACACAAGAAAAAACTCTGCAGTGCTCACACCTCAAAAACACAAATACTGCTCGAGCTGCTTGGTCCCAGCTGTCCACCGCTCCTTGTGCAATTCTCTCGTTTATTGACTACATAGGTTGACAATGGTGTGGGACCGTGATGACAGGAAACCAGGAGGAAGCAAAAAAATAGTTGTACATTATAAGGAGGCACTTGCATACGTACGACTATGGCCCTAGTGGGTCCCTACTGTCATCCAGTAAAAATAACGTCATCTCCTGATCCTCATGTTTGGTGACCATGTTGACAATGCTCGGCGCCATGGCAAGCGCAACAACTCAAAGGGCAACGGAGAGGGCCTCGCGGGCCCTAGAGATGGTCTGATATATCGCCCAGTGCTCATTCAGGAAGCACCTTCGAGAGACTGAGACGACATGGAACGGTAATGCCGCGCTTGGGAGGTCTGGTTTATTTCACACCTGTATTAAGATACAAGTGTAATTTGCTCATCATCGGAAACAACACATAAAATACAGGCATAATGAAACGGAGGGCCCGAGGTCTGTAATGAGAACCGGCGAGTTACACGTGTAATTTGAGAGACCAGTGTATATTTTACTAGTGGAAATCGACCAACCAAACACTTGGCCTGAGACCATCTGCTTTTATTTACAAGCGTCAGCTTTACAAGCGGTTTTCGTTAGAAAACGAAGATCCAATCACGGCCTAAGATGATGAGTTGGTTGGAAGATCATATGGTTTCACCTCTAACCTACCCGAGTTGTTGTATAGGCTATGAATGAAACATAAGACAATGAACTTCTTAAGAACAGACACAACAGAAGAGGATGGTGTTCTTAATATGCAAATCATAGGCATTAGCTCAACATGCAAAGCAATATTAAGCATTATTCTCACGAGGTATGGTGAACAACTCGTGATGCCGCATGCCACAGCATTCCAAGCTCATGTTTGCGATCAAATTCACAAGGCCTGGCTTACATAGACAACATTCAGAACAAACTCTTAAAATACCTTACATAAGTCAACATTCACGTGACTATGCATCTCAGCAGAGTAAATATTTACTTCTGAACTGAAGACAGGAATAGGAAAAAACGATCGACATTGCTCACAGCAAAGGGCGTCCCACTCAAAAATATCAAAATGCATGTGTTCTGGCTAACATCAATGAGCAAAATTTGACAAGGTTTTCTAATTCCAATAAATTAAACTAATGTCTTCTTGCTAACATCAATGATTAAACTTTGACAAGCTTTTCCCATTCCAAATATGTAATGCCTATGATTCTGGAACGGGCCGGGTTTGTCATCAGTTTGTCAGCTGATAGTCCGGTGGCTCACAGTGACGACGAATGATTAGAGAACCATTCAATGTATTGTGCATTATGAAGTATTATGGAGGCCATCTGAACATTTTGTGCAGTTCCACTAAAATCAAGTTGAACATCCCTGTGGTTTTCGTATTTATATGCTGCAAGAAAACAAAGACACATGAGCACACACATGAATATTGGCCCCAGTGTCAACCCACCAATCGGTGGACTAACAAACTGAAAGTACGGTAAACAGATTACCATACCCAGATGCCCCATCATTGTTGCTTAGAATGACATTGACAGACTTGGAGTCCAGTCATGGCTTCTTGTACTTGTTTGGGTACTTTTTGCCTAGTGCACTCCACGTGTTGTAGAGTCGCATATGCTCTCCGCAGACTAGTCATGTCACCAGCATCTACTAATACTCTGTAAAGCTTCTCGGTCATTACTTTTGTAATGTAGCGCAAACAGTGACTGCTTCTTTCTACAAAGTGGTAAAACCAATTGGACCAACTAATGCAGCAGTTTGCCTTAGGCACATTGGCTCCTTCTGTGCAGTTCAACTAAAATCAAAGTCGGAATAAAACCGAGCTTAATTTTGATATCCCTGTAAGCAACAATAGGTATAAGGGAAACAATTACTGAGAAATAACGGTTGATGACTTGTACTCCCAGAATAAAAACATCTACTGATCTACCTTATCTTAATGGGAAACAAAGCAGGAGAGTAGCAATTCTCCGTCAGTGTGATTCATTCATATTAACTGAGACATTATCTTAACTATGCCTTGTTTCAACATGTATAAAGAATGACAAAGCAGAAAAGTATCATTCCTAAAACAATGTGACTGATTGATTTTAACCAAGACATTATCTTAACAATACCTTGGTTAAACATGTAGAAAGAACTACAAACCAGGATAGTACCATTTGTAAAACACTATAACTGATATGTAATAACAGAGACATTATCTGAACAATACATTTCTTAGACATGTACTCCGGCCGATCCCTAATAGAAATGGTACTCCCGCCGATCCCTAACAAGTGTTGCAGTTTTGAACTAAGATTCAGTAGTTAATTCTGAGGAAAGTCTGTACTGACCTTTCAAGACCAAAATTTGAAACAACTCATGAGGAAGACCTAAAAGAGGTCTCAACACATATATGGAAATCCGGTCTACAATAGCAACAAGTTGAATAGATATATCTGTTTTAACAGAGGCAAAAAAGGAATCAATTACTGGCCAACTAAGGAGGATGAAACATGCGGCCACAAAAATGGTAATCCCGCCAATCCCTAACAAGTGTTGCAGTTTTGAACTAAGATTCAGTAGTTAATTCTGAGAGTGGCATTGCTTAATTTTACCAGCGGCATTAGATTTACAAAAAGCATAAAAAGTTCTAGGGGAGAGTGGGCACAATAACACCATGTGCTTCCATCTACTTATAAAGGGGGTGATGCAGAGTTTTGTTATAAGAAAGAAACAAGCATCATGTCTAGGTTGGAACAATTTTTGCCCACTCAATGGTAAAAGACATCAGTTCAATAGCTTCAATTCAACATATATCCAAAACAGTACTAATACAAGTATCACAACATCTCAAAGCACACTGTAGCATCATGTGGACGAAAGTCGGTACTGACCTTTCTTGTCCAAGATTTGAAACAACTCGCGTGGAGGAATTGAAAGAAATCACAACACATATATGAAAATCCATGATCTCCTTTTGTGCAGTTCCACAAAACTAAGCAAAGTCGCCGGTGTGCCATACAAGTTGAAGTGCACAAAACACTCTTAAAACATTAGTTTTTCACGTAGCGAAGCAAAATGTCGCAATAACAACAAGTTGAATAGATATCCCTGCTTTAGCAAAGGCAAAAAAGGAATCAATTACTGGCAAAATAAAGGAGGATGAAACATGCGGCCATAAAAATAGTAATTCCACCAATCCCTAACAAGTGTTGCAGCTTTGAACTAAGATTCAGTAGTTAATTCTAAGAGTGGCATTGCTTAATTTTACCATATTTGTTCCCTTTGAACCTTTTTCCAATGTGAGGGAAGCAAATCTAGTCCCGCACAAACTACCCGACCCCCTAGTTTGTTTCCCTTTTCAACAAAGTGAATGGTTCCTTACAGATGTGTGTACTGGGTTACCCCCTTTTTCCCTTTTCGACCAACAAAGCGGCTGGAGAGCCATTCCATACTACTTTCCCTCCCTCCTTTCCTCATTGAACCACATCCTAGATTCATCCTCCACCCCACGCACCCTTCTTTCCTCTTTGAACCAAGACCTAGATTCGACTACAGAATCGAAAAAGATCCGCATGCAGCTGGAGCAATGACGGTTTCAAAGAAACTTATACATCAGGGTCGTCGGGATGTGACAAGGCTGCGACAGGAGGCCGGATCAATCCACACTAGTATGACAGTGAGGAAGAAGGGGTCGGTGGCCCTACCGCATAGGCGCTGGATGAAAGAGAATAGCGCAGCCGACAATGGATTGCCTCCCTTGCCGAAGGCGATAGAGTGAACACTGCACCTCCTCCCCTTCCCGGTGCGACGGGATCCAGACGCCTCCTTCACCAGCTGTGAGGGGGGGAGAGACAGAGGCCAACACAGTCTTGTTTAGATCTGGTGAAGAGGGTGACTGTGTGAGAGACTGTGAATATAGCAAACCCTAGCAAAGGAACACTGAGACTCCGGCGTGTATATATATATATATATATATATATGTAGTGCGGCGAGAGTATGGAGAGTGCAAACTCTAGCGATCAAGCGCTGAGGCTCTAGCTTATATAGTACTACATATATACTATAGTAAGGACTGAGCTCCGGTGCCTTAACTGCAACTGCTTTTGGCTGTATGACAGGTGGGCCAGCCACATTTTGGGCCCACCTGTCATAAACCCAAAGGCAAGTGCACTAAGTCAATGAAGTTGCATCCACATAGTACTCGTGTATACTACTAATATATAGTGGAGTGGTTTTCTTATTATCTCCATAACAATTGTTTTAAATTGTGTAAGTACGAAATGGAACTCTTAATTTAACGTACCAGTGAAGAAAAACTACTACTTCCAATGAACTAACAATCCACGCGTCCTGGTCGCACTTCCTGACTGGGGCATGCGATACACTACCCTCTCTTAAGTGAACAACCACACATGCGCCAAATTATCGGAAATGTGTGAGAGTGTGCACAAATAAAGAATTTTAATTGCAATTATCGAAAAGGTTTGAGATCATGTACAGTTTTTCCCCTCTCAATAATTATGGTTTGTTATGTTCGGCCTAAACTTCGTCAAACTTTAAAAAGTTTGACTTCAGTCAAATCTAGTATGCGGAGTAAATAAAAATGGAGGGCTACTACGTCCATCCAGGTTTTTAGTCCACACCATTTTTTTAATCAAAGTTAATAGCTGGACAAATAAAATTACAGGGGAGCTGAAGACAAAGTTCTAAGAAGGCTTAGAAATCAATACAAAACTTATGCTCGTAGTACCAATGTTGATCCTTCTTCGAGGAAACATTTGGTTCATAGCCAATTGTGTGATAAAATTGCACCAACGTGAAAGACAACTGCGTTTCCAATACAACCAAGGTGAACTGATGAAGGATATCATCTTTGTGGGTAAGAAGCAAAGAGCACTGATGGAAGACAATTTGTTTTTATGGAAAATCGATCAGCTTCACCAGCCGACGCAACCATGAGGCACAACCATGAGCATCGATAGGTCATCATGGTGATGCATCATCCATTTGTCATCAAGTTTGGGTGAGGAACCTATGAAGTTTGACAAATCCTCACTGCGGTATGTTTCTTCTCATTAATCAAGCTCGAGGAAGGAAGAACCATGTGGCAGAGGATAGTGAGGTGGAACAACAATGGCCATCCAATTTTGTGCAGGTCCACTAAAATTGAGGAAGACATGCCCGGGTATGGAGATACGCATCACTGTTAGCAAAAAAATAAAAAAGGGATATAGTGTTGTTACTTTGTTTTGGCAGTGGTACAAGATTAACAACAACATCTCAATTGTCAGTAAGAATTAATGAAAAGTACACCAACAAACAAAAGCATCATGATTATCTTGATGGGAACTAAACCATGATACCCGAGAAAAAAAGCATTTCTTCATTTAACTAGTGATAGTATTAGATTAGCAGCAGCAATAGGAGCATATGGACATTGACCTACAACCACCATGTACTTTTTGTCAAAACAACATGTATACCTCCATCGAGGCATAAATCAGGACAACCTTTCGAGTGGCATTTCCTCTATAATAGTAGGTGATGTTGGACCAGCCGACGAACCCTAGCTAGGATACATGGTGAGCTGGGGAGTAGTCGCATAGAAGAAAACCCTCATGCAGCAACCTGGGGAGCTGGACTAGTACAAGAAGATATACCTCAGGTGGGCGAGATGTCGCTTAGGCGGGCGGGCGGGATCTTCCCACACAACGGCAATGAACAAGGGCGCGGAGGACCTTTGTCCGTGCCAGCGCCGGCTCTGAGAGGACGGTGCACATCAGCTTCCTCCATCACCGACAAAGACAACATCAACACTGCACCTCCTCACCTCCCGCAGCGGACATGATTCCGCCGGATCTGTGACCGCCGGTGAGGAGAGAGATAGAGTGGACATTGTCCTCTTGTTTTGATATGGAGAGGGTGAGAGACAAAGACGCGAGAAACCCTATCAAACTAGAGGCTATATATACAATGGAGTAAAAAAATCTCTCCATAGCAGTGGTTCTAAATAGAATACGCACGTTCCCGGAAAAAAGAAACTAATACTGGCGGACAATTTTTTAACGTACCAAGAAAGAAAACTCGATCCAAAACACGCCCCCGCTTCCAGGTCGCGAGAGTTGTCGCAGACACACACATAGACATTGGCATGCATCTGAGGATGGCTGGATAAAACTGAATACGGATGGTTCCTTCTTGCTAGAGAATGACACTGCTGGTATAGGCATGATACTAAGGGATCATGGGGGTGCTATAATTTTCTCTTCATGTAGAAGCTTGTGTTATTGCGCGAACTCACTAGCAGCAGAATTGTTGGCCATCAAAGGGGGTTTGTCGCTCGCCTTGCAGTGGAGTAAGCTTTTGTTTGACCCACACATCGTAGAACAATCGTTCTACAGTAAATTATATTAATATAATAAAGTACATGGGGAGTCTATGCTCCAAATATCAATATCGAGACCGACTGCCTTGAAGCTACAAATATGGTGAGGATTAGGAATGAAGATCTTGATAGATCTCGGTTTGGTTTTTTGGTGCATGAGATTAGATCGCTCATGGCACTCCGAAATACTTGTATTGCTCATGTTCAATGAAACAACAACATTGTCAGTCATAGTTTAGCTCATTATGGTAGGACTAGTGGCCGTATCGCTGTTTGGCTAGGTTCAGGCCCTGATGGCATTGTCGAACTTTGTAACTCCGAGTGTAGCCTGGCTACGTGAGTAATACAAGTTTGTTCCCGCAAAAAAACAAAAAGACATAGACATGAATATCCGTGTTTACGTAAAATTCCATCTCCATCTCCATCTCCAATCATATTTGTCCAACTAGCACATTATTTACGTTCTTAATTATATACGCAACAATATTAATGTACAACATCTCTTATTTGCGGGCGTCCGGACCGCTGCCACACCCGGTGCTGACCAACCCGAACCATCTTCATCACCCGCACGTGCTTCCCGCCCAAAACGGTCAGTGCCACAATCATGCCCGGCCAGAGCGGACGCGACCTCTCACTGGCGCCAACATTGAAGCGGCGCGCCAGCCGAGAGAGCCTCGCCCGCGCCGCTTCCTGGTGCACACGACTGCTCCGCGTTGAAAGGTCGCAATAGCCGGCCACAACATGCATGTAAAAAGTTCTTGGGAGTCCGTGATACAGCTAGCTGTACTCCCCCAACTCGTCAATCTCTCCCAGTAGTGCTAGTACTCCATGGCGTGATCCATCGACAAGCAGGCGGGAAAGTTATCGTATACTCGGTTTGCGGTGAGTGGCATGCCGAGCTACCGTGTGGGGTCGAGCCGTGGAGGAGGGTGAGACATGAACGTGATAGACGTGATTTAAACGTTGGTTTCTCGATGGCGTGATCCAACGAAACGAAACATTGGTTTCCCTCCATTTCCATTTTTTCTGGAAAAACAGAAACTTTCCACTCCATTTTCATTCCTACTCCAAGGTTGCCCCGTTACAACATTCCATTAAATACAAAAGAAAACTAACACGCATGTTGATGCATCTCAATGATTCATAGATCATAGCCAATATTTACTTCACAACTAAAGACAAAAGTTGTGAGAGCGTGTAAAGAAAAACTACTAATGGGGTCACTATGAATTAAACCATAAACCCTAAATAGGATTTAATTTCCTGGCTAGGTAGAACCTATCGAAGGAAAGAGGGCTGGCACCCTCGGATCATACGATGCTTTTGTACAGCTCCACTAAAATCGAGCTGAGCATCCCTGATGGACAAGATATTGAAGAAGTGTGCACTACTAGGGAAAACCTTATACACAGAACTTTAGCAGTAGCGCGGGTCAAAAAAGCACGCTGGTGCTAAGTAACAGTAGCGCGCTTGTGTAAACGGCGCTACGGATAAAGTTCTAGCAGTAGCGCGCCTGATTTTAAACGCGCTACTACTAAAATTCCACGGCTTAGCCGATAGGCTACACATAGTAGTAGCGATCTATATTGAACCGCGCTACCGCTACTTGCTTTGTAGCAGCGCGTTTACGCTGAAAGGCGCTACTGCTAAAGGATATAAAATTAAATGGAAAGCAAATAGAAAAGTAAATGAAAATGAAAGAAAAAGAAGAAGGTGAAAGGAAAAAAATTAAATAAAAATAAATGAAAAACGGGAAAAAGTTAAAGGAGTAGAAGTAGCGCGTATCACAGAACGCGCTGTAGCTAACTTAGCAGTAGCGTGCTTTGTAGAACGCTCTACTTCTACTTCTCACTTAACCACGGGGTTCGTCCTTCCCCATGGCCACTTCCCCTAAATCCAACTCCTCCGCGCTCTCGCCACCGCTCTCGCCCGTCGGCCCCCGCGCGCTCTCTGCACACCCTCGATGCCGCTCCCGACCCCGGATTCGACACCGCCCCCGCCCCCGACCTCGACGCCGCCGTCGACCCTGACCTCGACGCCGCACCCGAGCCCCGACCCCGACCTCGACGCCGGCTGCCCCTCCCTCACCATAGGCACCCGAGGTGAGCACACCCGCTCCTCCCTCTCTTGTACCTCTGCCTAGGGTTCTTCAAATTTTAGTTGCATCGAATTAGTTAGGGTTCATGTAAGGGTGGAAACGAATCAGATGCGGATGTTATCAAATGCGGATGCGGCTCAAATTAGTTAGGGTTCATTTAAGGGTGGAAACGAATCAAATTTCTAAGATTAATCATAAAATGAGTAAAATTTGACCAATGATTTAACTTTTAAGTTGGATAATTGGAATATCCGCTACCACTTTCCACCCCTAGGTTCATAAAATTAGATGGTAATTAGGGCAGTAGTTCCTAGGTACTAATTAGTTAGTAAGAACTAGGTACTAATTAGGTACTAGTTTATTTTTATTTATAGTAAGTTTATTTTTAGTAAGAACTAGTTGAATAAATGGAACTAGTTGAAGATGTCACATTTGTTGTTATTTTTTAGTTAAAGCAATTTTTCCCGCATCGACGTCGACGATGCGTATCCCGCATTCTCGTTGTCGACTCGGTGGAGAACGCCTGCTTGACCAGATGGGCCATGTCCGGGACTGGGCTCCACCGGTCCGGTACTGGGAGGCGCTACCAACCGGGGGGCGCAGCTTGGTGAGGAGTCAGCCCGTCGTTGACCCAAACCTTCTTTGGTGGCGGTCGTGTGGGCTAGTGATGATCGAGAGGCTTGAGGACCCCGCGGAGGTGGTACGTCACCGTGTCAGCGAGGAGGACGCGCACGTCCATCACTACTTGTTTGCACTTGAGCACATGTTCTCCAATACCTGGCAGGTTCTCCAGGGATCTCACTGGAGCTATGATCCTGTGATGGTTCCTTCTCTTTGGGTGTCCACCGCCCACGCCGATACACGTCGTTCGCTAGAGTTTTAGTTGTATTAGTGATGTTATATGTACGATACTATTCGGGATGTATTAGTGATAATATTCGATGATGTACAGACGCAAGAGATGATTTACTTTTGCTTATTGAATGCATGCTAATTTGAATACTTATTTATTTTATGATTTGGTTTTGCTTATTGAATGCTCATGTCAATATGTGTCCTATAAGATATTTTGAAATGTATATCTCGTGTTGCTCAAATAGGATATGTGCTTGGCCAAGTGGCCGGTCATGTTTGTAGGTTACACCTCCGAGTGGCCTATGTTCCGGCAAATTTCAGGCGCTCGATATGTCATATTTTACCAAAGGTCATGCCGGATTTTTCCGTGAATTTTTGCATGACTTGTGCCAGAATATGTAGGAAATATCGAGTGCCCTGGATTTGTGTGTTGAGTATCCTGGTAGTTGTCTTCGATCGATTTTCAATTAATGTTTCAACTATGAACAAAGGAAATGTCTGACGACGAAAAGGTTTTCGGTAGTTGCAAATACCACGAAGACGAGCGTGGCCTGTGCGACAGAATCTTCCTAGATGATAATAGGCGCTTCAGCATCAAGCTGGACAAGAACTTTGAAGTGGATACAGTAAGTCACAACGACAAGTCTTTTTTCGTAATTAAGCATGACATCTGCTTCATTTTCTTCAACTTATAATTTAATTCTTTTACTATTCTACTAGCGTAGCCCCTGCCATGCAAGAGTTTTTGTCTTGGATAAGATAGGTTTCATTCCTATGAAAACTACTATGGTGGTAAAGAGAGTTTACTTGAAGACCGAGCATGGTTGTATTTTCCACGCAAAATTATACAATGCAGACACCTACACCTATTTTGGATGCCAAACTTGGCAAGCACTATACAACACTTATGCATTTGAGCCTGATATGGTTATCACATTTGATATTCGTCCGGAAGATGATATTGAAGGTAATATCAACATCTGGGTCGATGTGCGGACGCCTCCAGTTATACCATTATGTGAGTTTCTCAACCATATTTATGTCTTTGATATTGTTTATTCAAAAATAGTGGACAACTAATTTCTATTGACAGCTTATTTCCAATCAAGCAAACATGTCCAGCGCTTGGTAGACAATACCCACTACTGTCCCGGGGCTGAACTAAACTGTGAGGAGATAAGTCATTATGTTTCATGGCTTGAGGATCTTCATACTGTCAAGACAAATTATTTTTCTAGACTTGAATAACTTAGTACTCAAAATGTTTGACCAATAGTGTTCGTGCTTAACTACGGTCACATCTATTTAGGAAAGATGGTAAGATTTTTACTATTTGTCCTCAGTGCATCTTTTGCATACATTATTTTTAAGCTAAAATTCATTGCTAAGTATGTTACTATACGATGTTCTTCGACAGGGACTCCCGATGAATGTTGTGCCTCATTGGATGGAGACTAAAGGTTGCATGAGAATTGTTAGCTTATGGCCAAGATATCCTACAATGCACTTTAGTGCATACATGATTCCTAATAGCGAGGAATGCTTAATAGTGAAAGACTAGAGCAAAATTGTGAACGATCGCAGAGAAGTACTAGGGGGCAGCAATCAGAAGCGCAACCCACGATTAGGAGGCATGTTCATCTGCATGCTCCAACTTGATGAAGCAGGAGTGCTACACATGTTTTATGTTATTTTACCTGAGAGAGAGCAGGATGAGTGATTAATTAGCTAGCTAGAAATGAGTTTGAAGATGATGATGTGCTACACTGTGACTATGATGATTACATAGCTAGTGTTGGTGGTAATGACTATGATGATTATTATTAGCTATTGTTGGTGGTGATTAGATAGCTACCACAGCTAGTGTTGGTGGTGAGTAGCTAGCTAGAATGAGTTTGAAGATGATGATGTGTTATACTATGACTATGATGATTAAATAACTATTGTTGGTGGTAATGACTATGATGATGATTACATAGCTTGTGCTGGCGGATTAGATTCAAGTGGAGGCAACATGTGGTGCACATCGAAAGTACTACTAGTCCAAACTAGATCAAGTTTGGATTAGTAGTATACTTTTGACATGCACCACATATTGCCTCCACTTGAACCTAATCCACATTTATTTGACACACTGTTATGGACATAATGATATAAACCTCATAATTGGTATTGTACCAAAATTTGTATAACGACGTATAAATACACTAGTAGCGATGGACAGGAAACACACTACTCCTAACTAGATTAGCAGCAGCGCATTATAGAACAAACGCTGCGGCTATGAGTCTTAGCAGTAGCGCATGTCGTACGCGCTACTGCTAAGTAATAGTTGTAGCACCTTATTAGTAGAGCGGTTACCCATGCTACTAGTGGGCACTAAACCCACACTACTACTAGGGTTTTCCCTAGTAGTGGTGATTAGAATAATAGTCTGGCACTAGTTCCCGAGACATAAACTCATCACAAATAGAAACCGGTACAAGTAGATAAAGATCGACATGCAGATTGAGCTACGTGGGGAGCTGCGGCAGTGGAGCAAGCCGGCTCCAAAAGGAAGATGTACTACATGGGACGTCGGGCTGTAGCTAGAAGGGCGGCTGGGACGCGTCATCAGCCCATACCGCGGGGACCCTCGATTGGCTCGCACCGACTGTGGGTTTTCTACCTCGCTGATGTCGCCGCGTCTACACAGAACATTGTTCCCTTCCCCCAATGGCGGGATCAGGCCGGATATGTGACCAGCGGTGTGGCCACCGTCGTTCTATGCTTGTGAAGACAACAACCCAAGCAAGCAGGCTTGTAGCTTAGGCTCCTGCTAGTGTATATATAGTGGTTTTCTTTTTCTCTCCATATCAAACATTTTATATTGCGTACGTGTCATTGAAGAGTGATATGATGGTTGCTTCTTCCGACTAACTTACTGTGTGATTTTACTGCTCCTTAGTAGCCCCTACACGTACTCCCCCTACGTGTATGAACGTTCCTGAGTCTCACTTGTACATATCTCTATTTTCTTACATGACACGTGAGTAGACAGGATGCACATAGAGGAATTTTGTTACTTTATGTTGTTACGTAGTACTGTACTACTAGTACCTACTCCCTCCTTCCGGTTCACTACTGGTACTCCCTCCATCCTGGCTTATTGGTCCCCTTTGTACTCAATTCATGGGCTCGTTTTCCTCAAGAAATTGTATTTACCAACATATTAATATAGGGAATGCATGCGTGAACAACGAATGATCAAACCTTGCATGCAACGTTTTGACAAAGCATTGACTTATGAACATGAGAATGTAAGGGACTACAACCTCGTGCATGCATGCAACAGTCACACAAACACATCGACAAAAAAACGCGCGTGACGCCCTAATGCATGCATGGCTGAGCACACGACGGAACACACACGGTCACGCTCAAGTGCTCAATGCACGTGCATGCACACACATGCTCAGCCAGGGTGAGCTAGTGACCATATAAACACCGGAAAATATATATATTGAGTGCAATGAGCGTATTATGAAGTCCACTGACCATATTTTTACAAATATGCAGTGGCTCGCAGGACAAGGAGAAACTTTTGACTAATGCAAGCTCTCCCTCGCTCAGGCGGTGGACGTGCAACAGTTAATTTGGTGTCGGATTGCCAGAAGCATACACTATACTAGTACTAGTATTATTGTTCGACTTCCCAAAGAGGCGAACAGCCAAGCGCAAAGTTTACTAGTACTAGTACTTCTACTATAGAGGTATGTACTATACTATACTAGGAACCGGATGGAGGAGCGTCTGAACTCTTATTATATTTTAAAAATGTGATAAAGGAATCTTCAACACATTTGGTTCTCTTCGAGTGTTCTCGCATGTGATAATGGAAGTTGATTGCATCGAACATTCGCCACAATTCTCGCTTAATTCTGGCATAGGTCCTTTTACAAATAGGAGCGCTCGGTAATATTTCCTCTTTTTTTGGTACTCAGCATGTAAATAGGTTAGCAAACCTTGCGGCGCATCTTTTTGCAAACTGTGCTTTCTGCACTTTGAATGTGGCCGAGAGTTGGCTTGATGAAACACCTCGCTTCCTTCTTCTTTTTTTGCGGGGTACCTCACTTCCTAGTGACCAGTCTCTTGGCTGATCATCCTAAGAATGCTTATGTATGAATAAAGCTCTCTCATTTACCCGCAAAAAAGATTAAGCCTATTTAACCGGAAAGGAGCGAGAATGGACAAGCACTAGTTTTTGGTGTGTCTCGTCAACTCGCAGAACGAGGAGAAGCTTGCAGGACAAGGTAAAGCTCGCTTACGCCTTTTGAATAATGCAACCTACCCTCTCCCAGGCGATGGACATGCAGTAGATCATTCGGTGTTAGATTGCCACAGACATAGACTGTAGTACCCAACATGCGGAGTACCATCATTGTTCAACTTCACGAAGAGGCGAAGAGCCAAGTGCAAGGTTTATAGTTTTACGAGTAGTACTACTACTAGAATGCATGGTGGAGCATCTGTACTATTATTTTATTTTAATCTCTGATAAAGTACACATTTATTTGGGAGAAGGGCGGAAAACAGTAGCCCAACGGTAGTGTTAAAAAACATCGAACATGTAATGATGATATTGATCAACCATGCTCGAATATATCTTGGCCTCTGTGCGAGCCCATCTGTGTGTTCTCGCTCCTCGTCTCTCTCAAGGAACGGCGGGTTGGCCATTTAGCCTTCAGTTGAGATCGGTTTGCTCACACTCCAGTTTGACATGTTAGTGATATGCCAAGAGGAAGTGCACTGACCGACTGGCCATATGCGTACTTGGGTTTGCACCTTCAGGCCATGCTTGGAATGGTTGTATTTCAATACGGAGGCATCTAACTTACACCTGTAAGTTTCTGGCCGTTGTGCAAATTCCAGCCGGAATTGAAATGACGGGCACATGTGTGTATTTTTTACAAGTGTATTCAAAAGAGACACGGTGATCCAAACAAGGCCTCATACTACTCCTCCCTCCGTCACAGTTTAGAGTGCGTGCTTCATTTTAATGCATTTCTCTCCATGCATTTCAACCACCAGAGAGACTTTAGAGAGTATTGATGGTTGCTTCTTCCGAGCAACTTACAGTGGGGAAGGTGGGGCTTACGATTTGACTGCTCATTACTACTCATTATTAGTGCAGTGCAACAACCGGGCTGAGTCTCCCATGCGGTTGTGCACTACTCCCTCCATTCTTAAATATACTATGGAGTATTTGTCTTTCTTGAGATTTCAATGAGTGACTACATACGACACAAACTGAGTGAATCTACACTCTAAAATATGTCCATTTGAAATTTGTAAAAAGACAAATATTTAGGAACGGAGGTAGTATAATTTTGTGCATGGCACATGGATCCGGATGCTGAAGAGGCTTCTGGCAATGCTATCAAGATTCCAGCATTTGTTTACATAATCGACGTACTATACAAATAATTTTCCAGCGACTTGAAATGATAGAATGCTCTGAGCTTTCCGCTTTTGTTTCGTGTGTCTTGCCATCGATGCTCTTTCAGAAACAATAGAAAACTAACTTCCTTGATAATGCATCTCTATGATTAGCAAATCAGAGCTAATATTTACATCACTACTGAAGACAAAGTTGTGAGAAGGTGTTAAATTAAAATTGATTTATGCTTTCATTGGCAACAACGTCCCCCCAGCTCTATCTAAATCAACAAGGCATGTCGGGAAAAAAAGTAGCTGTCTGGAGCATTCACTATTCCGATCATTTTGTGCAGTTCCACTAAAATAGAGCTGAGCGTCCCTGTTCCAAAGATATTAAGTATGATTACGATAATAGGGGACTGCTGATGAAACAATAAACACACAAATAGAAGGCGGTCACCTTTGCAGTCTCTCTTAAGACTAACTAGTTGGAGAAGATTAAGCAAATAGTTGGAGAAGATTAGGCTCGGAGTTGGATGAGGAGGATAGAGCAAAACCAATCCCGCTTTGTGAAGTCGCACTGAAATGTAGACGTTGCCCGTGTGACATTTTAGTACAACTGCACAAAATATTCTTAAGAAAAAAGTGATTTGTGCAGTTCACGAAAAGGTCGCGATAGCAACGAGGTGAAATGGATAGTCCTGTTTGCGAAAAAGAGGTAGAAAGGAAACAATTACTAGCCAATAACAGTTGATGACACATGCGACGACAAAAAAGAAGCATATTCCATGTCCTAAGGGAAGATAACAACCCGGTTGTGTTTGTCTAAAATGGTGTGAGCATGAGATTGCAATACGGAAAGTACGCCGGACGAGCTACATTTCGGCCAAAGAACTATGGAAGATCCACATGCAAGATTTTCCACATGCAGCGATATGGGAAGATGGGCAGTGGAGCAAGGCCGAAGGGGATACCTCGGGGTCGTCGGGATGTAACTAGGTGAGCAGCGGCGAGCGGGATCTGCCCATACTGCGGCAGCGAGCAGGTGTCGTTGGCCCTACCGCGCCAGAGCTTGGTCAGAGAGAACACCGGGTACCGCAGATCGAGACGTGCTGCCTCGGCGCCGTCAAACAGAGAAACGATGCACATCCTCCCTTTCCGCTGACGGACGGGATGCGGCCGGATCAGTGACCAACGGTGAGAGAGAGAGAGAGAGGCCACCGCCGCTTTGTGTGAGATACTCTGAAGAGATACAAACCCAGGCAGGCAGGCTCCATTGTATATAGTGGAGCATACTACCTTTTTCTCCATAAAAATCATTTTATATGCTATGTACGTGCCATTGAGCGATATAACTTTATTTAAAAATAATGTGCCAATGCATCTAGTCGAACTTTGTTTCGTGCACGTGTGTTACACGACCTTCGTAGGTAAACAACCGCTACACGCGTTCAAATTAGCACGTGGGCTGCCATTTCATACAGAAATGAGCTTCACCGTGTACCCGCGTGGGTGTGGCTGGACACGAAGCGTGAGTACGTGCACCTATTCTCTTCGTGTACGTACACCACCTACGTGGGGTTGTGTGAGAGAGATACAAACGTAGAGTGATATATAGTGTGTGGGTTCGTGAGTGTTTTTTTTGGGGGGGTGTCAATCAAAAAATGTAACATATGCAATGTGTGTGAAAATAGAGTCCTGGATATATCATATATATAGAGGGGCGATCATGAGAAGAGAGTGCAGGTTTCATCGGCTTGAGGTATCCATAGAATCGAAGAGAGGGATGATGTGTGTGTGTGCGTGCATGATCGATAAAGAGTGCCATCGAATTTGTGTCTACCCATGTCAAAGATATAGGGTGGCTGGCCTACTGGAACATGAGAGGGGATAGGTGCAGTTTGTCTTTGTGGCATGGATACCTAGCTACAACGCTCGACTATCGGTGTGTGGTGGGGGGAGGCCTTATTAACTATAGAGGTAGAATGGTCGGTATATGTGTGGAGGAGGATAGAGGACTACCTTATGGATTAAGGGAGACGAATAAGGTTGGGAGAGGGACAGAGCTACAGTGTTGGAGGGGGTGGTAGTGGAGTTGCTTCGAACAAATGGTGGGAGAGGCTTGCAAGGCAAACGAAGGGCACGCCTGCAATATCAATAAGAGAGGGGATGGCTGCCTGCCTGTGCGCGTGCGTGTGAGAGACGGGTCGGGAGGCATGCACGAATGATGATGGGGGACGGTATGGCTGTGGTAAGCAGATATAACTATATAGGAAGATCAATCGTCCTCTGTCAGAGAAAGAAGAGACATAACTTGTGAGGTACGTCGATCGATGGGTGGGGGGGAAATAGTTAAAGTCGACATATGTATATGTAGGGAGACCGATCGATATACATGCATGTATGTGTTAGAAGCAAATAAGGCTAGGGGAGAAGGATAGAGAAAGAGGGATGCATCTAAGAGGTGGTGCGGGAGGCATACTATATCGAGGGGGAAGGAGTGTGCGAGTACGAGATCGATGAAAAGAGTGGTGGGAGTGAGGCATAGATGGCGAGAAGAGAAGAGGGGAAGCTCGTGTTTGTGGTAGGCACACCTGGCTAGAGAGGCATATCGATAGACGAATGTAGTAACGAAGGAGCTGGGGGGCCTACACACACCATGGGTAACAACCTAAAGTGAAAAGACGAATTTGCGCGATGGAGCTAGAGAATGCCGAGGGAGGGTGAGAGGGATGTGGGCGTGTGCATGCACGAGAGAAAGTTAGCGCTAGCTACAAAGATAAGAGGATTTTGTGGGTGTAAAAGATGAATAGAGATCATAATTCATTATAAAAAGCGAATGAGGATATTTGAATAATTTATCATAGTGTTTTAAACCGACGCATGCGTCAATATATATAACGGTGATACACATGGTGTCGTTATGAACACGTTATACTACATATAATATATTTTATCTCTAGTCTTATAAAAAATAGAGTTGTTGATGATGGTGTGCCTGCCATCCTGCAATATAGGCCGTCCGATTTATATCTGACGAATAGGAAGGAAACTATGGCAATATTGAAAAAAGATACCCACACCCCTGTCCATATTTGCAAATAAGGCCTCCCCTTGATCATGTTGATGTTCCATGGAACGCATGGGTATCTTTCTAGTACTACATATAATATATAAAAAATTGATTATAATTTGG
Source organism: Triticum dicoccoides (assembly GCF_002162155.2). NCBI lineage: Eukaryota > Viridiplantae > Streptophyta > Magnoliopsida > Poales > Poaceae > Triticum > Triticum dicoccoides. The sequence goes on from NC_041385.1 coordinate 70,468,802, forward strand.
GCTAATGTGTGGCTTTTACAACTCAGGGCTAAATACCTGTCATACTGTAGGGGGCGGGGCACTATACTTTGTGTGATAAACACGGTGTACATATGGAACATGGTTTAGATTATGAATATATAGTTAGTACATCAAATGTACTATTATTTGGAATCAACATCAAGTGTATTCAGAAGATTGAATTCGAGTTTATATAGTACACATAGTTCATATCTATCTCTATAGTAATCATGTAGTGTGTTGTTAAGGTAATACATGAATGATGGTTGAAGTTGGCAACAATCATGATTGTAGATTCTTATTGAAATAGAGAAACGAATTCAAATTCAGTTCGAATTGCAGCGGTAGTATAAATATTTGGAATGCGCTAAAATGTTGGTATGAGTAGGTTTCATGCATTATACAGCCAGCAAAAAAATTTAATTGGACATAACATGGATTCATACTCTCTCTTTGTCTAGCTTTGAATAGCATTTGTATAGTAAAACGAGACAAGACTCTCCCTTTGGGTGGTGTGAAAAGTTTTATTTTTTTCATTGTTTCTTGTTGAGGGAAGTGTGAATTGATTTGGTACGTACAAGTACAATATTACACGGTAGGCTTGTCCCTAAATTCAACCCGTGCCTTTTTATATCCCGAAAATTCTGATATCGTGCTCCCAAAACTGGCACCTTCACAACCCGTGCCTTGCTATCCCGAAATTACAACGCGCGTGAAAACTCCCTCCAGCTGCCAATTCCCGACACGCGAAATCCCCCTTCTAACCCTGAGCCGAAACGGCCGCTAGTTCAAATCGGTGGGGGTAAGTTTGTAATACAACCTAAATTTTGGACAAGCGCATCCCTAAGTCATGGTTCCCCCCTCCCATCACCTCCTTTTCGCCATTTGAAATCCCAAGCCGCCATAACTTCTCCGCTCCAGCCGTGAAACTCCACCCTCCTCTGTCCTCCACCTCACCTCTGCCCAGCCGGAGCCTCTTCCCCGATGATGTCGTCCACCGCAATAGCTCGATGTCCCTCATCCACATCCCCGGGTGAGGATTGGTCGTCCATCTCGTCGTCCCGCCGGTTCAGTCGCCCCGTCCTCCACATCCAAGGAGCTGCTCCGACGATCACCTCGTCTATCGCGGATGCTCCATTCCCATAGTGTCGCCTTAACCTGCTCCACCAGAACCGCAGCACCCTCGACTCCTCGAACAAAGCCGGGGCCTACTCGGCACCACCAACGAGGTTGTACACTCATCGCATCGGACCTTCTCCTTAACTCGACCTCCCGGCGCTGATGGTGCTCCATCCCGCACCCCCATGGAGCGGCTACATTGAAGCCGGCGCCGCGGGCGACATCTCCACGACGGATCTCCGCCAGTGCGAGGCCCCTTCGGCGACGGCGTCCATACCAGCCGGATGTGTTGCTGCTGCTCCGGCTCTCGTTCGCTCGCGCTGCTACTGCTGCTCTAGCTCTCGCTCGCCCAGCTGCTGCTGCTCCAGCTCTCGCTCGCTCGCTCGCGCTGCTGCTGCTGCTGCTACTCTCCTCCCCGCTCGTGCTGCTGCTCTGCTCTATTTAGCTACACTTCAGTCGACTGAATCGACTTCTGGGTAAGGCGATTTTTAGGGGGTGGGGGGCTCGCTGGAGTTAAGGAAGAAACACCCGCAGCGGGGAGGGGGCTCGCTGGAGAGGTACCCCACTATCTATCTTAGGGTTCTGGGTGTGGGCAGTGCTCGCCGGTGGTGGGGGGCGCGGTGGTGGGGCGTGATATATCTCCAACATATCTATAATTTATGAAGCATTCATGCTATTTTATTATCTGTTTTGAATGATTACGGGATTTCTTATACACTTTTATATTACTTTTGGGACTAACCTATTAACCGGAGGCCCAGCCCATATTGCTGTTTTATTGCCTATTTCAATACTTCGAAGAAAAGGGATATCAAACGGAGTCCAAACGGAATGAAACCTTCGACAACGTGATTTTTTTGGAAGAATATGATCCTGGTGACTTGGAGTTCACGTCAGGAGATCCTC
>NC_041385.1:70470925-70498513 GCF_002162155.2 Triticum dicoccoides
TCTCGTGGGCCCCTCAAGGCTCTCCCGACCGACTTCTTTCGCGTATATAAGCCTACGCACCCTAAAACCATCGAATATCAAGATAGATCGGGAGTTCCCCCGCCGCAACCCTCTGTACCCACCAAAAACCTCTCGGGATTCTGATCCTGTGCCCTGCTGGAGGGGGAACCCATCCGGTGGCCATCTTCATCATCTCGGCACTCTCCATCACGAGGAGGGAGTAGTTCACTGTCGGTGTCAAAACCGGCGGATCTCGGGTAGGGGGTCCCGAACTGTGCGTCTAGGCGGATTGTAACAGGAGACAAGGGACACGATGTTTTACCCAGGTTCGGGCCCTCTTGATGGAGGTAAAACCCTCTTGTCCAACGAGTCTGGTCTGATGCCTGACTTTAAGTTCAGTGCTTGATCGAAGTCCGTTCCTCCGCAGGAATCCGGCATGGGGGGTTCGGGAGCCCGGACATGACTAGTTTTCAATACAGGACAAGAGTCGCTGCATTGTTCCTCTACCACTGCAACATGGTGGGTGACCTGGGGGGAGTTAATCTCTCTCGGATCGGTTTTAAGCCCAATCTGATTGTAGTCTGTAGCGACTCCCAGGGCGGCAATGCGATCCAAGAGCTCGTTTACGGATGAGAGCTCTATTGGATCCAGCCGCTCGGCGAATTCCGAGCTGACGTGAAGATTGCTTTTGACGACTTGAGAGGTCATTGTCGAAACGGTAGCCGGACAGGCGGTCATAAGAAAACCACCTAGCCGGATAGTTTGGCCGACGGCCAAGGCTCCTTTGGCGAAAATAGCATCCTTGAAGACGGGAGGAGGCATCCTTCCTATCGGTGACGGCACAGAGGAACTCTCAATGAAAGCACCAATGTCGGTGTCAAAACTATGCGTCTAGGCGGATGGTAACAGGAGACAAGGGACACGATGTTTTACCCAGGTTCGGGCCCTCTTGATGGAGGTAAAACCCTACGTCCTGCTTGATGGATATTGATATTGTGGATGTTTACAAGAGTGGATCTACCACGAGATCAAGGAGGCTAAACCCTAGAAGCTAGCCTATGGTATGATTTTAATGGATGTTGTCCTACGGACTAGAGCCATCCGGTTTATATAGACACCGGAGAGGGCTAAGGTTACATAGAGTCGGTTACAACGGTAGGAGATCTACGTATCCGTATCGCCAAGCTTGCCTTCCACGCCAAGGAAAGTCCCATCCGGACACGGGACGAAGTCTTCAATCTTGTATCTTCATAGTCTTGGAGTCCGGTCGATGATGATAGTCCGGCCGATGATAGTTCGGCCGATGATGGTAGTCCGGCTATCCGGACACCCCCTAATCCGGGACTCCCTTAGTAGCCCCCGAACCAGGCTTCAATGACGATAAGTCCAGCATGTGTGTAGTCTTCGGTGTTGCAAGGCGGGTTCTCCTTCAAGTTCTATGTACCTGCCAAACAGTGTCCGGCTTCCTCATCAATGTTGCGCGTCTTGGCTTCCACGCCCAATAATGGCCTTCTTCCACACGTCGCGCGAATGTGAAAAGCCAGGGTGTCTTTTTTGTTTTACCCCCTAGTTGTGCGAATAATCTGCCTATAAGGGAGGCAAGAATCCAGATCCAAATCACCATCTTCCTCCCGCAAATACTCATCGGAGCGCTTTCGACCAAGAATCCATTCCATCATGGACCGTCAACGCGGCTCCTCTTCTCGCGCTCCCAGCCCTTTGCCAGGAGATTGGAGGAGATGCTCTGTTCCGCAAAACGAGCTGGTGAAGCTCCAAGCGGGGGGATATCTCCCTCCGGCCTTCATGGTTCCGGTTCGAGCCGGGCTGGCCACCTACAAAGGTGGGAAGCAAGCGGAGGTTACCCCAAATCCCAACAAAGGGGAGCGGGTATGCTTCGTCCCCTATCTGATAAGGGGGCTCGGATTTCCTGTACATCCATTCCTCCGCAGGCTCCTGGAGTTCTACGGACTCCAGCTTCATCACCTCACGCCCGCCTCAATCCTGCATATTGCGGGTTACGTAGCTCTTTGCGAGCTATTCCTGGGCGTCGAGCCATACTTCGCGCTGTGGAAGAGGTTGTTCTGCCTTGTACCCCGCTCTCACGAGGGGTCCATATATCAAGTGGGCAGCGCCGAAATATGGCGCATTGCCGGGACCGGATATCCATCCGGAACCCCTAAGAAGGCGTCCGAAGACTGGCCTTCGGAATGGTTTTATATAGAAGACGCTCCGCTGCCGGTCCCTGTTCGGATCGGCCTCCCGGAGTTCAGCAATGCTCCTCTGAAGAAACGCCTTAGTTGGCGTCCGCGGAGCCCCCAACTGGAGGAAGACAAGAGCGTCCATTATTTGATGGCCCGAATAAGGTTACTGGCCCATGCCGGGTTGACCCTGATTGGAGTCATGGCAACATGCATTATGCGGGGGGTGCAGCCACTACAATACAGGGGTCACCCCCTGTGGGATTTCAACGGGGAGGACAATGCCACCCGTCATGGCCGCAAAGGGCCGGATTCGGTCGAAGATCTGGTGACGATCCTGGCCGGCCTGTATAAGGGGGAGAAGGAGGATTTCCTTCGGACGAACCCGTTAAATGGGTTCTCCATGAATAATCCCCGGCCTTGGGTAAGCAAACACTCTGCATGCCCGACCCATGCTTTTTGAAACTTAAGTTTCTTATATTGTGTTCTTCTTTCAACGCAGGAACTGCGCCGGATCGTGGAGGACATGCTAAGTCCAGCTCCGCAGCCCGAGGATCCAGAGAGATCCCGGGATCCGGCCTCCGAAGAGGATCCGGACATAAAGGTGGAGCTAATCGACGGGGTGTTCCACCAGATCAGCATGGACAATGCTTTAGTCGCCATCACGGCCGACTATCCCGGACTATATCCGGCTTCCCAGGTGATTGCGACCGAAGTCCTGACACCGTCATTCATTCCTTGCTTATTTCTGACCACCGTATATGATGGTGTTGTGCAGGAGGCGCCCCTAGGGCGAGAAGCCGAGCCCGCAGTGGCTGACCAACAAAGGCCAGTACGGACCAGTAGGCGGAAGAGGAGCGCGGCGCGGACTGAAACGTCGCCGCAAAGGTGTAGCTCACGATTCATTATTTAGAGCAACGTTCCTAGGAAGCGTTTAAGTTCTCATGACTTTTGTAGGGAAAAAAGCGTCCGCCGGACTGCGGGCGTGGAGGTTGCCAATCCAACCTCTACCAGCCAGGCTCCAGCACCTGGTCTGGAGGGGGAGGCGAGCGCAAGGTGCGAGCCGGACGTTCCTCCGACGGAGGATGCCGACAGACTGTCCACCACCAAGTCTGAGGTGGAGAGTGCCCTGAATCACAGGCGCCGCCGGACAGTATTTCGTGAAGCGTGCTTCTCCCCCGAGGCGTTGAATGCCTTTAAAATGGGGGACGCCCACCTTCGTGCTGCTCAAGATGGTTTTATCAGAGCCACGGAGCAGTATGTAAAAGACATACAGGTAAGAGAATTTAATAGTTATACATGCCAGTAGCCCCCGAGACTTAAAGTAGTTATATTAACTGATTTAAGGATCATATGAAACGTAGGATCTTACCGAGAAGAATACCCAACTGTCTCAGGAGCTGCAAGAGTGCAAGGCCCAACTTGAAGCCGCACTCTCTGGCGCAGGAGGAAACGCAGGGACCTCTCCTGGTAACGCATTATTTTAGAAAGATAAGTAGCATTTGGCCTTTGCGCAAGTCTAAAAAATGACGTTGCAGGTGCTGCCGGACAAGATCCGGACAGGCAAGAACTTCTGCGCCAACTAAAGGCCGGCGAGAGGGTGCTGCATAAGGTGCAGCATGAAAGGAACAAGCTCCAGGATGCCCATGCCCAGCTTGGAGAAGAGCTGAAAGGCGATGGGCCGAGCTGTCGGGCTCCGTTACGGAGAATCAGCGGCTTCGTCGCGGCATCTATAGTAAGTGCTTGAGCGAACTCCTTTGAAAAGAAGAGTTCGGCGAGGAAGTCAATTTGACAGAATATGTCTGCAGGTATGCTTACAGGTCGCCCTGCGGAGGAGATGCCCGTATCAACGGGTGATCAACTTCCCGAATTGTTGCAACTGATCGAACGAGTTCGGCAGGCAATGAGCGGCGTCATCCAGGCTTTATGGCCAGCCTTCTCCTTACCCGAGGGTCTTGGGGAGCTTGCGGAGAAGCTGCAGGGAGTGCAGCAGCGCTTCCACTTATGGAAGATTTCGGCCTACCGCCAAGGTGCCAGGGAGGCCTGGGCCATGGTAAAGACGCGGTACAAGAAGGCGGATCCCAACCACATGGCCGAAGTCGGACCTGTGGGGCCTGATGGGAAGGAGATCCCTGTGAGTTTAGTATATGGCCAAGTAGAGTTGGCCGCTAAATTTTTCCAACAGGACTTTAAATTAGACAACCTGTTAGATGAGATTGAGGAAGAATACAATCAGTCGATTTGACAATGTATTCTAAAATGACATATAAAATGCCTTCTACCAGATTGTAGATCGTTTGTCTTTACCGACCTTTTCGCTTCGACCTCGAGACCCTAGAGTCCGGAGTGTGTCCGAATACCTTCTCGGTTATGAAACAACCGGGGTATGCATGGAGACCAGGCGTAGGGGTCATTAGTGCTTTATCAGACAAGTGCCCAACTAGTTATGTTATATTACATGGGTAGTAAGAAACATCTTCCAGGGAGAATAGTTCCGTTAAGGGTTCCTTTCCTCTGGGGGTGGCATGCCCTAAAGTGCATGTCCGGACTGCGAAAAAAGCAGAAAAACATCTGGGGGCAGATAAATAAGTGGATAAAAAAATCATCTTTTAAGTCACCGACCGAATATTCCCTTAAGAACGCTAGCTTTCGGCTTCACCCAGTCTGAGGTACACATCCGACTGACCCATTAGTAACAATCGCAGAGGTGCTCCCTTTACCTCCTAGGCAAACAATCGGGAATGTAGGGGTAAGCACAGGAGCCAGGCAACCCAGCTTGGCCAAAACTTAAGTCATATCGATGCATATAATGGTGAATAAAAGGTACATGTGGAGGCTTGACACATGTGCTGGGCATGAAGCCCTTATAATTAAGCTTCTGGTAAAGAAGCCCCCAGGTATAATGAGTGCGCATGGCACATCAATTGTGCGCGAACGTTGTGCAAGTAGGCCCTTTAAGGCTTGGATGAATAGGGTTGAGAAGAAAAAGATAAACAAAAGGTAGCTGAAGTAAAAAAAAATTGGACGGGGGAAAGGGACGAACTCTTAGTCCGGCGGTAGGCATAGAATCTTCGGAGGCGGGCTTCGTTCCATGGGTTCGGCTCGAGTCGGTTATCCGATGCATTTCGTAGACGGTACACTCCGCCGGTCAGGACTTGATCGATGATGAGGGGGCCTTCCCATTTGGGCTTGAGCTTGTCCTTTTTCTTGTCCGGCGGGCGTAGAACTAGTTCGCCAACGTTGTAAGTCTTGGCCCGTACTTCTCTGCTTTGATATCTTCGAGCCTGCTGCTGATAGAATGCGGAACGAGCCTTGGCGACGTCGCGTTCTTCCTCCAATGCGTCCAAGCTGTCCTGCCGATCCAGCTCGGCCTCTCTTTCTTCATACATGCGCACTCGAGGAGAGTCATGAATAATGTCACAGGGCAGAACTGCCTCTGCGCCGTACACCATAAAAAATGGTGTGAATCCGGTAGTACGGTTGGGCGTTGTCCGCAGCCCCCAGAGTACGGAGTCGAGCTCCTCTACCCAGTGCGTGTCAGATTTCGTAAGTGACCGCACTAGTCTGGGTTTGATGCCGCTCATTATTAGACTATTTGCTCGTTCCACTTGACCGTTGGTTTGAGGATGATAGACTGAAGCGTAATCGAGCTTAATGCCCATATTTTTGCACCATGATTTAACCTCGTCGGCCATAAAATTCGTGTCGTTATCGGTGATGATGCTGTGGGGGACGCCAAAATGGTGTACTACCCCGGAGATAAAGTCTATCACTGGTCCGGACTCTGCCGTTTTGACTGGTTTGGCCTCTATCCATTTGGTGAACTTGTCCACCATGACCAATAGGTACCTTTGCTTGTGGGTTCCCTCTTTAAGGGGTCCAACCATGTCAAGCCCCCAGACCGCGAACGGCCAGGTAATGGGTATAGTTTTGAGGGCGGTGGGTGGCATATGGCTCTGATTAGCAAAGAGCTGACAACCGACGCATCTTTGGACTAAGTCATGAGCATCTGCCCGGGCCGTCGGCCAATAAAATCTTGTACGGAAGGCCTTTCCTACGAGGGCCTGGGCTGCTGCGTGGTGTCCGCCTAGTCTAGCATGAATTTTAGCCAGGAGGTCTCGCCCTTCCTCTTCGGAGATACACCTTTGAAGGACTCCGGTTGTGCTTTTCTTATAAAGTTCTCCCTCATAGACCTTGTAGGCTTTAGATCGCCGAACAATGCAGCGGGCCTCATTTTGGTCTTCGGGAAGCTCCTGCCTAAGCAAGTAGGCGAGGAATGGTTCTGTCCACGGGGCAATTACTGCCATTATGTCGTGGGCTGAAGGTGTTATGTCATCGGCTGAATCGCCGGTTGGTGCGGCTTGTTCCTGTTTGTTATTTCCGGACTCCTCTTCCCATAGTACGGATGGCTTGAAGAGCCATTCCAGGAAGATGTTAGGAGGGACAGCGTCGTGTTTTGCGCTGATGCGTGCCAGTACGTCGGCTGCTTGGTTATTATCCCGGGCTACGTGATTGAATTCAAGTCGTTCAAACCGGGCTGACATTTTTAGGACAACATTGCGATATGCTGCCATTTTCGGATCTTTGGCGTCAAAGTCTCCGTTTATTTGGGATATTGCGAGGTTTGAATCCCTGCGCACCTCTAGGCGTTGAATGCCCATGGAGATTGCCATCCGGAGACCATGTAAAAGGGACTCGTATTCGGCTGCCTTGTTGGAGTCCGTGTACATTATCTGAAGTACGTATTGGACTGTGTCCCCGGTCGGGGATGTCAATACAACGCCAGCCCCCAATCCGGCTGACATTTTAGAGCCGTCAAAGTGCATAATCCAATTGGTGTATGCGCCGTACTCTTTAGGGAGTTCGGCTTCGGTCCATTCAGCGACAAAGTCAGCCAAAACTTGTAACTTTATAGCTCGCCGAGGTTTGTAAGTTATATCAAATGGTAAGAGCTCAATGGCCCATTTTGCAATCCTGCCCGTCGCATCGCGGTTGTTTATAATGTCGTTGCAGTGGTAATTAAGTCCGAAACCCTACCCATCTCAAGGCTCGAGGGCCGAGAAGTTTCCAAATTTGGAAGCTTGGATTGCTGGACATTGTCCAACGAGTCTGGTCTGATGCCTGACTTTAAGTTTAGTGCTTGATCGAAGTCCGTCCCTCCGCAGGAATCCGGCATGGGGGGTTCGGGAGCCCGGACATGACTAGTTTTCAATACAGGACAAGAGTCGCTGCATTGTTCCTCTACCACTGCAACGTGGTGGGTGACCTGGGGGGAGTTAATCTCTCTCGGATCGGTTTTAAGCCCAATCTGATTGTAGTCTGTAGCGACTCCTAGGGCGGCGATGCGATCCAAGAGCTCGTTTACGGACGAGAGCTCTATTGGATCCAGCCGCTCGGCGAATTCCGAGCTGACTTGAAGATTGCTTTTGACGACTTGAGAGGTCATTGTCGAAACGGTAGCCGGACAGGCGGTCATAAGAAAACCACCTAGCCGGATAGTTTGGCCGACGGCCAAGGCTCCTTTGGCGAAAATACCATCCTTGAAGACGGGAGGAGGCATCCTTCCTATCGGTGACGGCATAGAGGAACTCTCAATGAAAGCACCAATGTCGGTGTCAAAACTGTGCGTCTAGGCGGATGGTAACAGGAGACAAGGGACACGATGTTTTACCCAGGTTCGGGCCCTCTTGATGGAGGTAAAACCCTACGTCCTGCTTGATGGATATTGATATTGTGGATGTTTACAAGAGTGGATCTACCACGAGATCAAGGAGGCTAAACCCTAGAAGCTAGCCTATGGTATGATTGTAATGGATGTTGTCCTACGGACTAGAGACATCCGGTTTATATAGACACCGAAGAGGGCTAGGGTTACATAGAGTCGGTTACAATGGTAGGAGATCTACGTATCCGTATCGCCAAGCTTGCCTTCCACGCCAAGGAAAGTCCCATCCGGACATGGGACGAAGTCTTCAATCTTGTATCTTCATAGTCTTGGAGTCCGGTCGATGATGATAGTCCGGCCGATGATAGTTCGGCTGATGATGGTAGTCCGGCTATCCGGACACCCCCTAATCCGGGACTCCCTCATTCACCCTCGGGGCTGAGGGTATGTACCAGTAGCTATGTGTTTGATCTCCCTCTCTCTCTCTCTCGTGTTCTCTCTATGGAACGATCTTGATGTAACGCGAGCTTTGCTATTATAGTTGTATCTTATGATGTTTCTCCCCCTCTACTCTCTCTTGTGATGAATTGAGTTTCCCTCTTGAAGTTATCTTTTCAGATTGAGTCTTTGATTTGAGAACACTTGATGTATGTCTTGCTGTGTTTATCTGTGGTGACAATGGGATATCACGTGACACTTGATGTATGTTTTGGTGACCAACTTGCGGGTTCCGCCCATGAACCTATGCATAGGGGTTGGCACACGTTTTCTTGACTCTCCGATGGAAACTTTGGGGCACTCTTTGAAGTACTTTGTGTTGGTTGAATAGATGAATTCGAGATTGTGTGATGCATATCGTATAATCATGCCCACGGATACTTGAGGTGACAATGGAGTATCTAGGTGACATTGGGGTTTTGGTTGATTTGTGTCTTAAGGTGTTATTCTAGTACGAACTCTTGAATAGATCGATCTGAAAGAATAACTTTGAGGTGGTTTCGTACCCTACCATAATCTCTTCGTTTGTTCTCCGCTATTTATGACTTTGGAGTGACTCTTTGTTGCATGTTGAGGTATTGTTATATGATCTATCTATGGTATTATTGTTGAGAGAACTTGCACTAGTGAATGTATGAACCCTATGCCTTGTTTTCTATCATTGCAATACCGTTTACGCTCACTTTTATCATTAGTTACCTTGCTGTTTTTATTATTTTAGATTACAAAAACCTATATCTACTAACCATATTTGCACTTGTATCACCATCTCTTTGCCGAACTAGTGCACCTATACAATTTACCATTGTATTGGGTGTGTTGGGGACACAAGAGATTCTTTGTTATTTGGTTGCAGGGTTGTTTGAGAGAGACCATCTTCATCCTATGCCTCCTACGGATTGATAAACCTTAGGTCATCCACTTGAGGGAGAATTGCTACTGTCCTACAAATCTGTGCACTTGCAGGGCACAGTGGTGCAGCGGTGTCATGGGGATCGCCGGAGAAAAGGCTTGGCACGGGGGTGGGGGGGCTAGAGGGCTGGTCGGGGCGGCGGCGGTAGGGAGTTGTTTCGGGGCGGCGAGGCGGCGGTGGGGAGGTTTTTCAGGCCGGCGAGGCGGCGTGGGGTTCGGCCGGTGGTAGCTGGCGGCTCAGGGGGTGTAGGATGAAGATGAACTGCAGGCCCCCCTAAATTATCCCATGTGAAGTGCCTCTCTGCTACCATTGCGTTCAGTTTCGACAGTACCATTCAGATTCCAAAGTAAATTTCAGCTTTGACAGTGAAGTCCAGAGTCAACAGTGTTTACCTCATCTGTTGTAACAAGGTGGTTTTTGGTGATGTAAAATTTACATCTATCACTTTTTGGTAATGCATTCTACATCATCTATTGGAGATGCTATTAGAATTCCACTTGAGATTAACGATGGCAAACCCTCCCCTCCCCCTCTCCCGATTGTAATCCAGAGGAAGATAACTGTTCTGAGGCGGATTCAGAGGCAGCTGACCACTCCTATTTAACCCCAAGGTGTTTGCTCTAACTTGTCATGATGATGTTAGTCATATCATGCATATGTTGCCTTGAAGCGCCTACTTTCGACATCATATATGTCATCTGCTTTGTATAGACATGTTTTGTAATGCCACCTGTTTAGTTTCAATATCATATATGGGAATTATGCAGTCTCATGTCTTTGAGCCAGCCATAATATATGTGAAATGTGCAATGCCATCCTATTTAACCAAGCATCATATCTTTGAATGATATCTAGCCCATCCTTTTCTTCATTAAATTTCCATTTGTCGACAATGTTTGTACATTAAACTACTCTTCCTGTGAATCAACCATTTGAGTGGGTGATGGAAAAATCTGGAGTGAAAACAAGGCCTTCAGAGCAGACAGTGCTACCTGTCGAAGAAGATCTCTTGTTGGGTCCCGATAGCTCCTCGGAAATGGATTCAGAGACAGATGACCAGTCCTATTCCCCCACCGAGGTGTATGCCCCAACTTGGCATGGTTCTACTGCTCATATCATGCATATGGTGTCTTGCATTGCATAGTTTAGTCATCATATACACAATATTACAATATTCAACACCGTGTTCTTAGTTCAGACATCATATATGCGAATGCCCTTTGCTTAGCATATAAATCACCTATGAATTAAATCATGCGATCCTGGTTACTTAGATAACATGTATGTGAATTATGTCCTGTGATCATGTTTAGTTAGTCATCATATCTTTGAATTATGTTATGCTATGCTATCCAGTTTAGATAGACATTATATATGTGAAATTATGTCATGCTATCCATTTTAGTTAAACAATATACATGTTAACTATTTAATGCCCTCTTTTTGACACTATCTATTGCATTTGTCTCTCATACAATGTCTGTACATTCAGCTATGTTTCCTGTTTATCAGCCATTTGAACTGGAGTGGGTGATGGCAGTATCTAGCGGAGTAAAAACACGGTCTTAAAATAGAATAGTGCTACCTCTTGGTGGAGATAGCACCCCGGTTGTACATGCACGATAACCAGCCCTACCACACATAACCTAGACTCTTGCAGATTTTACACCTATTGCAATGGACAGAGAACCAGCTTCACCCAATCTAACCCCAACCGCAGCAGATAGTAACTCAGTTCCTGTTGACACAACACCACCTCCACCACAGTGCTCCCAAACAAGAGAAGTTAGTAAGGCAGCTCCAGTGCCCAAAGCGCCAGTACTACCATGGCGATCCCCAACTCCACTAGTTAGTACACCTATTCCCGTGGAGGAGGCACAACTATCTATCGCATTTGATGTTGTTAAATCCTATGCGCGTATCTTCCCATCATGGAAATATTATACTGAAGATGAAGGAAAATGCCAATTGCAAGTGTTTGTCCAGGAGTTATGTGTAAGTAATGTTATTCATGGCAATTACTTTGCTTTGTCCCATACATTCTATGGTTATAATATAGCAAATTTTCCCATTTTTCTCTATAGAGAAGGACTGATTTGGAAACTCAGGATGAGGTAATCTGTGCTAATACCTATGCTATCTTCAAGAATGCTTGGTGGCAGTATCGGAATTACCAGAAGAAAACGTACTTCATAGGCAAAGAAACTCATCAAATTCCCTTACGTTCTCCTGAGACACATTTACTGGATGATGACTGGGAACGCCTTGTTCTTTACTAGTCCCGAACCAAGAATGTGGTAATGACTATGAGTTCATTTTATTTTAAGTACTATGTGCTTGCGTCTTACTGTACTCTGTTCATGTCGAACAAGTGCTTAAACCTGAAGAACAACTATTCTCATTTAAGATTCCATTGGTATCATGCATACTGCTTTGCTCTTGTATCACTTGATATGCTCATACAAACTTATTTTTAAATTGAATGATCCAATGGCACAACAGGTATGTTTACGCATGTTTCTTTAACAGGTTTCCTCTTATAAATAGCTCTGTTGATTTCAACTTCAATTGTTTATACAGTTGACTTCTCATATCACGCACATTACTAGCATCATAACAGGGCCAATAGTGTTGTTGTACATGTAGACCCATGGTACCCATCTGAAATCTTTATGTGTCATGTAGTTTCCCACGCTTTGTATTCTTTCAATGTTGCTTTCTCTTGAACTGATATGATTTGAACCGTGTCTCTATTTTGATTTGGCAAGACAATGCAGTGACCATAGGATATAGATATATGTTTGTTTGATGCTTTTATAATGTACTACTTGGAAATAGAAGACTTGGTAGTTTAATCTTGTTCACCTTACTAATGAACTAGTTCACCGAAATGAGTTTCATATACTAGTACATGTTAAACCTGTTATGTGTCTGCTTGTTTCTTCTTTTAGAATGCTGACATAATATTGGGGAAGAGTGCCTTATGCAACAACGATAAAGGAAGTAATATAGATAAGGTTCAGGATCGTGAAACATCCTTGTTGGTCTCCAACAAAGTTGATAAAACATCTAAGGAAAACTATCTTGAAGACGATGAGGCAACCCCAAAGTCCTGTCTTGGTTTAGTGTTCGAGTTACTGGCCACTACCGCTTGCACAAGCTAGTCAAACTCACTGTCTGAATCAGATCATTTTCTTGAGTCTCAACTACCACTACTGCAGGATGCTGCTAACGCATCACTATGATTAGAGAACCTTCAACGAAATTGTGTGCGATGCCATAATCGCAAACGGTGGTGTAAAATAACCGTCAAACAAGGTGCACAAGTTTGCGATGGAGGATGCATCAAACACGGTTCAGATTTTAGTTGTGTGTGCGATGAAGGGCATATGGTTCAATTCAATCAACCGTTTTTGATGAGGAGGAACGAAAGAAACGGACAGACAGATGAAGTTGTGTGCGATGTACATCATACGGTTCACTCGGATGAACTGTTTGTGATTAGGCAACACAAAAGAAATGGTCAGCAAGATCAAAGGTGTGTGCGATATACGGCATGCGTTCACTCGGATGAACTATTTGCTTTAAGACATAAGAACAGAAACGGTTCAAATGAACAAGATGTGTGTGATAAGAGGCAAATAGGTCTGTAATCAGAAACGTCTGCGAAGGCTGATAAGAACACAGACGATTATTGCTAACAAGCCGTGTGTGTTGTGAGCAAGCGATTGCTGGTATAAAATTGTGAGTGATTGATGAAAACATCACCGACGGGTTCCATTGTTTAGTCCGTGTGCGATGTGATTTTCTATGTCCGCACACCATCTACGCTTTGTCTATAGAGCATCAACATATATACTTAAAAAGACAACATTGCATAACCAAATTAATCATACAATTACACAAGTGACTACACACATAACATTTCCACACACCAAAGTAAGCAATTACATGCATACTAAAGTACGAGAAACGAGTATCTAATCATCTACTTATTGTTGCGATGACGCTTGCCATTGCTCTGCTTCCGGCTGGATCCCTGGCCGTTTTGGGGGAGGAGGCACTTATTCATGTCAATGATCTGCTTGTACATGTCGTAGCTCGTGTACACCTCCTTGGCCGCGTACACGACGTGAGCTTTCTCAAGTTTCTACATCCAGGCCGAGTGCCAGGCATGCTTGTCCTTGTTGCACGAATCCTTCATGTCTCTGTAGTAGGTGTCGATGATGGCCTCGGCGAGGTGAACCAGTGAGTTCTTCTCATGCTCCTTGCTGCCCCAGATCTTGTATTGGTCCTGGATGTCGACAAGATACTGGCAGGAGATGCCCAAACTCTTGAGCGCCTTTACATCGTTGGTGATGTCCACCGTAGAGAACATGTAGTGGGGGCTGTTGAAAAACCTGGCGAAACGCTCACAAGGCCTTGTGGCCAGCCAATAGTGGTAGACGAGGACGTGGTGGCGCGCGCACATCTGGGCGACAGCGACCTTGGGACGAGACCCGACCACCTTGTACTTCTCATCGGGAAGCAACAACTCCATGATATGGATGGACTGCTCAACCCAGACCGAACCGTTCGTGTACACCACCAAGAGGTCCATAAACCTTCTGTGGGTATCCACCACGACACGCATGGTGAACTGCTGCTCATCGTCGGAAGCCGCTCGGAGCGCCATTGGAGCCGCGTAGGATACCCTCTAAGAATTTCTTGTGGTGTGTGTGCTTCTTACAATGGTGGGGCGCGATCGAAAGGTTGAAGAGACACAAGGGTAGGTCAAATGGCCGCTGTAATAAATGGGGGCCGGCCGGCCTGCAATCATCACGGCTTGTCACAACGTTCATAGCGGAGGATTTCGGAATCCAGTGCACGGTTGACAACACCGCACCCCAGGCGTGGGCTCGTAGAGGCGCCAAATGTATCATCGGTGAGCCTGTTCCCGCGCTACCGCACTGTTTACCGCGCAAGCTTCCCGCCCGGCTAGTTTTTCCATGCATCGGCTAGAAGAGGGACAAATCGTGGGCGTTTATTGGCAAAAACGTTTGTAAAAATGAAGTGTGTGGAATGAATTCGGTCATAAGTTTACACTTGGGTGATGAGGTCAAAGTTAAACAGAAGGGTGATGACAATGCACAAGGTGGAAGAAACCAACTGTGTGCAATAATGTTGAAGATTGCAGTCGAGTTAGCTATACGGATCGTGCGCTGTGAGATCGACAAGGTAAACTGATTCGGGAATGGTTAATAAAATCTAAGAACATTGCATATTAAGGTCAAAATAGTGCTAGCAATATACAAGTCTCATTCGATGCCATTTCAACGATTGTACCACAAAAGCTCGAAATGTTACAAGGTTCAAATTCCTGAGTTATATGGCTCAAATTTGAAGATTACAAGGTTCAAACTGATATTAGAAATGAAATTTAGCTCGTCAGCTGCAAATGCTCGCGCTGATGCGCTGAACATGGATATCAGAGAGGTTCAAACTAATATCGCCGCTTCTAAGTCTGTCTTTGAAACCTCACAATTTTTGCAAAGGGGTCAGCCACTGAGAAGTCATGTATGGGGTTAACCTGATGACTTCCGATTACTCTGTCATCTGAAGTTCCAAAATGAAATTCAGCATTTTTGGAACGTACTCCATTCTGCCACAGGCGCCGGCGCTGATCAACAGACCATTCATTTTTGCGAAATTAATGTAGGGCAAACCTCATTTCCTTCAGCACCCTTGCTCTGAGAACAAAGAACCTGGCGAATATAATCTCCGGTAAGGTCCCTCGGTAGGAGTTCAAAGTAATTTCTGAGAGATGCAGATCTAGGCATTCTATGTGATTGTTATACTGTATAACATTATCCACCACTTGGCCTAATCTTTTCTGCAAAAGAAGAAAACATGTTAGTGCCTACATGCAATTTTGAACATTACTACATGCCTAGATATTTGGTTTGCAGGACTTGTAAAATGCAGTAACATGCCATCTTCGATCTTACATGATTAACATGGGCATTTGATTACATTCTAGAAAAATGTAGCATTCTTCACAAGAGGTTGGAGTGGATGAAAAGTTCCCTAAGAAAACTAGTACAGATGAATCCAAATGAAAAATGTTGATTGATTGTAACCATATGGATCAAGCAACCAATATGGGGGGGGGGCATGTATGTACTGAAATTCTCGAAAAGAACCTTCAGAAATCGTAGTACATTGTCATTGTAAACATGGAAAAAGGTGTCTCAAATTGAACTCCCTTATGGTTAACATTTAACAGGAAAGGAACATCACCTTGATATATCGCTTCTCTAGGCACGGAAAGCATCCCAGGAAACTGACAACTTGCTCCAGGTCGGGCCCGATAGATTCTAGTGCCAAGACCTTCACTGTGTGCAGTTTCGGGGTCAAGCTTGTCGGAATCATTTTCTGAATGACAGATGAACAAATATCTTGAAAATTAGAAATAATGTTAATTGGTAAAAGGAGAGGTAGAAGGCGGCTTTTGTACCTAAACGGGTGTGGATCCAATAACATGTTCGGAGTATTTGTCAGACAAGTAGCCCACCACTTTCAATTTCGGTGCAGAAATGACATTGATTCTTGTTGGACCTTCTTGATCAACTACAAGTAATCTCTCAAGTGCAGGTGTGTCTTGGATGACCATACCATGGTCCGCCTTTTGTGATGTCTTCCTGCCGCACCAGCAACACACATAAATAGTCCGGAGAGTCTTGGAGGTGATGTGGAAGGTACTCAACCCATTGATCGCCTGAAGACGAAGGTACTCGAGTGCAGTACAGCCACGGAGCAGGCGCTCCATGTCACCCTTTGAGAGGCAGACGTCGACGAGCTCGAGGTGCTTCAGTCGTGGTAGAATAAGAGCGGGCACGTCCTTAAGGGGCGGGAAATGGCAGTTCCTGAACTTGGCGATGCGTAGCGTGGGCGCGACGCGGAGTGCGGACGATGGCAGCAACCGCATATGCCCATAATCAAAAGTGAGATCCTCGAGCTGATCTAGGGTGGGGGATCGGAACCAGTCGTCAAGCTTGGCTCGGTCCTTGCCGTTGGAATGGAACTTGCCCATTCTAAGGCCTTTGGTTGGGCCAAGGTGACTACCAAGGATCTTGGAGAACGCATCCAAGCTTTTGCGATAGCCATGGCAGAGCTCGTGGGTGTCGATGAGGTCGAGAGGGCTGGAGTTCCATAGGGGCGCCATCGCCGGGAAAGGAAGGTTTTCCGTGCCCCATATTTGATTGGGAGGAGGGAGATGATGACTCTCAACATATCATCGGGGAGGTTGCTGATTAAGTCTAGGCCTGCTGGAGTCGCTTGCGGTTCTAGCTCGCCTCGCCTCCGCTTGTTGGCAGCCCCATTCTCCACCTCTGAAGTCTCCTAGTCAGCGGCGCTTTCTCATAGAAGTGGGATTATAGGGAATATTTTGTTAAAACAAGGCAATAGAAAAGTGTATTGATAACTAGAAGTTATTAGGAGGAATATAGTAAGATAAGGGAATATCAATTGGTTGCTTAAATACTACACAATTCATTTGACATTGCTGGGTAAGTCAACATATGCAGATAGTTGAAAAGAAAACTTACTTCGAACAAAGTTTGGACGGATGATTATGTCAAGGAAGTTACAATATATCTCATGACCAAGCCCTTCAATGTGAAGTGCAATTTTAGTGCCCGCTTTCAGTACATAAAACTTTGCAATTTCATTCCAAAATCCAGTGCCAAAATAGGAGTCGCCATGTTCATCAAGTCTTACGGTAGCAATGATTGTAAATCCATGGTTTGTGTGTAGTATGACATTTGTGGAGCCTTGATGTATGTAAAGGGAAAAATTGTGCACTATATAATCTGTTGCATAGAGAGGGATGTCCTGCAGAAAATGGTAGGATTGTTAAAGAAAATATGGTAACATGCAAATATGGGCCCAATTGAAAGAACTGTACAACAACTAAAATCGAAGGAAAAAAGTCTATAATTAAACAGATAGGGTAAACAAGATGTCATGGAAATATGAGAGTAATCAAAAGAACAATACATCATTAATTTGCATAATATAGAAAGCAGAGGGGGAAAATCCCCTTTGACGTATATGATGCATGTGGCACCTTTTATCCAAATGTAGCAATATTTAGAATATGTTTAGGAAAGTAGGCCATGCCAACCGATTTAGGGTGACATTAAACATACCACGCGCGTCCTCAAGTTATCTGGTACGATGAGATGGAATCTCTGGCAGCGGTCGCCAAGTCCTGAAGTGTTGGCGCACTGTATACTCTATGAATGAAAGAAAACCCTCAAATCAGCTCGAATAAAAATGAATTCACGGCGATTTTTGCCAGGCGATTAAAGGAGGCAGATGAACTGGGATAAGAGATGAGATAATATCTCGTTAAATTAGTTACCTTGTCGTCCATGAGAAAGAACCCTCAGTATGGCAGATTCCCCAACCGAGCGGAGCTGGGTCGACCGCGAGCAGCATCGAGAAAGTCAATGGCGATAGGTGGCGGCAAGCGGAAGTGGCAAAATGCGGTGGGCTTTGCCGGCAGCCTGGCGGCGGCAGCAGACGTTGAGCTAAGTGTTTACTGCCATGATAGGCGGCGCCATGGCATAGACGCGGAGGAGCTTGTGCAGGTGTGAATGGGGAATGTATTGGAGGGGCCGAGGGGGTGGCGGGCGGGGTGAGGGTTTTTGTGACATGGGGATGGTGAGGGTTTTCTTTTTTTTCTTTTTTGAATTGGGTGGTGAGGGTTTTCTGTCCCACAAAGAATTTTGGGGCGACGGTTTGCTAGAGCGAACCGTGTGTGATTGACGCAGCAGGCAAAATGATAGTCATTGCACATGGTTCCAATTTTGGGAACCGTGTATGATTTACATACTACCTCTGTCCTGGTTTATTGGGCCCCCGTTGTAATTTTTAGCAAAATTTGATGAAATATTTAACATACTCAGACATAGATAATAAGCGTACACATACATAAGCATAGTTCAACCATAAGTACATAGTTCAACCGTCATTAAGCATACTCCAGCCTACATAGTTCGATCCATCCCCCATCTCATCTCACATGCGGCCGACACGATCCTAAAGCTTCTCCAGGTACTCGACGTAAACGTCGTGCACCACCCTGGGAGAATACTTCTACTTGAAGGAGCCAACGGCCCGTCCTCTTGCATGCGCCAGAACACTTAGATACGCGTCATGAATCTTGCGGTTGCAAAATGGGCATCCATAGCCATCGTTCCAGGTCCGAATACGCCTATTATGCATTCCCGCATAAAGCTCCCTCAGGATTCGCCTCTTGTACCTCCTCTGGGCATCTTCATCCTCGTTGTCCACATCGTCAGACAACACCTATACAAAAACTAAAGCAAATTTGGCATCAAATCACTGACTACATGCCCTGAAGTAGGATTAGGAATTTATGGCTATTTATTTATACATATCCAGAGAATATGGTTCGATTTTTAAGCACAATCTTCTATGTACAAACAAATCTTGAAGAAAATAATGGCACAAACATATGTAGGTCGTTCAAAATCAATTTTCATGTCCTAGCTAGGAATTATTAGCTCGGACACTAACCCTACTCGGACTACTAGTAGAAATCATTTGCACAGTTGAAACAACTAATCACTTATCACCTATACCATTCAAATAATCAATACACTACACTGATCTAACGAAACTTACTCAGATTTCATGGATTGGGAGAACATAACCGCAGGATTTCTATTCCAAAAAGGGGGAGGCTAGAGTAACCAAAGAAACCCTATGATCTATTTGACACATAAATGGGTATAGATGACTAACCAATTGTCCGTCATCGTCGGAGTCGTCGTCGGTGTGGTCGTTGGAATCGTTGCCGGAGTGGTCGTCGGAGTCCGTGTGGAACTCCGCCTCCGGCTGTGGAAGCTCTATGTCGTCGATGACGTCAGGGTGCATCGATAACTCGTCTGCGGTGATAGCAACCTCTTCCTCCATCTCCACGCCGTGCTCCGGTGCTTTAGCAGTCCCGGCGTCGCCACTCCCTCCGATGGGGCACTTCGGCGGCATCCTCATAAACTGACGGCTTTGAGGACTGAGAGCGGCGTCGAGGATGCAAGAGGAGAGAGGGGATTGTGTGTGTGTAGCGAGGATGGAGGGTGCGGCCGCTCGGGCACACCGTTAATATGGAGTAGTGGGAGTTGTGGGAGAGAGGCGGGCGGCGGTCAAACCGATGGCTCGCCTCCCGATGAGCCAGCGCACCGGACTGCTGGCATGCGTACCCAAGTTTCACATAGCTACTCGCACACCTCCCGATGACACTGCGCAGTGAGCACGCTTCCGTCAATTCACACACCTGCACGCACGCCTCCCAATCTGCCTGCACGGTGGACTGGTCGCATGCGTCCTGTCAACTCACGCCTACTCGCATGCCACACTGGTCACGGGGCAGCATGTATATTGTTTTTCTATTTGGATGATTAATGTTGCCGCTTTATTGCTTAACTGAAGCATGGCATGTATCCATTGTTGGGCTAATGCTCACGGCTCGAATAAATAATCCGTTTGGGATATTGGTTCCCAATTATTAATAATCTCCCGTCTGTAATTAGATAAAGATTACATCAAAACTGGTCTCAAATTTGACAAAAAATGTACAGTGCCACTTTGTATTGCTGTCCATATGACAACACGATAAATTTCATGAACTTGAAATAAGTTTTGGATGTACTACAATTTAAAAATCAAGATTCTCAATGTTTGAAATTTGTTGCACGGGGAGTAAACCTGCACCCAGTGAGACACATGTGTTTTTGCAATCCATTTAGGTGCACTGTCACGTGTGCATGTAGCTCAAATTAGATTTTTGCACATTATACCCATAGAAAATCAATCAATCAATGTACTAAAATGTCTTAATGATCTCTGTATTTTTGTTGAAATTAAAATGTCCCTCCTTTGGTAACATGTATGTTCACCGCGGGATAATTAATTTAACATGCATCATAGTTGTAGTGGATTCGCGGTGTGTGTGTGGGTGTGTGCGTTTGGGGGTGGCAGGTGGCTCGCAGTACACTACAAGTTGTGAGCCACCGTTTGGGTTGGCCATTTTGTTAGGCAGGCTGGTGCTACATCAGATTCGTGAAATTGTTAATTCAAACATTACACGACCCTTTCATACATAAATGTTTTGGCCACATGCAGTCGATGGTTGTCCTACACGACACTGGATGCTCGCGTGTGACGCTTTCTGTGGGCCCACGAGGTCATCGTCCATCACTTTGACTAATAGCCGGTTGTGAGTTTAATTTGACCATCAAGGTAGAATCTTTTTTGTTTGTGTTATGGTGGTATATAGTACGTGAGGCGGGAGGCGACTAGCATATATACTATATGTATGCGTCTGTGAACAAGTACACCTCACTCAGTGTCGGGACATTTTGGTTACCGAGGCATGTGCCACATAAAAATTGTGAAATTGGTTATTCAAACATCACACAACACATTTTTGGGCCACATGCATATATATCCTAGCTAGGACACTCATGTGTGACGCTTCCATCTGTGGGCCCACGAGGCCATCGTCGATGCATGCATGCATGCATCACTTTGACCTACATCGGGAGAGGTTAATTAATTTCACCATCGATGAGGATTCTTTTGGGTTGTACATGTATTATAGACAGGAGCATATAGTATGCGGTGAAGAGGGGGAAAGGGGACCATCATATGTAGTACGCTTGATATGAACCTCGCTCTGTGTGGGTGCATGGTTTACGGGTTTTGAGGCACGTGGCACATCAAAGTTGTGCATTTTGGGTATTCAACATATATATGTTTGTGTCGGTGGGAATGACACCTATGGGATCACAAGAATCCCTACTGTGGTCGGCAGGCGCGGGGTCACGTGAAGAGCGGGTTTATGAGCTAGCACGAAGGTCGTTTACCCAGGTTTGGGCCATGGGGATCGCGTCATACCCTAGTCCTGCTTTGGTGTATATATCAGCGTTCTCGAAATAGCTATCGAGCATGATTTTCCCCAAAAGAGATGAATCCCTGTCCAGTACGCCTTGGGCCTCCTTTTATATTCAAAGAAGGCACTACAGTGGCACACAAGCAGTGGAAAGGGGTACAGTGCCCAAGCTTATCGCTTGTTATTACGGGACAAAACGCATTAAATGCACCCCTGAGGTGTCCCTCTTGCTTTATCGCCTCCTCGCCCTGCTTTGATACGCGCCCGGGCCAGTGAGGTGCTCAACGCCATGTAGGCTGGCAGGCTGCTGAGGTGGCGTGGTGATGGCGTCTTCATGAAGATCTGCGTGCCACCACGCAGGTGCTTGCTGAGTTGGCCTCGGGATCACGCATCGCCATGCAGGTGCCCGCCTGGCTGGCTGGGCTGGCAGGTGCATGGGAACGGCGGTGGGGTCTTGGCGTGCGCGGGCCTTGTCGTGGTTCTAAGCCTGACAGTAGTGTATGGGGGTAGGAATGGAGAGGCAAGATCCTAGCTATGGAGTAGTTGTATACACAAGAGATTTACGAGTTCAGGCCCTTCTCGGAGGAAGTAACAGCCCTACGTCTCAGAGCCCGGAGGCGGTCTACTGGATTATGTGTATATGAGTTACAGGGGTGCGAACCCTTTACACTGAGGAGGGGGGTGGCTTATATAGAGTCCGCCAGACCCCTCCGGCCCTCAGCTATGCAGGGTTTAAGGTACATTAAGATCGAGCGTTACTGGTAACGCCACAAATAAAGTGCTATGATGACCATAAAATCTACTTAATTACAGACTGTTTGCGTGCAGAGTGACTTTAGGTCTCCTGGCAGTCGAGTGGTTGGCTTCACGGTCGAGTGTCTTCGAGTCCGTCGAGTGGAACACTTCTGGGTCGATTGAAAGGTGGTTTCTTCTAGAGATGTCCTTGGGGAGGGTATCTTGGACAGGTCCATTACCCTACCCTAGGAACATAGCTTCATCATTAGCCCCCGAATGCATCGATGTTTGAGTGGGGAAGGAGTTGAACACACTTCCGACCCATTTTCGTCCTATGAGTATGTCTTGTTTTGGATCAATGAACTTAGGTGACGGCATCAACTTCTTTTTCAGTCGCCTTGATCCATTATTTGTATCCGTCGAAAGGATTTCTTTACTTGGAGAACTCCGAAAGATAGAGCGGAGGAAATCTTCCATCTGATGAATTGTTCTGCAGCTCGCGGATTTAGCGGGATTCAAATTTCAGGAAGCGCGCGGGGCGGAGGAGGCCGCAGTAATTGGATGGGACAAGGCAGGGACGCCTCGATCTCTGCGCCACCTTTTTCGCCACGTATCACGCGCGCGACTGTTGCGAGATTTGACAGGATCGTCTGGGCCTACAGGTCAGTCACTCGGAAGCAACTCCATATAAGCCGCTGGCCCGGGGCTTTTGAACAGTGTGCCTTCATTTTCCTCCTTTCTTCTCGAATACCTCTGCCACCTCTGCTCTCGTCCCGGTGCCGTCAGTCTGTTCGAGCTTCGTCTATGGCGATGGTGAAGGAGAAGACGGCAGCCCTGGAGCGCGCGAAGAAGGCGACGGCACAGGCGAAGGCGAAGAAGTCCGGTCGGGGCGGATCTTCCTCGAGGTCTGCCTTGCCGCAGGGCTGGATCCAGGGCGACTGGATGCCCTCAGCGATTCGTCAGGAGGACCTTGATGACCTGGCCGAGGGGGGATTCATTCCTCACGAATCTGCGCGCCTCCCGGGGAACGAGATCGAGCCGCAGCCTCTCGATGGTGAGTGTGTCCTTGTCGCCTCTCACGTCGACCACGGATTCTCCCTGCCCCCTCATCCTTTTTTGAGGAGTTTCTTGAACTTTTTCGGAGCGCAACTCCACCACTTTACTCCAAATTCCATCGTTTACCTTGCTGACTTCGTGTCTTTGCGCGAGAATTTCTTGGGTTGCCGTCCTCATTGGGGCCTCTTCAAGCACATTTTCACTTGTCATTCTCAGTCGGTTAAGAAAGCCAAGTCGAGTGACGATAAGACGCAAGTGATCCAGATGTGCGGTGGTCTTGGGATCCAGATGAGAAGCAAAATTTGTTTTCCGGCTATGGTTCTTCCTGATTCAGTTCGAGGGTGGCAGTCGACCTGGTTCTACTGCCAGGACCAGCCGACTCCAGGACAGGCAACGGGTCTCCCCCCTTTCTCCCCGAACCGAGAAGAAAAACCTTCTTCTCTGAAAGTGACATCAGAAGAGAAAGCACAAGTCAAAGTGCTGGTTGGTCGAGTGGTTCAGCTTGTCCGCGACGGGGTGACTGGTATGGATTTGTTAGAGGTCTTCCTCAGGAGACGTATCCAATCGCTCCAAGCTTGTGTCCATCCGATGTGGTTGTATTCGGGTCTTGATGAAACCACTTGGATTCTCCCGGATGAGGCCAGTAGGATTCCTCCACTCGACTAATCATACGACGTAGACCAAGTCCGATGTTGCATCTCCGACTGTGACCTTGTTTTCTTCATTCTGTTTGCTTAAAATCAGTCGACTGACTTTTGTCTTATTTGTTGTCTTCTAGGCCACTACTGAGATGTACTCGATGCCCAACGGGGCGCAAGAACAAGCCGAGGAGGAAGAGGCGAGTGGAGGTGAAAGTGAGGAGTGGCAATCTGACGGTGAGGAGGAAGAGGATGACGACGACTCCAGTGAAGAGGAGGAGGAGGAAGTCGATCCTCCTCGCACGGAGAGGCGATCCAAGCTCACCCACGACCCCGCGAGCGAGCGTGGCAAAGTGACTGCGCCTGTTGGGTAGTCGTCGAAACGCCCTCGGACGGCTTCTCCGGCGCTAACTAAAAAAGCACCAAAGCATCCCCGAGCGATGTCATCAAGTACTAAAAAAGCACTAAAAAAGCATTGCCCAAGATGAGAATGACCATTCCCACCATTTCCAGGTAGCAAAAGAGCTTGTGTTTTCTTGTTTAGCATGGAAAGACTCTTGGTCGACTCATTGGCTAACCGACTGGTTTCTGAAATCTGTAGCGCTCCTACCTCGAAGATCTTTGCCAAGAACGAAGACCGGGAGATGGAAGATGCTACCACCTCCAACCTTGGTACGATCTCTGAAATTTCACTTTTGGTCGATTGGATTCTCGATTTTAACTTTGGATTTTTCCTGTAGCTCCTCCTCATGTCATCGATCTCCCTGATGATGACGACGAGGCGCCGCTGAGGCCGAGGAGGAATAGAAAGGCGCCGGCTAGCAAGACCACTCAGACTGCATCAGTGCCTGAGGCACCAGTTTAGGATGGTGGTAATATTACTTGGAATTCCGTGTCCTTCGTTGTGGCGCTGACGAGTGCTCGACCTTCATCGTCGACTGCTGACCCCACCTTCCCTTTTCGCCACACACCACGTCCCAGAGGACCAAGCGGGTGCTGCTAAGGAGGCTATACGCCAGGCGGGGATCACGATGGAGCAGGTGAAGGCGATCCGGCAAGCCAGCCAAGCGGCCTATGATGCTAGCTCAGCCCTTCAGAGCAACGTCCAGGTTAGTTGGTCACCGCTTGTTCTGTTAGGATATGCTATCTAAAGACTTTCTTTCCAAAGATCTTTGTATATGTACACCCATTGGACGTGTCGATTGAACTTTTGGATTGGTGGGGGCATGCTGAGTGCACCCACTAGGTGTAGTCCCCAAGACTATGGTGGACTGCTCGCAGTCGACTGTAGTCTTTGTATTTTGAATTTCTTCACTCTAACTTCGTCACTCGGTCTGGTCGAACCATGTCGAATGGAATCTTGGAACCAGTGGGGGCTCGCTGAGTGCACCCTCTAGGTGTAGTCCCCGAGACCATGGTCGACTGCTGGTAGTCGACTAAGGTCTGAAGAACCTGTGTTTGTTTTTGGTAGATCATGATGAGACCATGGCTGACTGCTGGCAGTTAGCTATAGTGCTATAGTTTTAGGATCATAACCTCTTTGTCTCTTTCGTCCGACTGATCGGACCAAGTCGGACGAACCAGTGGGGGCACGCTGAGTGCACCCACTGGGTGTAGTCCCCGAGACTACTATTGAATATTTTGATTCGTCTGTAGTCTTAGAAATGTTACGATTTTTCTCTTAGTCACTCGGAAGCAACCTATCTTTGATGTCTATCGACTGTCCCTTCGCAGAAATCTTGCGAGCTTGTGGCTCGCTATACTGAATTGGAAAACAAACATATCCAGCTCGACCTTGACTTGAA
Organism: Triticum dicoccoides; assembly: GCF_002162155.2. NCBI lineage: Eukaryota > Viridiplantae > Streptophyta > Magnoliopsida > Poales > Poaceae > Triticum > Triticum dicoccoides. The sequence goes on from NC_041385.1 coordinate 70,496,393, forward strand.
GCTTGTTCAGGAGAACTTTAAGAAGGCGAAAGATGAAGCAAAAGGTATGGTTGGTGAGAATCTTGACAACTGTCTTTATCTTTCTGCCCATTCCTGATTCTGATCTCATTGTCATTTTGTAGATAAAATGAAGGAGGCTCTGAAGAAGAAGGACCATGACCTCGCCGAGGCGCAGAAGACAACTTTAGACAAAACGAAGCTTGTGGAAGAAAAACTGGCTTCAGTCAGTAAACTTGAAGAGGAGAACGCCAATCTGAAAGCTGCTCTCGATGCAGCCAACGAGGAGGTCAGCCGTCTGAAGAATGATAAGATAGCTCTGAGTGACAAGGCTAGCGACCTGGCAGGGAAGAAGAATGATCTGGAGGCTTATCTGGGAGGTCTCTCCAGGAAGTTATTCATCATGCTTGAAGGTAATCTCTTCTATCCGACTAACTTGTTATCATTGACTCATCATAGAACTGTTGGCTTAACTTCGAATTGTGTTTACAGAATTCTGCCAAAACTTCGAGGAGGAGACCAGTCGAGTGGAGACAAGCTTGGACCCCATTAACTCTCCTGTGAAGGATGAAGCCGCTATGAACGTGCTCCGACAGGAGTCTCGTGTTGCTGGAGTGGTTGACTACCTTGCTCGGCTGAAGGTTGCGGCGTCGTGAATCGGGAGAGACGCTTCAAAATGACCTCGAGTCTCTAACGACTCGACTGAATGAAGTTCCAAGTCGAGTGCAAGAATGGAAGAAGTCCTCTGCCAGGTGCGGCGCTGACGTTGATCTATCCCTGGTTCGTGTTTACTGCAAGGATGCGCAAGAGCACAAGCTCGCGTCCATCAGGGTTGCCAATACCAAGAAGCACGACTTCCAATCTTTCATGGAGACCTTCATTGCTGCTGCCACTCGGATTGCCGACGGAATTGACTTGGACCAGTTTGTCGCGCCCTCTAGTCCTCCACCTGAGGAGTAAGAAAAACTTCTATGCTTCGCCTTAAATTTGCCTCAGAATGCCGAGTGATTTTGTAACCGATAAACTTTTATAGGCTTGATGCCTGAGCACATCTGAATCTGTAGGATGTTATCTGAACTTGGCTTCTCGTTGAATATGCTTGCATTTGCCTTCGAGCGAATTTTGTTTTTCACTCGGAATATACTTTATTGCTTGAGACGCAACTCTGAGGTGGAAAATCCAGTCGACCTGCACTTCATCGCTCTTGCGGGTAAGGATGGAGCACAGATTGCAGTCGACCTACGTCCTTGCGGATCAGGATGGAGCGCACATTGTATTTGTGGCGTAGCTCTGAAGGAGAAGGCAGCAGTCGACATGCACCTCGTCGTCCTTGCACAGCGCATGTTGTATTTGTGGCATAGCTCCAAAGGAGAAGGCAGCAGTCGACCTGCACCTCATCGTCCTTGCAGAGCGCATGTTGTATTTGTGGCGTAGCTCTGAAGGAGAAGGCAGCAGTCGACCTGCACCTCGTCGTCCTTGCAGAGCGCATGTTGTATTTGTGGCATAGCTTCGAAGGAGAAGGCAGCAATCGGCGTGCACCTCGTCGTCCTTGCAGAGTGCACATTGTATTTGTGGTGCAGCTCCGAAGGAGAAGGTAGCAGTCGACCTACACCTTGTCGTCCTTGCGGATCGGAATGGATTTCATACTTAGGCGAGTACTTGAACTGCATCTAAGCCTCCGAGTGGGAGGGTTGCTCTCCACTCGGTAGGGTTTTTAAATACTTAGGCGAGTACTGGACTGCAGCTAAGCCCCCGAGTGGGAGGTTTGCTCTCCACTCGGCAGGATTTTCAAACACTTAGACGAGTACTGCACTGCAGCTAAGCCCCCGAGTGGGAGGTTTGCTCTCCACTCGGTAGGATTTTCAAATACTTAGGCGAGTACTGGACTGCAGCTAAGCCCCTGAGTGGGTGGTTTGCTCTCCACTCGGTAGGATTTTCAAATACTTAGGTCAGTACTGGACTGCAGCTAAACCCCCGAGTGGGAGGTTTTCTCTCCACTCGGTAGGATTTTCAAATACTTAGGCGAGTACTGGACTGCAGTTAAGCCCCCGACTGGGAGGTTTGCTCTCCACACTGTAAGATTTTCAAATACTTAGGCGAGTACTGCATTGCAGCTAAGCCCTC
>NC_041385.1:70498899-70535680 GCF_002162155.2 Triticum dicoccoides
AGGAGAGTACTGGACTGCAGCTAAGCCCCCGAGTGGGAGGTTTGCTCTCCACTCTGTAGGATTTTCAAATACTTAGGCGAGTACTGGACTGCAGCTAAACCCCCGAGTGGGAGGTTTGCTGTCCACTCGGTAGGATTTTCAAATACTTAGGCGAAACGGATTCGCAACTAAGCCCCTGAGTGAGAGGCTTGCTCGTCACTCGGTAGGATTTTCAAATAGTTAGGCGAAACGGATTCGCAGCTAAGCCCCCGAGTGAGAGGCTTGCTCGTCACTCGGTAGGATTTTCACATACTTAGGCAAAACAGATTCGTAGCTAAGCCCCCGAGTGAGAGGCTTGCTCGTCACTCGGTAGGATTTTCACATACTTAGGCAAAACAGATTCGTAGCTAAGCCCCCGAGTGAGAGGCTTGCTCGTCACTCGGTAGGATTTTTTTTACAAACTTAGGCGAAACGGCTTCGCAGCTAGGCCACCCACTGGGGGATTTCTCATGTAAACAAAAGCAAAAACAATCACTGGGAAAATTATAACACTCTTGTCTTTGATAAACAAACTACATAGGTACTTTTTATTACATCTCATCTGAGTGAGTACTTAAGTATAAAAGGGGCGGAGCAGCTCCGCATTCCAAGCTCGTGGCTCATCAATCTGGTGATCGACATTGTAAAGACGGTACGCTCCATTGTGGAGAACTTTGGTGACGATGAAGGGGCCTTCCCAAGTAGGAGTGAGCTTGTGTGGCTTCTGTTGATCCACTCGGAGGACCAAATCTCCTTCTTGGAAGGCTCAACTCTTCACATTTCTAGCATGGAATCGACGCAAGTCTTGCTGATAGATAGTCGAGTAGATCAAGGCCATCTCTCTTTCCTCTTCTAGGAGGTCGACTGCATCCTGTCGGGCTTGTTCTGCTTCATCTTCAGAGTAGAGCTTGACTCGGGGTGCATTGTGAAGCAAGTCACTCGGCAGAACTGCTTCAGCTCCATAGACCAGAAAGAATGGAGTTCGTACAGTTGACCAATAAGGGGTGGTCCTTAGTCCCCAAAGAACTGAAGGAAGTTCATCGACCCATGCGCCTGCTGCGTGCTTGAGTTCGCGCATCAGTCAGGGTTTCAGTTCTTTGAGAATTAGACCGTTCGCTAGTTCCGCTTGTCCATTCGACTGGGGGTGAGCGACTGAAGCGTAGTCGACTCGTGTGCCTTGAGAGGCGCAAAAGGCTTTGAACTTGTCGGAATCGAAGTTTGACCCATTATCAGTGATGATGCTATGCGGAACTCCATATATGAATATCAACTCTCTGACAAAACTGATAGCAGTGCAAGTATCGAGATTCTTGATAGGTTTAGCTTCAATCCATTTAGTAAACTTGTCGACTACCACTAGCAAGTGGGTGAAGCCGCTCCTGCCAGTTCTCAGTGGTCCAACCATATCCGACCCCCAAACAGCGAAGGGCCAGATGAGTGGAATGGTCTTCAAGGCCGAGGCGGGCTTGTGTGACATATTGGAATAGAACTGACATCCTTCACACTTGTCGACTATCTCCTTCGCCATTTCATTTGCTCTTGGCCAGTAAAACCCCGCTCGGTATGCTTTAGCCACAATGGTCCGAGAGGACGCATGATGACCACAGGTCCCCGAGTGGATATCTTCAAGAATTATCTGTCCTTCTTCTGGTGTTATACATTTCTGACTAGCTCCAGTCGCGCTTTCCCTGTACAAATGTCCCTTTATCACGGTAAAGGCCTTGGATCAATGGACGGTCTGTCGAGCCTCTTCTTCATTGTCTGGGAGCTCTTTCCTTAGGATATACGCGATGTACGGCACCGTCCAGTCAGGAGTGATGACCAAAACTTCCATGATCAGGTCGACCACAGCTGGGACCTCAACTTCCGTCGGATCTGTGACACTTTTTGGTTGCGGGGCTTCTTCGGTGAAAGGATCCTCTTGAACTGCTGGTGTGTGGATGTTTTCCAAAAACCAATTACCGGGAATGGCTTCTCTCTTGGAACCTAGGTTTGCCAAATCATCAGTCAATTGATTTTTTAGTCGGGGTATATGATGAAGCTCTAACCCCTTGAATTTCTTCTCCAGCTTTCTCACTACATTGCAGTAACCAGTCATGGCCGGACTTCTGACGTCCCACTCCTTCATCACTTGGTTAACCACCAAATCTGAGTCGCCATAGACCATGAGGCGACGGACGCCGAGTGAAATGGACATACGTAACCCATACAAAAGTGCTTCGTATTCTGCTTCGTTATTGGAGGAATCAAAGTGAATCTGGAGCACATATCTGAGCCTATCTCCTCGGGGAGAAACCAACACTACCCCAGCACCAGAACCATTCAGCATCTTAGAGCCATCAAAGAACATGGTCCAGTGCTCTGAGTGAACTTGATTCGTCAGTTGCTGTTCAATCCACTCGGCGATGAAATCTGCTATTGCTTGGGACTTGATGGCTTTCTTTACCTCAAACTTTATATCAAGGGGAAGGAGTTCAATCGCCCATTTTGCCACTCGACCAGTTGCATCTCTATTGTGCAGAAGCTCTGACAATGGGGCGTCACTGACGACTGTAATGGAATGGTCGGAGAAGTAATGAGCAACCTTCTTTGTTGTCAAATAAATCCCATATACAAGCTTCTGATAATGAGGGTATCTTTGCTTTGATGGGGTCAAAACTTCAGAAAGATAATATACTGGGCGTTGAACTTTAAAGGCTTTTCCTTCTTCTTCCCGCTTGACCGTAAGTACTATACTGATGACTTGTCCTGTGGCTGCAATGTCAAGCAGCAAAGGCTCTTTGCTGATTGGGGCAGCAAGCATCGGCTGGGTGGAGAGCAGGGCTTTTAGCTCCGCAAACGCTGCATCAGCTTCGGGAGTCCACTCGAACTTGTCTGACTTCTTCATCAGTCGGTAAAGAGGCAATGCCGTTTCACCGAGACAAGAGATGAATCGACTTAAAGCGACCAAGCATCCAGTAAGCTTCTGGACATTGCGCACACGCACAGGGCATTTCATTCGGAGTATAGTACCATCTTTTTCTGGGTTGGCGTCGATTCCTCGTTCAGAAACGAGAAAACCGAGTAACTTTCCGCCAGGAACTCCAAATGTGCACTTTGATGGATTAAGCTTGATATCATACCTCCTAAGGTGGGCAAATCTTTCAGCAAGGTCAGTCAGCAGGTCGGAACCCTGCCGTGATTTGACCACAATATCATCCATGTATGCTTGCACATTCCGACTGATTTGAGTGAGCAAACACTTCTGAATCATCCTCATGAACGTGGCTCCGGCATTGTTGAGGCCGAATGGCATGGTGACATAACAGAAGCACCCGAATGGAGTGATGAAAGCTGTTTTGATCTCGTCGTGTCCATACAGACGGATCTGATGGTAACCGGAATAGGCATATAAAAAAGACAGGCGCTCAAATCCCGCAGTCGAGTCGACTATTTGGTCGATGCGGGGGAGAGGAAAATGATCTTTAGGGCAGGCCCAATTGATATGTTTGAAGTCAATGCACATGCGATGTGACTTGTCCTTCTTGGGGACCATGACAACATTGGCGAGCCACTCGGAGTGGTAAATCTCTCGGATAAACTCCGTTGCTAAGAGCCGAGCCACCTCCTCACCAATGGTCTTTCTCTTCTAGACGGCGGACCATCGAAGATGTTCCTTGACAGGTTTCACTTTTGAGTCGACTCGTAGACGATGCTCAGCCAGCCCCCTGGGAACACATGGCATGTCAAAAGGCTTCCATGCGAAGAGGTCCCAGTTCTCACGGAGGAACTGGATGAGCGCTTCTTCCTATTTGGAGTCGAGTGTTGTAGAGGTATGAGTCGGAGCAGCACTGGGGTCGGTCAGGTGAATGTGAATCGGTTTTGTCTCACCGGACGACTGAAATGCTGATTCCGTAGCGGGCTTCTTGGCTCGCAACAAATCACTCGGGTCTGCAGTGTTCTTGTATTCCTGCAGTTCTACCACTGCCATATGAGCATCGATGATCTTTGAGCCTTTCTGAAAGCACTCTTCCGGCTTCTTTCGATTTCCAGTAATAGTGATCACACCTTTGGGACCAGGCATCTTCAATTTGATGTACACATAACATGGTCGAGCCATGAAACGTGCATAGGCTGGCCTGCCCAAAATAGCGTGATAAGCACTCTGGAAATCCACAACTTCAAACGTCAACTTTTCTTTGCGGTAATTCTTGGAATCACCGAAAACCACATCAAGAGAAATTTGGCCGAGTGACTCAGCCTTTTTCCAGGAATGACTCCATGGAAACTCATGTTGCTGGTACTGAGTCTGGACATCGGAATGCCCATCCCTTTCAACGTCTCTGCATACAATATATTCAGGCCACTGCCACCATCCATCAAAAGTTTAGTCAGTCGAGTGCCTTCTTGCCTCCCAGGGGTGGCTATGTGTGTCGGATGATCGGACTGGTCGAATGTGATGGCAGTCTGAGACCATTTCAGGTAACTGGGTGTCGCCGGAGAAACCATATTCACGTCTCGGTTGATAACTTTCAATCGACTTTTGCTTTCAAGATTAGCAAAAATCATTAGGGTGGAATTGACCTGGGAAATCATACTCAGACTCATGAATATGAGCATGTGTCTTCAAACCGCTATGTTCATAGAACTAAGAACTTTTCTGCTTATTCACATGAGTATCATTCATTTCCTGCAAGGCTATTTGCTAGGGCTTCAAAGCCGAAATTCTCAGATGCTGCACTTAGACTCATTGCTTCTAAGCCACCCCTGAAAATGTGGGTGGTGAAGAAGAATTAACTCTCTTTTGCAGAATGTGGTCTCCAGCCAGCAATCAATGGCGTCCGATATTATTGCTGGGGACCTAAAACATAAAGGGATGCATGATAAAATGACTTACTATGTATTCCACATATGAATCTCTTATCTGTCATAATGTGTGTTCTAATATTGATCTATGCTGTGATAATCCTAGTATGCATAAAATGCTTATGCTTCACAACATACCTTGTGAAGCCTATCCTCGTAACTGCACTGTAGGGCATGTCACCAAAAGCTTCAGAATGGATTATTGACAGCGGATGCACTAATCATATGACTGGTGATCGAAGTCTTCTCATGGACTCAACCTTACGTCCATCCGACAAGAGTCAAATCACATTTGCTGACACTGGTAAAAGCAAAGTATTGGGTCTAGGTAGAGTTGCAATCTCTAGGGATCAACACATGGATAAAGTGATGCTTGTTGAATCCCGTGGGTTCAACTTAATGTCTGTCTCAATGCTTTGTGACCTAAACATGATTGTGCTATTTGGAAAATATCGTTGCCTTGTACTAATGGAATCTGCCAAATCTCTAGTCTTTGAAGGATATAGGAAAGATGATCTATACGTGGTAGATTTCTCAGCAGGTCCATAGCTTGCCGTATGTCTTCTCACAAAAGCTTCAGAGTGCTGGCTCTGGCTTCGACGGCTAGGACATGCTGGCATGAGGAACTTACACTCACTTGTCAAGAAGAAGCATGTCATTGGCATCGAAGATGTCAAGTTCAAGAAGGATCATCTGTGTGGTGCCTGTGAAGCTGGGAAGATGACAAGGGCAAAGCACCCCTTGAAGACAATCATGACAACATCTCAACCCTTCGAGCTGTTACACATGGACTTATTTGGACCTACTCACTACTCCACCCTCACAACAACTGCCTGTCTCTATGGCTTCGTCATTGTTGATGACTACTCAAGATACACATGGGTTCATATAATTCTTTACAAGACTGAAGTGCAAGATGTCTTCAGGCGCTTCGCAAATCCAGCAATGAACAATTATGGCCTGAAGATCAAGCATATCAGAAGTGAAAATGGCACTGAATTCAAGAACACAGGACTTGATCTTTATCTGGATACAATTGGAATAACTCATGAATTTTCTGCTCCTTACACACCTCAGCAAAATGGCATTGTTGCGCGCAAGAACAGAACCCTCATTGAGATGGCTCGAACAATGCTCGACGAGTATAAGACACCAAGAAAGTTCTAGCCTGAAGCAATTGATACTGCATGTCACATCATCAACCGTGTTTACATCCACAAGCTTCTGGGAAAAACATCCTATGAGCAACTCACTGGCAAGAAGCCAAATGTCAGTTACTTCAGAGTCTTTGGAGCTAGATGCTGGATCAAGGATCCCCATCACAAGTCAAAATTTGTACCTAAGGCTCATGAAGGCTTCATGCTTGGCTATGGAAAGGACTCATACTCCTACAGAGTCTTCAACCTCTTTCTCTATAAGATCGTTGAAACTGTGGATGTGAAATTTGATGAAACCAATGGTTCACAAAGAGAAATTCTGCCAAGTACACTAGATGAAGCTCCTCCAAGTGAATCTATCAAGTTGATGGGAACTGGTGAAATCATGCCTTCTGAAGCACAACCTGAAGAGGAACTTATCATCTCTACACCAAATCAACCTGAAGACACTGCTCAGACCGAAGACAATCCTCCCAATGATGACAATGATCAGCCAGAGAAAAATCTTCATCTTGTTCATCCTCGTATTGCAAATGAAGTACAAATCGAGAAGATAATTGACAGCATCAACGCGCCTGGTCCGCTTACTCGCTCAAGAGCAACACAGTTAGCAAACTTCTGTGGGCACTTTTCATTTGTGTCAATATCAGAACCCAAGAAAGTTGCTGAAGCTTTTATGGAACCTGAATGGATTCAAGCAATGCAAGAAGAACTTCAACAGTTCAAGCTGAATAATGTTTGGGAACTTGTCAAGCAACCTGATCCTCGTATGCATAACATTATTGGAACAAAATGGATATATCGAAACAAGCAAGATGAGCATGGTCAAGTCGTCAGAAACAAAGCACGTCTTGTGGCTCAAGGATATACTCAAGTTGAAGGAATTGACTTCGATGAAACATTTGCTCTTGTTGCTAGACTTGAAGCTATTCGCATACTGCTAGCCTACGCTAATCATCACAACATCTTGCTATATCAAATGGATGTAAAGAGTGCATTTCTCAATGGCAAGATTGAAGAAGAAGTATAGGTCGCACAACCACCTGGCTTTGAAGATCCAAAACATCCTGATATGGTGTGCAAGCTAAACAAAGCACTGTATGGCCTCAAACAAGCTCCTCGTGCCTGGTATGATACAATCAAAGACTTCCTGAAGAGCAAAGGCTTCAAACCTAGATCCCTCGATCCCACACTCTTCATGAAGACATATGATGGTGAACTGTTTGTGTGCCAAATATATGTGGATGGCATAATATTCGGCTGCACCAACTAGAAGTACAGTGATGAGTTTGGGTACATGATGCAAGAGCAATATCAAATGTCCATGATGGGTGAGCTGAAGTTCTTCCTTGGTCTTCAAATTCGTCAGCAAAGAAATGGCATCTTCATATCTCAAGAAAAATACCTCAAAGATTGTCTGAAGAATTTTGGAATGGAAGACTGTAAGGCTACACGACGCCAATGCCAGCCAAACACCATCTTGGTCCCGACGACAATGGTAAAAAGTTCGATCAAAAGGTATACCGCTCCATGATTGGTTCTTTGCTTTATTTATGTGCATCTAGGCCAGATATTATGCTTAGTGTTTGCATGTGTGCTCGATTCCAAGCGGCACCAAAGGAATCGCATCACTTAGATGTGAAGCGAATTCTTTGATATTTGGCTTACACCCCAACAGTCGGATTATGGTATCCCAAGGGCGCAAAATTTGATTTGGTTGGATTCTCGGATGCTGATTATGCTGGTGACAAGGTGGATCGCAAGTCTACATCAGGCACATGTCATTTTCTTGGTCGATCACTTGTCTGTTGGTCTTCAAAGAAGCAGAATTGTGTATCACTCTCAACTGCTGAATGTGAATACATTGCTGCTGGATCCTGTTGTGCTCAGCTTCTATGGATGAAGCAAACTCTCAAGGATTATGTCATCAACCTGAAACAAGTACCTCTCTTCTGCGACAACGAAAGTTCCATCAAGATAGCCAACAATCCAGTCCAGCACTCGAAGACAAAGCACATTGAAATACGTCATCACTTTCTCGGAGATCATGTTATGAAGAAAGATATAGATATCATGCACGTCAACACTGAAGAGCAACTGGCAGATATCTTCACAAAGCCCTTGGATGAGGGAAGGTTTTGCAAGTTATGGTGTGAGCTAAATATCTTGGAATCCTCGAATGTCCTGTGATCAGGCACACATCCTAACACTTATGCATGTTGATGACTTAGATGTGCAACACACAAAGTAATGTATATCTTCAATCAATGAAGATTTACACTCTGAGTGTGAATACATTAACATGGAATTTGACTTCGGAGTGCCACGATAATTGTGCGTCGTGTCTGGGTCTAATACTTCCTATACAGTGGGTAACGCCACCACCAACTTTCTCTGTTTGAAGTGTTTCACTCATGGCGTTACTTTTGCAAAGACTTCGCATTTGGTTTGTCTTCAGTTTCAATTTATCTTCATGATTTTCTGCGCTATGATGATTTGATTGCATATATGTATACATACTAGCGCTCTGTCCTCTACAACATTCACTTATAGCTATGTCTTCAAGATTGGATCTGTCCAAATCATATGCATTCTATTGAAACTGTCGAATGTCTTCTATGCGTCCTAGTCAGCAGAAGGCAAAGAGACAAACATTAAATCTGTTTTAAATGACTTATCTTTACTGTTGAAATCCGGAGAAGCCAGAACAACTCTCCGACATGCCTGGTGGGCGTGGGAACGTGGGACAATTCTAAGTATGTTGCATGCTTGCCACGTACCCCTCAGATGTGAACCGCCAGGGGCACCAGCGTAATTGCGTTGTGTCTCTCACCTAATTATAAATACTTGTCCCATGCGGTAAAGAAATCCGTCTTCCACCTCTCCACCTCCGTCAAAACCCTAGCGCCACCGCTAGCTCGTGACGACGCCGGCGACGAAGCGCTTAGTTGCCGCGACTTCTCCGACACCGTCCTCACGCCGGCCGCGGACATCGTCCTCTCCGCCGTCGCCGTAGGTGTCCTCCGTCGCCAAGTTAGGGCACGGTGGGCTGAACTGTTCGGTCTCCTATTCTTCCCATCTAGCAGTTCTTTGTGCGGTAATTATAACTCTATTTTTACCACCTTTTTTATCTTCACGATTCATCCTGTTTACCAAAAGTAGTTTCTGCCTATTCAATGTTAGATCTATTCTGTCTCCATCTCATACTGTCGAGTCAATTCACTTAGATTTCCTGTCTAGTTTGATTCCTCACTTGTACTCATTCACGGATTGGTACAAATCTGGAACCAACTCACCTATATAAGTGAATGTCTTCGCATCATGAGGTCAATATCTTCAAACTGATTTATCTTCAAAATCTTCTGAGAATGCATATGACCTCTTCCCCTTCCCTCGCATCTCTAATGCTGTCACAGGTACATGTCCGTGGGAGAATCCATTGGTTCTCATAGTCTGCATAGTTTGTAGAATACCTACAACATCATATCAATTCTCCTGAAGCCAGTTCCTTCTTGACCAGCAAGCGTAAATCTCTGAAGCCTCTGAACGTATTGAAGCCATTCAGCTTGAAGTTCATGGCTGCAGAAAAATCAGCAAGGAAGGGTGGCAGACAACATCGTGGGGGAACATCAAGGGATCTGCCTGATGATTTGGCAGAAATGTATAAAACAGATCCTGAAGAAGATTACAATCAGCGCAAGACTCGAATCCAATGGATTCGACGCTATTGGGCTGAACAGTGGTACAAGTACAAGTTCGTCACCCAGGAGTACGCAGAGAAAAATGCTATCAAGAGCCCTTGGGGTGATATTCTCTATCGAGGCCTTCCCCCCAAGAACAAAGCTGAAGCCATTGCGCAAGAATTCTATCCTTGCATGGTCCGTGGGCCACAGCCTGAAGAAGCTGACCCATCATCATTGCTCTGGTGTCGTGACGACAATCTCTTCAAGCACAACTTCCACTTTGCTAAGGCTTCAGCAAAGGAAAACAAGAAGTCACGGGTATTAGACTTCAATCCTGGTCCCTCTGCTCCCCGTGATGATGGCACACGTGAAGCTGAGGAAAACAGAATTGGCCCCTTTGCAAACCTTGATGGCCTCATCACTTACATCTTGGTCCAAGGTGCCAAGGTAGATCATTCTGATAATGATGCTAACACTGATGAAGCCCCAGCTCCTCCTTCGACGCCACAGAAGCAAAAGAAGCTAAAGGCTTCTAAATCAGCACCTCCAAAAGCTTTACGCGCGAATCCTCTGGCCACTGCACCTCCTGAAGCCAGTGTGCAGTCTAAAGATCAATCCCGTATCTCCAAGAAGACTGAGAAGAAAAAGCAACTTGTCAGGCATACTGATCACGCCTTGACTCCTGCCGCCATTCTGTGTGAAGAACCCGTTGATCTGTCAAGTGATGAAGATCTTGCTGATGATGCTCTTGAGCAGCTAATAAAGAGCAAGGAAGAAGCAGAAATCTTTAACAACTTGCCTCTCTTTGATGTGGCCATCATCCACAATTTCATTGATGAGTCGTTCGACACCCCCAATGTCAGCTTTGAAGATTTACAGCTTCCCATTGGCCTCAGTGTCGCCTTCAATGGTGCCATTGCTTCTGAGCTGGCTCTCGCTCAGCGAATCGTTGAGCTCAAGAACAAGATTAATTATGAGAAGGCTCAATTCAAGAAGCATGTGGCCAAGATAAGTGTTCAAGACGTCCGAAACTTCAAAGTCATGCTGCATGAGCTCAAAGAAGCTTTTCTGAAGAAGTGCCAAGAAGCTCAAGGCTCTCGTGAGCGCATGAAGCGTTTGGCTGATAAGTGTGTGCTTTCCTACAATGAGGCTGAGAAGCGCAAGTCACTTGGCCGTCCTGGCATTGACCCCAGGATGGTTGCAAAGAAAAAGAAGAAGCTTTCTGCAGACCAGCCTGCACCTTCAAGTGAAGAAGCCCCACACATTATCTTCCCGAGCAACATGACTGGCTCAAAGCCAAAGGTCACCACAACTGCTTCAGAACAGAAGAAGACGAGGGCTGCCGAGGCTGAAGCCAGAAAGAGGAAGAACACCGAAGCCTCTGATGCCGCTCCCTCCAAGAAGAAGCGCAAGACCAAGAAGAGTCGGGCTGCTCCCACAGAGCCCCTTGTTATTGAACCCATCTCAGTGGTTCGTCCTCCATCTGCATCCCAAGAACTTCGCATGACTGTTCATGAGCCTGCTTCTACAGAGGCTCCTGAAGTTGAAGATAAACCAGCAGCTGAACCCACCGCTGCTGAAAAAATGGTCATGATGACAATGTTGAAGATGATGAAGTTCTTCCTCAGATCGAATATAATGTGGTATCATCGCCTGTTCGTACGAACAGTGAAAACATCAGCATTGGTCGTCCTCTGACGCCAATTTCTCAGGATGCATCGTGGGCTGATCACCCACAGCAACAAGGCTCCCCCAGTACTCCCCAACAACAACAAACCACACCATCCGTACAAGTTAAAGAGGATGAGGACCTGCCCACTCCATCTCCAAAGGCGTCGCATGTTCCTCAAAGGCTTCGCAAAGGACCAAGGCCTCAAGTCCCTCTTCCGAGCATTCCAGAAGGAGAAGTGCACCGTCAACCTGTTGCACGTCAAGTATTCTCTGAAGCCACTCCAACTGTGAATGTCTCTGTTTCTGAAGCACAAGGTGCTAAAGACAATCCGGCTGCATCAGCCGATGAGGAACGTCAAGAAGAATGTGTCCAAACTCCCCCCATGCCTGAAGAAATAGTTCATGAAGTGAACGTGTCTGTGCCTGACCCTCCAGCTCCTCAAGTGGAGGTTGAAAATCCTGAAGCTGCCACAACCAACGCAAGTGAAGCCAATGACGTTGTCATGGCTGAAGCTAATGTGGAGCTTGAACCAACTAGTGTGCCTGAAGCTAATGAGGCCACTGCACCTGAAGCTAATGAGGCAACTGCTCCTGAAGCACCTGTTGTGTAGCCTGAAGCCTCAGTTGCTACCACTGCTCCTGTTCCGCCACCACGGCCCTATACAATCGAGCAAGCATACAACCATGGCGAGCTAATCACAATAAGATGGCCCGTTCTGGTCCCTCCGCCTAATGTCTCTGGTCCTCAATTTGACTATCACATTGAGCATAGGCCTCAGGTCCAGAAGCCCAAGCCAAGACTGCCAAGGTTTCCAGGTACTGCAAACTCACCAGGGTCTTTCAACGCGAATGGCTTCAAGAGCCACAACACATTCTTTGACAGCTCGAAGAACCCCTACACGAAGCTAAGAATATCATCAGATCGGTTCTGGAGTCATCAGCAGCGAAGCTATTACTCCTGTGTTCTGTATGATCAAGGGCGTATTTTCCCTCATATGCGCCTCAACACTGAAGCCATTACTGGACTGCCCTGCTTAGAAGAAGCACTTGACTGCTTTCGTGATGCTGGGCTGCTCAGTTTTGTCACTGATAAAGAACACTGGAATGAAGAGCTATTGCTTCAATTCTATGCTACTCTGCACATTCGAGGCTACAACAGAGATACGAAGACATGGGTTCTCGAGTGGATGACCGAAAATGTTCATCATGAAGCCAAAGCTATGGATATCATCGAGCTTACAGGGCTAGCCACTCCTGGAGAACTATATGAACCTGACTATCTGCTACACCGCAATGTTGAAGAGAGTATCTTCCATAAGCCAGAACCCAATATGAGCCAGATGCTGAGCATGATGAAGCCTTTGCCACGTGATGCTGAATATCCAACAGAGTTCTTTGTTGAAGACCTTGAGTATCTGCCATGCACCATATATCACATCATCAGGGGAACTCTATGGCCTATCAAAGGACATTCATCAGTGGCAAAGCTTGAAGGAGCTATGAAGACTTTGGTCTTCTATATTCTCAATGGCATCAGCTTCAACACTCAAGAGTTCTTCATCAGGCAACTTGCTGCTTCCGGCTCTGACCTATTTGGTCTGAAGTTTTATGTTCCATGGGTCATGCGCCTCATCAAAAGACACACATTTGTCAACTATCAGCCCTCTACTCGCAATCATATGTTCTTTCTGCCAGAGGTTGATATGTCAGTTGAAGCTATATACCCTGAACCTGCCAAGAAGCCTCTTTGTCTTCAGAATGCCGAGCACCAAAGCTTCACTCAACCCATTGAAGGTGTTCAAGCAGCAACACGAATCTATCCATTGGCTGGAAATACTCGTGTGCCTCATCGAGCACCTACTGAAGCCACTGAAAGCACCATTGCACAAAGGCCTCGGAAGCGTTCTCGCGTTCTCATTACCAAGAACTTCTTGTGGCCCTTCATCAGAAACAGGATAAGCATCATTTCTGGCTCAAGAGACAAATGCAAAGCCTCTTGGTGGATGTCAATCGCATTCGCAACCTTGCCACCAAGAATGCCTTTGTTGCTCATGAAACTTGCCAGCGATCATGGAAGAGTTTGACCCTGCTCAGTGCTGAAGCTGATCTTCAAGACAATGGCTTCAATGAAAAATTCCAGTTTGACTCCACTCCTCCACGGACTGCTGTCCTACGTCGTACTCCATCTCTTGAAGAGTCTGAATATTCTTCCTCCGCGGCAACGGTAAATGCCAGAGTGATCGATGATGAAGATGATGCTACTTCACCACCTCCTACTACTGCGTGCATCGACACTGCACCAAGTTCATCTACACCACCACCCAACAACGACAACCCTGCTGCTTCACCTACTCATGTTGACGAGTAGATGCTCTATGTCTTCAAACCTTTTTGGTCCTTACTGACAAAAGGCGGAGAAGCATATGAGTTGATAGTCTTCAAGCGGGTTCATATGGGCGGTTGCATTATATTTTGCCGCGTGCTTACAACTCTTGCCTTTTGAAACATTTGGTTCTCTGAGTTGTAACACCTAAACTTGATGGTCGTCTGCTACTTATTTGCTTCTCTGTGATGCGATGATAAATTCCACATGTGCGATGATAACTTCCGCACTTAGATCATTATGCAGACTTCCATTTTTCATTATGCATGTCATTCTACTTAATATATTAGTTCATGCATGATAAATTATCTTCATAAGTTGAAGTGGATCTCCACAAGTACAACCTGCCATGTACATTTGCATTCCAAAAGCAAATTACTTACATGCACATCTTCAGGGGGAGCCCTTGCAACTTATGAAGACTATTTCCTATCCTTACAATTTCACATATTTATCCCCGTTGAAAACTTCAACCAGTTTGTCATCAATCACCAAAAAGGGGGAGATTGTAAGTGCATCTAGTGCCACCCCTAGTTGGTTTTGGAGTATTGACGACAAAGTTGGTTGAGGGACTAATGCGTTTGTGAGAATTGCAGGATAACGCAGGTAGTGTCCCTCATTGATTCAGTTTACCTACCGGAGATGACCCCTAAAAATGTATGAAGACATTGAAGACATTGCGTGAAGACTATGGAGCACGAAGACTGTGTGGATTCGTTGCTTCCTTTTCTTCTTTGTTGAGTCATAGGAACCACCGTACTGTTAAGTGGGGTCCAAGTGAACTAAGTCAGAGTGACTGAAGTGATGCTCAACTCAAATCCTATGTCTTCGAGCGAAGACAATGAGAGCAAACCTTATCCAGAGCTGGATGAGTCACCTTTGCTTGTAGCCCAAGTAAAGTTGCCGCGTGTGTTTGAAATCTGACCGTTGGAACACGTGTCAGTTCCTTAGTGACCCAGGGTCATTTTGGACAAATCAGGTTGGGTTTCCTAGTGGCTATAAATAGCCCACCCCTACACCATAAATTGGTGGCTGCTCAGAGTTAGTTTACGGCTTTTGTCATTTTGAGAGCAACCCACCTCGAAGCCTTAGAGAGAAAAATCCTTGCGAGGACAAAGCCCAAACACCCAGAGCCAAAGAGTGTTAGGCATCACTGAAGTCTTTCTGTCTGTGTGACCTGAAGACTTATTACACTTGAGGACTGTGTATCCTCCAGCTGGTTAGGCGTCGCGTTCTGAGCATCCAAGAGTCATTGTGGATTGCCGGGTGAACGAAGTCTGTGAAGGTTCGGAAGTCTACCTTGAAGACTTACCAGAGTGATTGGGTGAGGACTGGGTGTCCTTAGCTCAAGGGGAATAAGATGAAGACACGGTCTTCTGAGTTAAATCTCATCCTCCCTAACCAGACGTACAGTTGTCACAACAACTGGATCTGGTCCAACAAATCCTGTGTCTTCAACAAGTGACTGGTTCTATCTCTTCCCTCCTTTACTTTGAGCTTGTCTTCGTGAAGTCATTGCTTATCTGTCTTATCTGATTGACTTCATTGCTTGACTACTATTGTTGATTGGCTTCATACTATCTTCCATCCTGATCCTACTACTTAGCTGCTATTAGTCTTCGTACATTAACGCTATTGCATACTTGACTATGGCTTGCTTGTTGTAGTCTATCTTCCGCTGCATATCAATTATGTCATTTGTATTGTTTGTCTTTGAAACTTCCACGTTTTGACGACTTTGATAAAAATCTCCTATTCACCCCCCCTCTAGTCGATAACTAGCACTTTCACCAACGGCCCGGGCAGATGCTTAGGACTTAGTCCAACGATGCGTCGGTTGCCAACTCTTTGCTAATCAAAGCCACATGTCACCCACTGCCCTTAAAACTATAACCATAACCTGGCCCTTCGCGGTCTGGGGGCTTGACATGGTTGGACCCCTTAAAGGAGGAACCCACAAGCAAAAATACGTACTCGTCATGGTGGATAAATTCATGAAATGGATAGAGGCCAAACCTGTTAAGACGGCTGAATCTGGACCGGTGATAGACTTCATATCAGGGGTCGTACATCGTTATGGCGTCCCCCATAGCATCATCACTGATAACGGCACGAACTTTATGGCCGATGAGGTCAAACTCTGGTGCAAAAACATGGGCATCAAGCTCGACTATGCTTCTGTCTATCACCCTCAAACTAACGATCAAGTAGAGGGATCAAATGGTCTAATCATGAGCGGCATCAAACACAGACTAGTGCGGTCCCTCAAGGGATCTAACACGCACTGGGTAGAGGAGCTCGACTCTGTACTCTGGGGGCCCGGACTACTCTGAATCGCACCACCGGATTTACACCATTCTTTATGGTATACGGCGCAGAGGCAGTTTTGCCCTACGACATAATTCATGACTCACCTTGCATGCGCATGTACGAAGAAAGAGAAGCCGAGCTTGATCGAAAGGACAGTTTGGACACATTGGAGGAGGAGCGTTACATGGCAAAAGCCCGTTCCGCATTCTATCAATAGCAAGCTCCAAGATACCAAAGCAGATAAGTACGAGCCAAAACTTACAACGTTGGCGAGTTAGTTGTACTCCTGCCGGACAAGAAAAAGGACAAACTCAAGCCCAAATGGGAAGGTCCCTTTATCATCGACCAAGTCGTGACCGGTGGAGCGTACCGTCTGCGGGATGCATCGGATAACCGACTCGAGCCAAACCCATGGAACACAACCCATCTCCGAAGATTCTATGCCTAGCGCCAGATTCCGAGTTCATCTCCTTCCTCCGTCTATATTTTACATATTAGTTGTATTCTGTTTCTCTCCTTCTCCCTCCTTTTCTATCACAGCCTTTGAAAGCTTGTTTGCGCATTGTTTGCACACACTTGACGCGCTATCCGCGCTCATTATACCTGGGGGCTTCTTTAACAGAAATTTATTTATACAGGCTTCATGCCCAACACATGTGTCACACTTCCGCATGTACCTTTTATTCACCATTATATGCATCGATATGACTTAAGTTTTGGCCAAGCTGGGTTGCCTAGCTGCTGCGCTTACCCCTACGTTCCCGATTGTTCGGCTAGGTGGTAAAGGGAGCACCTCTGCGATTGTTACTGCCGGGTCAGCCTGATGTGTACCTCAGACTGGGTGAAGCCAAAAGCTAGAGTTCTTAAGGGAATATTCGGTCAGTGAACTAAAACACGATTTCTTATCTATTTATTTATCTGCCCCCAGATGTTTTTCTGCTTTTTTCGCAGTCCGGACATGCACTTTAGGGTATGCCTCCCAGGGAACGGAACCCCTAACGGAACTATTGTCCCTGGAAGATGTTTCTTACTAACCATGTAATAAAACATAACTAGTTGGGCACTTGTCTGATAAACCACTAATGACCCCTACGCCTGGTCTCCACGCATGCCCCGGTTCTTATATAACCGCGAGGGTATTCGGACACACTCCGGACTATTGGGTCCCGAGGTTCAAGCGAAAAGGTCTGCTATGAAAAACGATCTACAATCCGGCTAGAAGGCATTTTACATGTCATCTTAAATTACATAGTTAACTTGACTGGGCGTATTCCTCTTCAATGCCATCCAGCAGGCTGTCTAGTTTACAGTCCTGTTGGGAATACTTTGCGGCCAATTCTACTTGGTCGTACACTAAGCTCACAGGGATCTCCTTCCCATCGGGCCCCGCAGGTCCGACCTCGGCCATGTGGTTTGGGTCAGCCTTCATGTACCGCGTCTTCACCATGGCCCAGGCCTCCCTGGCGCCTTGACGATAGGCCGATATCTTCCATAAGCGGAAGCGCTGCTGCGCTCCCTGAAGCCTCTCCGCAAGCTCTCCAAGGCCTTCGGGCAGGGAGACAGATGGCCACAAGGCCTGGGCGACGCCTTTCATCACCTGCGGAACTCGTTCATGCAGTTGCATGAGCTCGGCAAGAAGGTCACCCGTCGAACCGGGCATTTCCTCTGCAGGACAGCCTGTGAGCATAGCTACAGACATAACTCTGTTAGTCGACTTCCTCGCCAAACTCTTTCTCAAAGTTCGTTCAAGCACTTACTAAAAATGCCTCGTCGAAGCCGCCGATTCTCCTTAACGGAGTCAGATAGCTGGGCACGAACATCCTTTAGTTCCTCACCCAGCTGGGTGTTGGCATCTTGGAGATTATTTTTCTCCTGCCTCACCCTTGTAAGCACACTCTCGCCAGCCTTTAACCGGCGCATGAGTTGTTGCTTGTCTGGATCTATCCCGGCGCCATCCGCAATATTATTGTCAGACTTATACACATGCCGCACTTCACAAATTACTTATCTTTTGAAGCATATATTACCAGAGGGGGTCTCTTTGGTTTCCCTCGCTGCGGCTAGTGCAGCCTCAAGTTGGGCTTTGCACTCCTCCAGCTCCTAGGACAGTTGGGTATTCTTTTCTGTAAGATCTTGCACAATAAATGATCCTTAAATCAGTTATTCTAACTATTTCAAGTCCCGGGGGCTACTGGCATATATAACTGTCAAATTTTCTCACCCGTATGTCTTTTACATACTGCTCTGTGGCTCTGGCTAGACCATTTTGAGCGGCACGGAGGTGTGCATCTCCCGAATTAAAGGCATCCAATGCCTCTGGGGAGAAACACGCGTCGCGAAGAACTGTCCGGCGGCGCCTGTGATTCATGGCACTCTCCACCTCGGAATTGGTGGCACATAACCTGTCCGCATCCTCTGTCGAAGGAACATCCGACGCATGCCCCGTGTTCACCTCCGCTTCTGGACCTGGCTTTGGAGCCTGGCGAGCGGAGGATTGATTGGCAACCACTCCGGATACAGTCCAGCGAGCGCTCTTCTTCCTAAAAAAGCATGAGTGTTAGTATGCCTCTCGGGAATAGAGCCGGGGAGTAAGGTGACGCGCCATACCGTTACGCCAGAGTTTAGATCCGGACCACACTTCTTTTTAGCCTGCTGGGCCGTGCTGCCCCTTGTTGGCCAGCCGCCGCGGGCTCGGCCTTCCGCCTCAAGGGCGCCCTCTGCGAAACACCATTGGTATACGGTGATCAAAAACTCGCATGGATGGGTCATTTTTAAAGTATTGGGACTTCGGTCTCAGTTACCTGCGAAGCGGGAAGTATTCCGGGGTAATCGGCTGTAATGGCGACCAAGGCATCATCGATGCTCAGTTGGTGAAATACTCCGCCGATATGTCCGGATCCTCTTGGGAGGTCGGATCGAGGAACCGTTCCAGATCCTTGGGTTGTGGAGGCGGGCTGCTTATATCCTTTATGGCCCGGTGCAGTTCCTGCGCCAAAATCACAAAATGAGATACTTGACTATGGGAGTATGGATCGGATAGGCAAAAATGAATGTCCGCTTACCCAGCTTGGAGGATTGTTCATAGAAAATCTGCCCTGTGGATTGATGCGGAGGAATTCCTCCTCCTCTCCCTTGTACAATGCTGACTAGATCTTCTTCAGATCGGTGACCGATCCCGGCCCCTTACGGCCGTAGCAGGTGGCATGATCCTCCTCGTTGAAATCCCACATGGGGTGGCCTCTATACTAGAGCGGCTGCACCCCCCGCATAATGCACGTGGCCATGACCCCGACCATAGTCAGTCCGGAATGAGCTAACAACCTTATCCGGCTCATCAGGTAAATGACGTCCCTATCGTTTTCCCTCTGAGGGCTCCATGGACACCAGCTTAGGCGTTTCTTCAAAGGAGCATTATTAAACTCAGGGAGGCCGACCCGAACAGGGTCCGGCAGGGGGACATCTTCTATATAAAACCATGCCGAAGGCCAGTCTTCGGACGCCTTCTTCAGGGTTCCGGAAAGATATCCGGTCCCAGCGATGCGCCATAGTTCGGCTCCGCCAACTTGATATATTGACCCCTCTTGAGAATGGGGCACAAGGCAGACAGCTTCTTCCACAGCACAAAATGAGCCTCGATGCCTAAAAACAGCTCGCAAAGGGCCACGAAGCCCGCAATATGCAAAATGGAGGCAGGCGTAAGGTTGTGCAACTGGAGGCCGTAGAACTCTAGAAGCCCCCGAAGAAACGGATGAATTGGAAATCCGAGCCCTCTTATCAAATAAGAGACAAGGCATACCCGCTCTCCTTTGGAGGGGCTGGGGACGCTCTCCGCTTGCTTTCCGCCCTTATAGGTGGCGAGTCCGGCTCGAACCGGAACCATGAAAGCTGGGGGAAGAAATCCCTTGGTTTGGAGCGCCACTAGCTCACTGTGCGGGACGGAGCATCTCTCCCAATCTCCAGGCTGAGGGCTGGGAGGGCAAGAGGAGGGGCCGCGTCGACTGTCCATCATGGAATGGATTTTTGTCAGATGCGGTCTGATGAATGCTCGCGAAGGGAGGATGGTGTGATTCCGATCTAGATCGTTGTCTCTTTTATAGGCAGCTCATCTGCGCAGCTAGGGGGGTAAATGTAAAAATACCCTGGCTTTTCCCATTCGTTCGACACGTGGAAGATGGCCGTTATTGGGCGTGGAAGCCAAGGAGCGCAATATTCACAAGAAGCCGGACGCTATTCAATAGGTACACAGGATTTGGAGAAGAACCCGCCTTGCAATGCCGAAGACAATCTACGCGCCGGACTCATCTCCATTGAAGCCTGGTTCGGGGGCTACTGAGGGAGTCCCGGATTAGGGGATGTCCAGATAGCCGGACTATAACCATTGGCCGGACTCCTAGACTATGAAGATACAAGATTGAAGACTTCGTCCCGTGTTCGGATGGCACTTTCCTTTGCATGGAAGGCAAGCTTGGCGATACGGATATATAGATCTCCTACCATTGTAACCGACTCTGTGTAACCCTAACCCTCTTTGGTGCCTATATAAACCGAACGGTTTTAGTCCATAGGACAAACAACAATCATACCACATGCTAGCTTCTAGGGTTTAGCCTCTCTGATCTCGTGGTAGATCTACTCTTGTACTACCCATATCATCAATATTAATCAAGTAGGAGTAGGGTTTTACCTCCATCGAGATGGCCTGAACCTGGGTAAAAACATCGTATCCCTTGTCTCCTGTTACCATCCGCCTAGACGCACAGTTCGGGACCCCCTACCTGAGATCCGCCGGTTTGGACACCGACAACGATCTTCACAAAGATCTGCATGCCATCGTGGAGGCGCCTCCCAATCCTTGGTTCCAATGTGGTTGTTGGTATTGGAAGCCTTGGGCTATAGAGTGGTGCACTCCGTCGGGGTTGGGCAAGCTGTGTCGGTATTGCCGTGGGAGCCCACATCGCCCCCTTGCTCTTCGTGTCTCTGTCTTAGCATTGCTTTAACCATATTGTGGCCTCGACATCCCATACCTTCCCTACTAAGTGTGGTCGTGGCCGTGGCCATCACAGCCCGTTCACAGGTAAAGGGGTACGAGGTAGAACCCCTACTTTTGTACACCAACAGGAGCCCCCGGGCCTGGGCCACACATTAGCGTGATGTGTTGTTAGGCTAGGCCCAGAACGGTGTGCGGGCAGGCGGGGCTGGTTTTTACTGCGGTAATTTTCCGCCCGCTGCACTTCCCCACGACCCGCGTTGAACGCGTGACGTGGAGGACCGTGCATGATGTGGGAGGCATGCGTGGGGCATTTATTGCACGCATGCGTCATGTCGCAGTAAATGGTAAAGAGGCGGCCCGTGCCTTCCTCATAAAAAGGAATAACCGCAGGCGCGCTGCTCATTTACCCCTTGCGCTTTCTCCAATCTTGGCACCGCTGCTCCCGTCTTATTGCTCCTCGGCCTCTCGCTTCTGCTTGCCGCCGCCGTGATCCCATTGCTCTCGATCCTATGCTTTCGCCCAGTCGCCATGGTACCCAAGACTGGCAAGGGCAAAGGCAAGGGGGCGGCCAAGGGAGCCGTGGAGAAAGAGGTGCCAGAGGACGAAGCGACGTGCTCAAGGACTACTTCAGGCCCTTGTGGGCGACGGAGACGACGGGGCACCCGGCCACGCACATCGTCCCCACCGACTGCGGCGAGGCCGGCCCAGATCGGTACCCTTTCTTCGTTGATTTCTTCTCCTGCGGGCTCTACCCCCCTTTTTTCGATTTCATCAACGACGTCATGCGCACCTTCGGCTTCCATCTTCTGGACCTTACACCGAACGCTGTGGCGTACATGGCGCTCTTTGCCCACCTCTATGAGGGCTTTGTTGGGGTGCTCCCCAGCATGGCGGTCTTCCGCCACTAATTCTCCCCTCGCCACCAGCCAAGGGGCGCCCTCTCCGAGAGCATCTCCTGGATCCCGAGGCCCCAAGGGAGGGGCATGTATTCGGACCGCGCCCATAGGGAGAGGTGGGAAGAGTGGCGGGGTCGGTGGTGCTGGAACAAGCAAGAGAACCTGGCTGAGTTCTGCCAAGTTCGCTGGAGCCCGCCGCTTCGCGACGACGGCTGGAGTGACGTCGACCCCGACGACGCGAAGCTCTCAATTGCCGTTGCCAGGATCCATCATCTCACTACGGCCGGGCTCACCCTTGAGATGATCCGGGTGGACTTCATCCGCCACCGAATCGCCCCGTTGCACAACAAGGGGAGGCCATCCTGGCTTTTCAGGAACACAACCGACATCACGAGGCTTCACCCCATCCTGAAGCACAACTTCACGGTGACGGGGCACGGCCATCACTTCCAGAGGCTCTTCCAACTCGATGTGTTTGCCGATGGCAGGGTGGAGAGGACCGGCAGGGTCGCGAAGGCCAAGAAGATCATGAAGGGGACCTTGTTTGGGTTGCCACCGGGCGTGTTCCCACTGAGCAACAACACGTGCCAGGCTACCATCCTCAAGATGATGCCGGTCTTCAACGCGCATGGCCTCGACACGTCCTGGGTCACGCCCCCGGCACGCGAGGTGCAGGAGTTCTTCGAAAACTTGTCAGAGTACTTTGAGTGTGAGGAGCGGCTGCTCATCGTGGAGACCACCCATGCGGAGATCAACTACATCACCACCAGGGTGGCGGAGGCGTAGGTCGCCATTGAGGCTGGCAGCGTTGGTGGCATGTAGGACGAGGACACCGTGGCCGCAGAGGAGATGGAGCTCGCTCGGTGGGCGGAGGCAGCCGGGAAGGCCAGCAGTGCCAACACCGGGGCCCGTCTTGTCGAGGATGCGGGCGAGGAGGCAACCGAGGGTGAGGCCGAGTCTAACGAGCCCCCGGCCACGGGGAGAGGGCGTGTTTTGCGGCGGGCCCGCTTTGTTGAGCTGGTCCACCCCAGGAGGACCGAGCCGTGGCAAGGGGCCTAGGAGGAGCCTATGCTCTAGACGAGGGCCACGACTGCGAAGAAGGCGGTAAAGACCATGGTGGCGAAGAAGAAAGCATCTGCCTCTTCTTCGTCCAAGCGCCACCGGACTCCGTCCCCCTCTCCTCCTCGCGCAGACATCGCCACGGGGGTTGTCTTCAATCTTGGGTCCCTGTGCCCGAAGAGGAAGCGGAGGGCAGCGGAAGAGGAGGCGGAGGACGAGTAAGTGTCCGTCCTTTTCCACCTTCACTCCTTGTGCTACTTTTCTTGACTTGCTACTTTTTTTAGTGACGAGGAGACGCTGGCCCAAAGGGTGGCGAAGAGGGCCATGGCATCGGCAGGCGACCAGCCCCCGACGGGCGCTTCGCGCACGCCGGTGGTGGAGGTCAGCTCGGACAGCAGCACCCGGCTTAGCCCCCAGCGTGAGTTTTCTATCTTAGCTTTGTCAATGCGTGCCTGGGTACAGCTCCTTGGCGCTAACCTTGCTGTGGCTGCAGGAGGAGGGCGGCAGCAGGAAGAGTCACCAAGGGCTACCTCCAACACGCCATCCCCGTCGACCACACCACCCCGAGGGGCGTCCCTGGCAAGGGCACCAAGCATCGAGCCCATGTGCACAGAGGAGGAGCAGGTGGACTTAGGCGTTGGTGGCTCCTTCCCGGCAACAGACTTCGGCGGGGAGGGGGCCACCTCTTCTCAGCCCAGCACGGGTAAGCCCCCGACTCTTCCCCTTTTCTTCTTCTTTAAATCTTGATCTTGCCCCTGCCTCATTTTCTCTTTCGGCATCCAGATCCCCCCCCCCAAGCGGACCAGGAGGACACCGACACTATCATCAAGGAGGTCACCGCGGACGCAGTGGCCAAGGCCGACAAGGTCGTCGCCGAGGAGGCCGCCGAGACCACCGCCGAGGACACCGCCAAGGGGCCTGTCGGAGGGACCGAGGAGGCCGACAAGGGCACCACCGAGGAGGCCGATAAGGAGCATGCAGAGGAGGCCGGCAAGGGGCCTGCCGGGGAGGCCGGCAAGGGCGCTGCCGAGGAGGAGGAGGTAGTCGATGATCAACCTTCCTCCTCCACAGCCTATGGCTCGAGCAGGTACCTGAAGGTGGGCGACGACCTATTCGTCCACCTCCCAGGGACGGTGGGCACCAGGGCACCGGCCGAGGGGGAGGTGGTCGACGACGAGATGCTTGCCCCCGCCGGGCTCGAGGTCGTCGACGAACCGAACACTGGTGGCGGTGGCACTCAGGAGGAGCAGCTCCTCTGGGCAATGGGCGCCAGCTTCTAGAAGCTCCAGGCGCTCCACCGCGCCCGTCTGGACAAGGCGAAGTCCAGGGAGGTGGCGGTGGGCAAGGTGGAGGCGAACCTCGAGGAGCACATTGCCGAGGCGCAGACCTGGTTCCGCCAAGCCCACGAGGAGTTGAGGGCTGCTCAAGGCTAGCTGGCTGCGCGTCAGCAGGAGCCCTTCTTGAAGCAGGATGACATCGAGAAGGCCCACGAGGCGGCAAGGGAAGAGTCCACCCGAGCCGAGGCCACCCGGTCCCACTGCCAGGCTGAGCTGAACTCCCAGGAGGAGGATCTCGGTGCCCATGAGGCGGCTCTCGCCACCACGCTCCGCGGCAAGGCCGAGGAGGTCGCGGGGCTCGTCGTGCAGCGGTCCCAGGAGCTGGAGCGGGAACACCAAGAAGCACTCGACACTCAAGCCCTGGTCCACGGCGGCAAGGTGAAGGAGCTGGAGGTGGAGCAGGATGGCTTGAAGACCAAGGCCGATCAGCTGGCAAAGGAGAAGGACTTGGTCAACTGCGCCTTGCCGTAGGCGTAGGGCGCGGTCCGCGAGAAGGCCGAGTTGCTCACCCACGCTAACGACTCCGTCCAGGACCTGAAGATGAAGCTGAAGGGTCTTGAGAAGATGCTTTCGCAGGCCAAAGCCCGGGAGGAGGCCCTGACCAAGGGCCTAGAGGCCGAGAAGTGTCGGTGGGAAACGACACCTATGGGATCGCGAGGATCCCTTCTGCGGTTGTGGGGCGTGGGGTTGTGAGAAGAGCAGGATTAGCAATCAGCACAAGGATCGTTTACCCAGGTTCGGGGCGCGAGGAATGCGTAAAACCCTAGTGTTGCTTTGGTGGGTGTATTGAATGCTCCTTGAGCTCTCGAACTAGCTATGCTGTTTGCGTGGTTCAAAAGAGCCGAATCCCTGTCCAGTATGCCATGGGCCTCCTTTTATAGTCGAAAGGGGCTTCCACAGTGACACACAGGAGGTGGAAAGGCCTACAGTGCTATGAGCTTATCGCTCGTATTATAGGACAAGACGCATTTAATGCGTAGCTTAGGTGTCCTCTTGCTTTATCGGGGACGGGAGCGAGGCCCGTCCCGTCCATCGCCGCTCCTCCTCGCTTAGACACGCGCCCTGGCCAGCGATACATGCGGTGCCATGCAGGCAGGCAAGCAGCTGAGGTGGCGCGGCGGTGGAGCATTCACGAAGATCTGCATGCCGCCACGCAGGTGTGTGCTGAGCTGGCCTGGAAGCTGCTTGTTACCACGCAGGTGCCTGCCTAGCTGGTTGGGTTAGCAGCTGCATGTGAACGGCGGTGGAGACTTGGTTGGTGTGGGCCTAGCAGTGGCCCCGCTGACGCCCTTGGCAAGGGCCTTGCCGGGTGGCCCGGCAAGGGTCTTGCACTATCGCGTTGTCGTCCCCGACAAGGATCTTGCCGGGGGACTTGTGGCTGTCCTCGGCAAGAATCTTGTCAAGGATCGTTGCCCTCCAATCCTCATCTGATCTTGAATATTCTTTGTCTTCACAAAGATCTGCATGCCACCATGGAGGTGCCTCCCGAGCCCTGGCTGTCGGTGTCAAAACCGGCGGATCTCGGGTAGGGGGTGCCGAACTGTGCATCTAGGAGGATGGTAACAGGAGACAAGGGACACGATGTTTTACCCAGGTTCGGGCCCTCTTGATGGAGGTAAAACCCTACGTCCTGCTTGATTGATATTGATATTGTGGATGTTTACAAGAGTGGATCTACCATGAGATCAAGGAGGCTAAACCCTAGAAGCTAGCCTATGGTATGATTGTAATGGTTGTTGTTGTGTCCTACGGACTAGAGCCATCCGGTTTACATAGACACCGGAGAGGGCTAGGGTTACATAGAGTCGGTTACAATGGTAGGAGATCTACGTATCCGTATCGCCAAGCTTGCCTTCCACACCAAGGAAAATCCCATCCGGACACGGGACGAAGTCTTCAATCTTGTATCTTCATAGTCTTGGAGTCCGGTCGATGATGATAGTCCGGCCGATGATAGTTCGGCTGATGATGGTAGTCCGGCTATCCGGACACCCCCTAATCCACGACTACCTCACTGGCCTAGTTGTAGTTGATGGTGTTGGAGACCGCGGGTTCGAGGGTGGCTCAATCCACTAGTGTGGGCGAGCCGCCTCGGCAAGGGGCTTGCCGGGGCTGCTGAGGCTGCCCCAGCAAGGGTCTCGCTGGGGAAACCTGCTTCGTCCATCTGCTCTCTGTGGTCTCAGTCTCTGGCGTTGCGCTGATTGTTTCTGTCGCTTCGACTCCTCCCTTTTACCTTCCTAAGTGTGGCTTCGGCCCGTGGCTCTGATTTCCCGTGCACAAGTAAGGGGTACGAAGGAGTGCCCCTACTTTAGTACACTGACAGGAGCCCCCGGGCCTGGGCCACACATAGGCGAAACGTGTTGTTGGGCCAGGCCCAAAACGGTGCGCGAGCCAGCGCGGCGGTTTTTACCGCAGTAACTTTCTGTCTGCTGCACTTCCCCACGACCTGTGTGACATGGGGGAGGTCAGGCGTGACGTGGGAGCCATGCGCGGGGCAGTTTTAGCATGCATGTGTCATATCGCAGTTAATGGGAAAGGAGGTGGCACGCGCCTTCCCCGTGAAAAGGAATAACCGCGAGCGTGCTGCTCACTTTACCCCTTCCCTGTGTCTTCTCCAATCTTGGAACCGCCACCCCCTTTCTTCCTCCTTCTCAAGCCCCTCGTCTTTGTCCACCGTCGCTGCTCTTCCATCATCCTCTGCCCTCTTGCTTCCTGCAGCCGCCATGGCGCCCAAATCCACCAAAGGCAAGGGAGTGGCCAAAGATGCCGGGGCGATGGAGCAGCCGGAGAGCGAGCTGGTGGCGCAACGGGCGTAGTTCGCCTACTTCCCATCGATGGTCGACGTGTTCGAGCTCCGGGAGTCCTTCAAATATCTATGGGGGGGTGAAGACGGGGGAGAAATGACAGGGCATCCAGCCACGCGCGTCATCCCCGCCAACTGCGTCGAGGCCGCCTCAAATCGGTGCCCATTCTTTGTCGACTACTTCTCCTGTGGGCTTTGTCCCCCCTTCTCCAATTTCTTCAATGACGTCATGCACACCTACAGCTTCCGCCTTCTGGATTTTACTCCGAATGTCGTGGCGTGCATGGCTCTCTTCGTGCACCTCTGCGAAGGATTCGCCTGGGTGCACCCCAGCATGTCTCTCTTCTGCCACTACTTCTCCCCTCGGATCCAAGAAGGGGGCGCCATGTCCGGTTGCATTGCCTGGATTCCGAGGGCCAAGTGGACGTACCCGAAGGGCGCCATGAAGGAGAGGTTGGAAGAGTGGCAGGGCCGGTGGTGCTGGATTGAGGAGGAGGACCCGCCAACATTCTGCAAGGTTCGCCCAGAGACGTCGATCCATGAAAACGACTGGGGCAACGACGAGAAGCTCATGATTGCCACCACCAGGATCCTCCGGCTCACAGAGGGCGGGCTCACCCTCGAAATGACCGGGGCGTACTTCATCCGCTGCCAAATCGCTCCTCTGCACAACAAGGGGAGGCCGGCCTGGCTTTTCACGAATGCTGCTGACATGATGAGGCTCCGCCTCGGCATCGACCACAACCTGACGGTGGTGAGGCATGCCCATCTCTGCCAACGAATCTTCCATCTTGAGGTCAATAGCGATGGCGAGGTTGAACGGTCCGGCAAGGCTGCGACGGATGTCGCGAAGGCTAGAATGCTTGCCAAAGGGCCCCTTTTCAAGTTGCCGATGGGGTGGTCCCGCTGTGCAACAATTCTCTCCGGTCCGACATCATCGCCGTGATGCCGGACTTCAATGTGCACGGCCTTGACCCGAGCTAAGTCGAGCCGGACGAGCTCCAGGTGCAGGAATTCTTCGACACCTTGCACGAGGGGTACGTCACCGCCAAGCCGCGGCTCATCCAGGATACCTTCCAGGCGGAGCTGGACTACATCGCCGCCAAGGTGGTGGAGGCGGAGCTCGCCAAGGAGGCCGGCAGTGCCGGTGGCGTGGAGGACAAGGCCACGGCGGAAGCGAAGGAAGAAGAGCTTGCCCAGTGGGCAGCGGCCGCTGGGGAGGCCAGCGGCGCCGGCACCAGGGCTCCCCTCGTCGAGGACGTGGTTGACGAGTCATCGGAGGAGGAAGACGAGGAGGAGGAGACCGCGACTGCCGACTCTCCAGTCACTTGAAGAGGGCGAGTCTTGCGGCGGGCCACCTCCGGCCAGCCGGTCCATCCCGGCCAGGCCGCGCAATTGCGGCAGGCCCAGGAGACATCTGTGCGCCAGATGAGCACTACAAAAAAATACACTTCCGTGATGATACGTGTTTGTCACAGTAGATCGCGTTTTTTGTCATGCATGTACATCCATGACGATTTTATGACAGAATCAAGATAGTCATACCCATGCTGTCATAGAAGTGTTCCCTAACATTACCAAAATTATCATCACGAAAGTGTCCACTTCCATGACGATAAATCGCGCGTCACAGAAGTGCTTTTGTCAAGGGTGACCAACACATGGCATCCACCGTAACGGAACCCCGTTAAGCTATTGGGTCCGGTTTTGGATCCGCTAACCCGTTAACAGCCCCGACCAATGGGGATTTTCCACGTGTAAAATCATCACTGGCTAGAGCAAACACGTGTCGGCTCACCTTTGGAATAGATGTCATCCACTCATTGGACCGAAGGTGCCCATGATACGGCGACATGTGGCATGGCCCAATAGAGGCCCATTCTGTGAAAAGGCCAGCCCATTTGACTTAGTCAAAATGTGGCGGGCCGGCCCACGAAAAGCCTGTTAACGGCATGTTCGCATATAGCTCATTTACAACCTGCTAACCCAGGGCCCATTACGACCTCTCCGAATTAGGCCCAATAGCATCATCTGGGCCGTCCAATATGATTCCAGTCTGTTTTAACTTCTGGCCCATGTGTGGCCCATGACTTCTTTCGGCCCATATGAGGCCCTTTGTAACTCTTATCCCATTAACGACCCGTGGTGAAACTGGCCCATAATGAACAGTGTATCACTTTATACCCATTAACGGCCCGTTATTCCATTGGGTCGTTTCCAGCCAAAATTATCTTTCAGCCTTCTCAGGGCCCATTGATTCTTGGGCTCATTTGCAGCATTCGGTTACATACGGCTCGTTACTGTCATTTTCTACTTGTGGGCCAAATTCAGTCCGTCGTTACAGTCGGCCCGTTTGCGGACCGTTAATACGTTGGGCCGTTTTCATGTCAAAAAAACCCGTTGGGCTGTTTTCATAGAGTTATCAAATACGGCCTATTAACGGCCTGTTATGGTCCACGAATAGTACGGCCCATGATTCGCGAAATGATGATACGCCTTGTAGAAGGCCCATGGATCCTAGGTCCCATATGAGGCCCATGGAAAGTACGGCCGACAGAAGGCCCATGGATCATACGGCCCGTAGAAGGCCCATGGACCCTACGGCCCGTAAAAGGCCCATGAATCCTAAGGCCGTAATGAATGCCAATGGATCATACGGCCCGTATAGAAGGCCAATGGATCATATGGCCGGAAGCAGGCCCATGGATCATACGGCCTGCAGGAGGCCATGGTTACAACAGACCGTGTGTTGCCATGATTATTTTGGCCTAGTTACCAAAAATAGGCTATCGTGGCCACTAGAAAAACACAGAAAAAGAACTACAGTGACTACAAGCAAACAACTAAACAAGACAATAAGGAAATAATTAAGCAAGCAATTAATGCTAGCCTATTACCGCTATTACAAATATTACATCCACTAGGCATCAAAGTTCGCCACCAGTGCAAATATAGGGAACAAAGCAGCATATTACATACATTGGCCGTCAAAATTGGCCACCAGTGCAAATAAACGCGGCAGCAAAACAAGAGCATAACTGAAACAACTTCAAAAGAGCTCAAGAAACGTTATCCTGGGTATCCACCATGCTGGCAATAAGCTTAAAAAGCTTATTAGCTTTGTCCTGTTTGGCGCTAAAATCCTCGAATGCTTGATGTTGGACCAGAAAGTATGCATCTAAATGCTCCAGGGACTTCCGCAGTCCTTCTGCTTCTTTTCGTAGCATAGCTGATCGATGTCTTTCAGCTTGTAGTTGAGATTCAAGAAATCGAACTGATTCAGACAGTGAGTTTGAATAGCTTGTGCAAGCAGTAGTGGCCAGTAACTCGAACACTAAACCAAGACAGGACTTTGGGGTTGTCTCGCTATCTTCAAGATAGTCTTCCTTAGTTGTTTTATCAGCTTTGTTGGAGACCAACAAGGATGTGTCACTATCCTGAACCTTATCTGCATTACTTCCTTTACCATTGCTTAATAAGGCACTCTTCCCCAATATTCTGTCAGCATTCTAAAAGAAGAAACAAGCGGAACCATAACAAGTTTAGCATGTACTAGTATATGAAACTCATTTCGGTGAACCAGTTCATTAGTAAGGTGGACAGGATTAAACTACCAAGTCTTCTATTGCCAAGTACTAGTACATAAGAAAAGCATCAAACAAACATATATCTATGTCCTATGGTCACTTCATTGTCTTGCCAAATCAAAATAGAGACATGGTTCAAATCATATCAGTTCAAGACAAAGCAGCAGTGAAAGAATACAAAGCGTGGGAAACTACACGGCACAACAAGATTTCAGATGGGTACCACATGTCTACATGTACAACAACACTACTGGCTTTGTTGTGATGCTAGTAATGTGCATGATATGAAAGTCAACTGTATACACAATTGAAATTGAAATCAACAGAGCTATTGATAAGAGCAAACCTGTTAAAGAAACATGCGTGAACATACCTGCTGTGCCATTGGAGTTTCGATTGTATCCTTCAATTTAAAAATAAGTTTTTATGAGTAAATACATTGATACAAGAGCAACGAAATCATAGTTAAAAAAGGTGTGCCTAAGCGAGCGCTTAAGC
This sequence comes from Triticum dicoccoides, assembly GCF_002162155.2. NCBI lineage: Eukaryota > Viridiplantae > Streptophyta > Magnoliopsida > Poales > Poaceae > Triticum > Triticum dicoccoides. The sequence goes on from NC_041385.1 coordinate 70,530,137, forward strand.
GCGCCTAGGATCTAGGTGTTGGCAAAACGCATTGCGCATAACTACGCTAAATCCATGCATCACTGCGCATAAGCATGTGCTTTGGTCAGTAAAGCGCAAGGGGGTGGCAAAACGCACAATTAACGCCTAGCGCTTTTTGGAACTATGATAGAAATGGAATCTTAAATTAGAACAGTTGTTCTTCAGGTTTAGGCACTTGTTCTACATGAATAGAGTACATTAAGACGCAAGAATATAATACTTAAAAATAGAAAATGAGCTCATAGACCTTACCACATTCTTGGTTCGGGACCAGTACATAACAAGGTGTTCCCAGTCATCGTCCAGTAAATGTGTCTCAGGAGAACGTAAGGGAATTTGATGAGTTTCTTTGTCGGTGAAGTACATTTTCTTCAGGTAATACCTATACTGCCACCAAGCATTCTTGAAGATAGCAGAGGTATTAGCACAGGTTACCTCATCCTGAGTTTCCAAATCGGTCCTTCTCTGTAGCGAAAAATGGGAAAATTTGATGTATTATAACCATCATGGAGGTAGGATGTATGGGACAAAGCAAAGTTATTGCCATGAATAAATTTTGTTACACATAACTCCTGGACAAACACCTGCAACTGGCATTTTCCTTCATCTTCAGTATAATATTTCCAAGATGGGAAGATACGCACATACGATTTGACAACATCAAATGCGATAGCTGCTAAACTACGACTAGTTGGTTGTGCTTCCTCCACAGGAATAGGCGTACTAACTGGTGGAGTTGGGGTTCACCGTGGTAGTACTGGCCCTTTGGGCACTGGAGCTGCCTTACTAACTGCTCTTGTTTGGGAGCTCTGTGGTGGAGATGGTGTTGTGTCAACAGGAACTGAGTTACTATCTGTTGGGGTTGGGGTTAGATTGGGTGAAGTTGGTTCTCCGTCCATCACAGTATGGGTACAATCTGTGAGAGTTTGGGTTATGTGTGGTAGGGCTGGTTCTTGTGCATATACAACCGGGGTGCTATCTCCACCAAGAGGTAGCACTATTTTATTTGAAGACCGTGTTTTTAGTCGGCTAGATACTGGCATCACCCGCTCCAATTAAAATGGTTGATAAACAGGAAACATAGTTGAATGTACAGACATTGTATGAGAGAGAGATGCAATAGATAGTGTGGAAAAAAGGCATGAAATAGTTGAGATGTATATTGTTTAATTAAAACAGATAGCATGACATAATTTCACATATATGATGTATATCTAAACTGGATAGCGTAGCATAACATAATTCAAAGATATGATGAATAACTAAACATGATCACATGACATAATTCACCTACATGGTATCTAAGTAATCAGGATCGCATCATTTAATTCACATATGTGATTTATATGCTAAATAGAGGGCATTCAATATGATGTCTGAACTAAGATCATGGTGTTGAATATTGTGTATATGATGTCTAAACTATCCAATGCAAGACACCATATGCATGATATGAGCAGTATAACCGTGCCAAGTTTGAGCATACACCTCGGTGGGGGAATAGGACTGGTCATCTGTCTCTGAATCCATCTTTGAGGAGCTATCGGGACCCAACAAGAGATCTGCTTCGACAGGTAGCACTGTCTGCTCTGATGGCCTTGTTTTCACTCCAGATTTTTCCATCTCCCACCCAAATGGCTGATTCACAGGAAGAGTAGTTTAATGTACAAACATTGTTGACAAATGGAAATGTAATGAAGAAAAGGATGGGCAAGATATCATTAAAATATATGATGCCTGGTTAAACAGGATTTGCATTGCACATTTCACATATATTATGGGTGGCTAAAAGACATGAGATGCATAATTCCCATATATGATATAGAAACTAAATAGGTGGCATTACAGAACATGTCTAAACTAAGCAGATGACATATATGATGTCAAAAGTAGGCACTGCAAGGCAACATATGCATGATATGACTAACATAATCATGCCAAGGTACAGCAAACACCTTGGTGGTTAAATAGGAGTGGTCAGCGGCGTCTGAATCCGCCTCAGAACAGATATCTTCCTCTAGATTACAATCTGGAGAGGGGTGGGAGGGTTTGCCATTGAACCCACCGTGGAGCAATGTCTTCATGACATTGTATTGCCACGCAAAACTCTTCTCTTTTTCTCTACATGTTCAGCATGACTGTTACAATATCTGACATGCATACAAAAAAATATGGTGAGATTATGTAAGGATAGCATGCAGAAATTTAGAGTGAATGTAACAACCAGTGGAGGGATCCAAATATAATGATAGCAGGCTAATGATTGCTTTAAATTAAGAAAAAGAAAAATGATGATTGCTTTACTATTTTTTTCCCACCCAAGATGAACAACATAGGCATACCCTAGGTGAACCAGATATTGGACAGACATACTATTCATTGCTGCCTCGATATGTGCCCCACAACTAATTTAGAACTCAAGTTTGAACATTAATTTGGACCTGACTTGGGAGTCCAAGAGCTGAACATGACAATAAAGTAGCAGGTAAGTTTAAGCAATGCATAACATAAGCAGAAACAAAAGAGTGCGACCTCTCTTGTGGACCCGTGTACTCCTCAGGTTCATCTGCTGAGTCGATGATGGTGATGCCGTTGCGGTTGGTGCCGGCAGCAGGGAAGGAGATCTGAGGCGGCGAAAGACGTTCAGGAGTCGTGATGTCTGGTTTGGTGGATGCTTCTGTCGCTGGAGCTGCTCAAGTGAGGTGGACGACATCGCGGTAGGAGCAGGACAAAGCACGCAAAGTTCCCTTCGACACGTACTTGTAACTGAAGTAATTCTCTAAGGGCTCATTTGGCTTGCATGATTCTTAAAATGCTGGGATAGGAAAAACACCGGAATAGGATAGGAAAATGAACATGGTAAACAGAGCATTTGTAAACACAGGATTTCTCTCAACTTGGGTGTTTGGTTTATAGGAATTGGAAGAGCAGAGGAATGCAAAGAAACATGGCCAAAATAAAGTGAAAGCGTGTACAATTAGAATGTTATTCTGGCACTAATTCACTTGGTCTTGTTTTCATGCATAGGATTTTGAAAAGTAGGTCCAGGTGGATGTTTTGCTTCATTCCTTTAAACAAAATGCATGAATAATTGGGTTGGTCGCTGAAGCAGTTGAGGCAGAGGTGGCTGTCAGAGGTGTGGAGGAAGATCTGAGGAATCTGTAGACGGTGTCCAGGGCACTGCTCTGTTGTGATGGATCGTTTTGTTGTTGGAGTAGCTCCAGTGAGCCGTAAGACGTCAAGGCTGAAGCAGCACAAGACAAACATCGTCCATCTCAAGTGGGATTCTAATAGCATCTCCAATAGATGATGTAAAACAGATGTAAGATTTACATCACCAAAAACCACCTGACTACAACAGATCAGGTAAAAACTGTTGACTCTGAACTTAACTGTCGAAACTGAAATTTACTGTGGAATCTGAATGCTACTATCGAAACTGAACGCAATGGTAGCAGAGAGGCACTTGACATGTAGTTTAGGGAGGGCCTGCAGTTCATCTTCAACCTGCACCCCCCCTGAGCAGCCAGCCACCATCAGCCGAACCGCTGGCCCCAGCGCCGCCTTGCCGCCCCGAAACAACTCCCCACCACCGCCTTGTCGCCCCGAAACAACTCCCCACCACCGCCCCAGCCAGCCCTCTAGGCCCCCCCGCCCCCCACCCTGAGCCCTGAGATAGATAGTGGGGTACCTCTCCGGCGAGCCCCCATCCCCGCTGCGGGTGGTTCTTCCTTAACTCCGGCGAGCCCCCCCAACCCCTGAAAATCAACTGACCCAAAAGTCAATTCAGTCGATTGAAGTGTGGCTTAATCGGAGCAGAGCAGTAGCCCTAGCGTGGGGGAGAGCCACAACAGCAGCTGGGCGAGCGAGCGATCGAGTGAGAGCCGGAGCAGCAGCAGCAGCGCGAGTGAGCGAGTGAGAACTGGAGCAGCAGCAACAGATCCGGCTGGTATGTACGTCGCCGCCGAAGGGGCCTCGCACATGGGGAGAGACGCCGTGAAGATGTCGCCCGTGGCGTCGGCTTCAAGATAGTCGCTCCATGGGGGAGCAGATGGAGCACCGTCGGCAACGGGAGGTCGAGTTAAGGAGCAGGTGCGATGCGATGAGTGTACAACCTCTTTGGTGGCGCCGAGTAGGCCTCGGCTTCGTTTGAGGAGTCGGTGAGGATGTTGCGGTTCCAGTGGAGCAGATTAAGGCGGCGTTTTGGGGATGGAGCAGCCGCGATAGACGAGGCGATTGTCGGAGCAGCTCCTTGCAAGTGGAGGACGGCGCGGCTGAATCGGCGGGACAACGGGATGGATGACGGATCCTCATCCGGGGAGGTGGACGAGGGACGTCGACCTATTGCGATGGACGACATCATCGGGGAAGAGGCTCCGGCTGGGCAGCGGTGATGTGGCAGACGGAGGAGGGTGGGGTTTCGTGGCTGGAGCGGAGAAGTTATGGTGGCCTGGGATTTCCAATGGCGAAAAGGGGGCGATGGGATTGGGTGAAGCATGACTTACGGACGCGCTTGTCCAAAATGTAGGGTGTGTTACAAAAGTACCACCCACCGATTTGAACTAGCGGCCCTTTGGGCTTAGGGTTAGAAGGGGATTTCGCGTGTCGGGATTTGGCAGCTAGAGGGAGTTTTCGCGCGCATTGTAATTTCGGGATAGCAAGGCGTGGGTTGTGAAGGCGCCAGTTTTGGGAGTACGATATCTGAATTTTCGGGATATAACAAGACGCGGGTTGAATTTTAGGGACAAGCCTAATGTGTAGTTATATTGTACTTGTACATACCAAATCAATTCGCACTTCCCTCAACCAAAAATAAAACAAAAAAATAAAACTATTCACACCACACAAAGAGAGAGTCTTGCCCCGTTTTACTATACAAATGCCACTACAGGAAACAGGAGATTTGCCGTCAGTATTGTCTTTGTCGTCAGCATTTTGTCGGGGCAGACGGTAAAGGAAGGGTTTGCCGTCATCAACAGACGGCAAAGAAAAACTAACGTCAAAATATACTTTGCCGTCAGCGAAAAAATAAATAGACGGCAAAGAGCTCCTTTACCATCTGCAAAACTAACTACAGACGGCAAAGATCTTCGCTGTCTGCTGTTTTTACTATAGACGACAAAACATGCTCTTTGCCGTAAACGCAGACGGCAAAGAGCATATTTTGCCGTCTGTAGTAAAAATCACACACGGCGAAGATCTTTGCCGTATGTTGTTTGTTTCGCAGACAACAAAGCAAAGAAGCACACCTCGCGGATCCATGCCACGAATCGATGACATGGAACGATCCGCGGTGAGGTGCATCTCTTTCTATCCACCACGCCCGACCCCACCCACCCAACCCACAACAATACCTTATCCCCACGTCCCCACTAACCCACCCATCGAACCAACCACTCTCCCACTCCGACACCATCTCTCCCCCTCGATCTCGTCTTCTCTACTACCGGCACTGCATCGCCGCCGCTCGGTCGGTCGGCCCCGCCTCCCCATCCACGTCCCCGCGCCACCTGGTCCTGCCTC
>NC_041385.1:70536076-70538930 GCF_002162155.2 Triticum dicoccoides
GCGTCCCCGCGCCGCCTGGTCCTGCCTCGCCTCCGCCGCCCGGTCGGCCCGGCCTCCTCATCCGCGACCCCGCGCCGCCTGGCCCTGCCTCGACGCCGCTGCCACCTGGTCAGCCCCGCCTCCCCATCCGCGACACCCGGCTTCGCGCGCCGCCGGCCTCCGAGCACCCGCTGTCGCCCGCCTCCACCTCCGCTCCTCTCCTTCGCCCCCGCCTTCACACGCCGTGGGCCTCCGCCTCCTCTGCTCTCCTCTGCCGGTGGCGGGGCTTGGCGCACAGAGTTGGTGGGGTCAAGTGGATCCAGCGCCCGGACGAGAGTGGCAAGCTCCCGCGTGGTGGCAAACGGCTTGAGCTCCTCGGATGTCGGTGTGTTCCTATGCATGCTGAAAGGAAGGAGAAGGGAGAGAGGCACAACTGCTGCTCCAGCGATGCGTGGGCCGGTGGGAGTATAGATCCAACTCCTTTATTGTAACGTAGTGTAATTTGTTCATGTGTAATCCATTCATCTTGTTAAACAGAGTACTTTTGTTTTGTCTTGTGAAATCCGTTCTTTTGTGTTTGATTCTTAAAACAACAGTGTTGATGGATACTGTGGAGTTCTTCATTCGTTTGTTCCTGGTCACCTCTGCACTTGTTTGTATGATATATTTTTTAAATAAAAAATTTTATTTGCCGTCTGTGATGTTTGAGGATGACAGCAAAGCTGGATTCTGGCTGACGGCCAAGCACTAACGCCGTCCGTCAAGGCCATGGGTCTATTAGGTCGCTTTTTTTGCCGCCTAGTTTGTATCACTGACGGCGAACACAATTGCCTGACAGCAAAGTCTTTGCCGTCATCCCGAAGAAATAGTAGACGGCAAAGTATTCTTTGCCGATTAATCTTTGCCGTCTGACTTTGCCGTCTACTTACTGACGGCAAACTCTTTGTCGTCTGGATTTACGTGTTTGCCGTCTGTAATCCACAGATGGCAAATTACCTGTTTCCTGTAGTGGTGCTATTCAAAGCTACTCCCTCCTTCCATCTAAATAGGGCCTAATGCGTTTTTCGATGCTAACTTTGACCAAATATTAGAGCAATAATATATGACATGCAACTTACACAAAGCATACCATTAAATTCGTCTATGAAAGATTATTTCAATGATATAATCTTGTCAATAGTCAAAGGTGGTCTTAAAAATCTCATTACGCCCTATATAGATGGAAGGAGGGAGTATGAATCCATGTTATGTCCAATTAAATTTTTTAGCTTGCTGTATAATGCATGTAACCTACTCATACCAACATTTTAGTGCATTCCAAATGTCTATACTACCGCTGCAATTCGAAATAAATTTGAATTTATTTGTCTATTTCAATAAGAATCTAAAATCATGATTGTTGCCAACTTCAACCATCATAGTTTCCTTGCTATCCGCCAAATATATCGGACGACCAATATTGCAGGATGGCAGGCACACCATAATCAACAACTCCATTTTTTATAAGAGTAGAGATAAAATATATTATATGTAGTATAACATGTTCATAACCACACCATGTGTATCACCATTACATATATTCACACATGCGTCGGTTTAAAACACTATGATAAATTCTTCAAATATCCGAATTCGCTTTTTATAATGAAGTATATATGATCTCTATTCGTCTTTTACACCAACACAACCCTATTATCGTTGTAGCTAGCACTAACTTTCTCTCGTGCATGCACATGCCCGCATCCCTCTCACCCTCCCTCAGCATTCTCTAGCTCCATCGCGCAAATTCCTCTTTTCACTTTAGGTTGTTCACCCATGGTGTGTGTAGGCCCCCCAGCTCCTTCTTTACGGCACACAGCAATCGATATGCCTCTCTAGCCAGGTGTGCCTAGCACAAACACAAGCTTCCCCTCTTCTCTTGTCACCGTCCATGCCTCACTCCCACCACTCTTTTCATCGATCTCGTACTCGCACACTCCTTCCCCCTCGATATAGTATGCATCTCATACCACCTCCTAGATGCATCCCTCTCTCTCTATCCTTCTCCTCGTGCCTCGTTTGCTTCTAACACACACATGCATGTATACCGATCGATCTCCCAACATATACCTAGATCGACTTTAACTATCCCCCCCCATCGATCGACGTACCTCACAAGTTATGTCTCTCCTTTCTCTAACAAAGGGCGATTGATCTTCCTATGTAGTTACGTCTGCTTACCACAGCCATATCGTCCCCCCTCATCATTCGCGCATGCCTCCTGACCCGTCTCTCACACGAACGTGCACAGACAACAAGCAGCCATCTCCTCTCTTATTGATATTACAGACGTGCCCTCCATTTGTATAGCAAGCCTATCCCACCATTTGTTAGAAGCAACTCCACTACCACCCCCTCCAACACTTTAGCTCTGTCTCTCTCCCAACCTTATTCTTCTCCTGCACATATGCATGGATGCCGATAGATCTCCCTTAATACATGAGGCAGATCGATCTCCTTAATACATGAGGTAGGCCTCTCTCCTCCTCCACACATATGCCAGCCATTGTACCTCTATAGTTAATTGGGCCTCCCTCTTACCCCACCACACACCGATAGTCGAGCGCTGCAGGTAGGTATCCATGCCACAGAGACAAACTGCACATGTCCCCTATCACATTCTAGTAGGGCAGCCACTCTATAACTTTGACGTGGGCACACACAAATTCGATGGCACTCTTTATCGATCGCGCGCACACACACACATCATCCCGAACTTTGATTCTATGGACACCTCAAGCCGATGATACCTCCACTCTCTTCTCGTGGATCGCCCCCTCTATATATATGTTATATCCAGGACTCTATTTCACACATATTGCATATGTTACATTTT
>NC_041385.1:70539217-70604092 GCF_002162155.2 Triticum dicoccoides
GGTGTACGTATACAAGAAGAGAATAGGTGCACCGTGCACGTACTCACGCTTCGTGCCCAGCCACACCCGCGTGGGTACACGGTGGAGCTCATTTCTTTACGAAATGGCAGCCCACGTGCTAATTTGAATGCCTGTAGCGGTTGTTTACCTAGGGAGGTCGTGTACCACACATGCACGAAACAAAGTTCAACTTGACGCATTGCCGCATTATTTTTTATTAAAGTTATAGCTCTTAATGGCACGTACACAGAATATAAAACGATTTTTATGGAGAAAAAGGTATTCCGCTCAACTATATACAATGGAGCCTGCCTGTCTGGTTTGTCTCTCTTTAGAGTATCTCACACAAGGTTCTGGTGGCCTCTCTCTCACTCACCGTTGGTCACTGATCCGGCCGCATCCCGTCCGTTGAGGGAAATGGAGTGTGGTGGCCTCTCTCTCTCTCTCTCTCTCACCGCTGGTCACTGATCCGGCCGCATCCCGTCTGCCGGGGGAAAGGGAGTGTGGTGGCCTCTCTCTCTCACACTATTGGTCACTGATCTGGACGCATCCCGTCCGTCGGGGGAAAGGGAGGAAGTGCATCGTTTCTCCGTTCAATGGTGCCAAGGCAGCACATCCCGATCTGCGGTACACGTTGTTCTCTCTGACCAAGCTCCGGCGCGGCAGGGCCTACACCACCTGCTCGCAGATTCCGCCCGCCGCCGCTCATGTAGTTACATCCCGACGACCTCCAGGTATCCCCTCCGTCCTTGCTCCACTGCATGTCTTCCCACGTCACTGCATGTGGATCTTCCATAGTTCTTTGCCCAAAACGTAGCTCGTCCGTCGTACTTTCCATATTGCAATCTCGTCCTCACACCATTTTAGACAAACACGACCGTGTTATTATCTTCCCTTAGGACAAGGAATATGCTTCTTTTTTGTTGTCGCATGTGTCATCAACTGTTATTGGCCAGTAATTGTTTCCTTTCTACATCTTTTTTGCAAACAGGGCTATCCATTTCACCTTGTTGCTATTGCGACCTTTTGGTGAACTGCACAAATCACTTTTTTCTTAAGAGTGTTTTCTGCAGTTGTACTAAAATGTCACATGGGCAACGTCTCTACATTTCAGTGCGACTGCACAAAGGGAGATTGGTTATGCTCTATCATCCTCATCCAACTCTGAGCCTAATCTTCTCCAACTAGTTAGTCTTAAAGAGAGACTGCAAAGGTGACCGGCTTGTATTTGTGTGTTTATTGTTTCATCAGCAGTCCTCTATTATCGTAATCACACTTAATATCTTTGGAACAGGGACGCTCAGCTCTATTTTAGTGGAACTGCACAAAATGATTGGAATGTTGCATGCTCCAGACAGCTACTTTTTTTTCCCAACATGCCTTGTTAATTTAGACAGAGCTAGGGGGACGTTGCTTCCAATGAAAGCATGGATCAATTTTAATTTAACACCTTCTCACAACTCTGTCTTCGGTTGTGATGTAATTATTAGCTCTGATCTGCTAATAATTGACATGCATTAGCAAGGAAGTTAGTTTTTTTATTGTTTCGGAAAGAGCATTGATGGCAAGACACACGAAACAAAAGCTGAAAGCTCACACCATTGTACAATTTCATGTCGCTGGAAAATTATTTGTATAGTATGTCAGTTATGTAAACAAATGATGGAAGCTTGATAGCATTGCCAGAAGCCTCTTCATCATCCAGGTCCATGTGCCATGCACAAAATTATACTCCTTCGTTCCTAAATATTTGTCTTTTTACAAATTTCAAATGGGTATATTTTAGAGTGTAGATTCACTCGTTTTGCTTCGTATGTGTACTCCCTCCATTCCTAAATACTCTATTCGTCTTTCTAGATATTTTAGCAAGTGACTACACACGGAGCAAAATGAGTGAATCTACACTCTAAAATATGTCTATATACATCCGTATGTAGTAGTCTGTTTGAATCTCTAAAAAGACAAATATTTGAGTAGTCACTCGTTGAAATCTCTAGAAAGACAAATACTCCGGTGTATATTTAAGAACCAAGGGGGTAGTGCACAACCGCATGGGAAACTCAGCCCGGTCGTTGCGCCGTATTAATAGTGAGTAATGAGCTGTCAAATCATAAGCCCCACCTTTCCCACTGTAAGTTGCTCGGAAGAAGCAACCATCAATACACTCTTCTTTGAATCCGCTCATACTACTCCATCCGTCACTGTTTATAGAGCGCGCTTCAGAAAAAAGAAAAAAAAATTGTGGGACCAAGGCGACTAGCGATCGGCCTGAAAAATAGCATTGGTAGTTATAGCACGGCGTCTATTACTAGAGGGAATAATTCGTACACACATGCATGCAGTGCTTCCACCCCGGGTACACACATTCATGCATTTACTCCACTCCTTAGTAGTACTCCCTCCTTTCCGGTTTATAATGCTCAATTCAAAAATCTCACCAATCAAGGTAGATGTCGAGTGGTGGAATACTTTTTGTAGTTTTGCACAAGCACCTAATTAATACTCTTGTTATCCTCAAAAAATTATGTTTATCAATGCATTAATTGCAATGCATGCATGCATAAAGTACATGCATTGGTCATTTTTCTCTTAATACTTGCATGCAATGATTTAATGCACCTTGGAATCTGAACATGTGATGGAAAACAACCATATTGAGCCTTATAAAATGGAAAAACTAAAATTTTGAGATAAGCCCTATAAACCGGAAAGGAGGGAGTACATGGAGTGAAAATGGTGGACTTGATTGCGGTTACCACGCCCTAATTAATTGAGCATTAAACCAAAGACGTCTAAAGTCTCTCTGGTGGTGGAAATGCATTGAGAGAAATGCATCATAATGAAGCGCACCCTGTAAATTGTGACGGAGGGGGGAGGAGTATGAAGGTGCAAAACCAAGTACGCGTATGGCCAGTCGATCAACGCACCTCCTCTTGGCATATCACTGACAAGTGGGGCAGGAGTGTGAGCAAACCGATCTCAATTGACGGCAAAGAGCCAACCCATCGTTCCTTGAGAGAGACGAGGAGCGAGAACACACAGACGGGCTCGCATGGAGGCCAAGATATATTTGAGCATGGTTGGTTGATCGATATCATTCATTACATGTTGGGCTGCCGTTTTCCGCCCTTCTCCGGAATAAACGTGTACTTTATCAGAGATAAAAAAATAAGAGTATAGACGCTCCACCATGCGGTTCTAGTAGTAGTACTACTCGTACTACTGCGCTTGGCTCTTTGCCTCTTCGTGAAGTCGAACAATGATGGCACTCCGCATGTTGGGTACTACAGTGTATGCCTCCGACAATCTGACACCGAATGGAGTGATGCATGTCTCCCGAGGGTAGGTTGCATTAGTCAAAAGGCAAAAGCGAGCTTCACCTTGTCCTGCAAGCTTCTCCTTGTTCTGCGAGTTGACGGGACACACCAAAAAGTAGTGCTAGTCCATACTCCCTCCTTTCTGGTTAATATGGCTTAATTATTTTTGCCGGTAAAAGAGAGAGCTTTATTCATATATAAGCATTCTTAGGACGATCAGCCAAGACACTGGTCACTAGGAAGCGAGGTACCCCGCAAAAAAACAAGTAGGAAGCGAGGTGTTTCATCAAGCCAGCTCTCGGCCACATTCAAAGTGTAGCAAGCACGGTTCGCACGAAGATGCGCCGCAAGGTTTGTTGACCTGTTTACATGCTAAAGAACGGCCCTATTTGGATACTCCAACTCAGTTAGAGGTTAGAGTTAGATTCTAACCTTGAACTAACCTTAAACTAACTCTAACCAAAGAGCTGTTTGGATGGTAGGGTTAGATTGACAATAAATATTCTTTCTCAATCATATGACTAGTTTGGATCCTGTTTGGATGGGAGAGGTAACTTTTTTTACTAATTTTTCTAGTGGGCCTAGGAGAACTAACCCAAATAAGCTCCTCTAGTGTGGGCTAGTTTTTTGGGGTGGGTTAGATCCAACTAACCCAAACTAACCCATCATGTTTGGATACTTTTGGGCTATTTGAGCCTCAGCTAACTAAAACTAACTCTAACTTAGGGATCCAAACAGGGCCAACAAAAAAAGAGGAAATATTACCGAGCGCTCCTATTTGTAACAGGATATGAGCCAGAATTAAGCGAGAATTGTGGCGAGTGTTCCATGCAATCAACTTCCATTATCACATGCGAGAACCCTCGAAGAGAACAAAATGTGTTGAAGATTGCTTTATCACATTTTAAAATTATAATAAGAGTGCAGACGCTCCTCCATCCGGTTCCTAGTACTAGTATAGTACATACCTTTATGGACTATAGTAGTAGTACTAATACTACCAGTAAACTTTACGCTTGGTTGTTCGCCTATTCGGGAAGTCGAACAATAATAGCACTAGTAGTATAATGTATGCTTCAGGCAATCTGACACCGAATTAACTGTTGCACGTCCACCGCCTGAGCGAGGGAGAGCTTGCATTAGTCAAAAGTTTCTCCTTGTCCCCTCAAAAAAAAAGTTTTTCCTTGTCCTGTGAGCCACCACGTGCAAGCTTCTCCCGTCCTACAACCTTCTCCACATTCGGCAAGTTAACGGGACACAGCAAAGTAATGCTAGTCCATACTGCCTCCTCTCCGGTTAATATGGCTTAATTTCAAACAAGATAAATACACAGTCTGTCACTGTATATTTGTAAAAATACGGTCAGTGGATTTCATAATATGCTCATTGCGCTTAATATATATATTTTCCGGTGTTTATACGGTCACTAGCTCACCCTGACTGAGTATGTGTGTGCATGCACGTGTAGGTTGAGCACTTCAGCGTGTCCGTGTGTGTTCCGTTGTGTGCTCGGACATGCATGCATTAGGGCGTCGTGCGCATTTTTGCGTCCATGTGTACGTGTGACTGTTGCATACACATAGGGGGGGTACGTGTAGGGGCCACTAAGGAGCAGTCAAATCACACAGTAAGTTAGTCGGAAGAAGCAACCATCATTTCACTCTTCAATGACACGTATGCAATATAAAATGGTTGATATGGAGAGAAAATGAAAACCACTATATATACACTAGAAGGAGCCTAAGCTACAAGCCTGCTTGCTTAGGTTGCTCTCTTCACAAGCATAGAACGACGGGCCTGATCTCGCAGCTGCGGGAAGGGAACAATGTTCTGTGTTGACGCGGTCGACATCGGCGAGGGAGAAAACCCACAGTTGGTGCGTCCCAATCGGGGGTCACCGCGGTATGGGTCGATGCCGCATCCCAACCGCCCTTCTAGCTACAGCCCAACGTCCCAGGTAGTCCATCTTACTTTTGGAGCCAGCTTGCTCCACTGCCGTAGCTCCATTTCCATGTCGATTTTTCTCTACTTCTATGGGCTTCTACTTGTGATGAGTTTATGTCTCATGAAATAGTGCCAGTACTATTATTCTAATCACACTTCTTCAATATCGTTGCCATCGGGGATGCTCAGGTCGATTTTAGTGGAACTGCACAAAAGCATCGTATGATCTGAGGGTGCTAGCCGTCTTTCCTTCGACAGGTTCTACCTGGCCAGAAAATTAAATCATGTTTAGGGTTTAGGGTTTAAGTCGTAGTGACCCCATCAGTAGTTTTTCTTTCGTACACGCTCTCACAACTTTTTTCCTTAGTTGTGAATTAAATATTGGCTATGATCTGTGAATCATTGAGATGAATCAGCATGCGTGTTAGTTTTCCTTTGTATTTGATGGAATGTTGTAACGGGGCAACCTTGGAATAGGAATGAAAATGGAGTGCAAAGTTTCCGTTTTTCCGGAGAAAAAATGGAAACGGAGAGAAACCAATGTTTCGTTTCGTTGGATCGCGCCATCGAGCAAAACCAACGTTAAAATCACGTCTGTCGTGTTCGTGTCTCACCCTCCTCCACGGCTCGACCCCACACGGTCGCTCGGCTTACCACTCACCGCAAACCGAGTACACGGTAACTTCCCCGCCTGCTTGTCGATGGATCGCGCCATGGAGTACTAGCACTACTAGAAGGGATTGATGTGTTGGGGGAGGACAGCTAGCTGTAGCACAGACTCCCAAGAACTTTTTACATGCATGTTGTAGCCGGCTATTGCAACCTTTGAACGCGGAGCAGCCACGTGCACCCGGATGCGGCTCGGGCGACGCTCTCTCGGCCGTCGCGCCGCTTCAATGCCGACGCCAGTGAGAGGTCGCGTCCGCTCTGGCCGGGCATGAATGCGGCACTGAACGTTTCGGGCAGGAAGAGCGCGCGGGTGATCAAGAGGGTTCGGGTTGGTCAGGACCGGCCGTGGCAGCGATCCGGACGTCCACAAACAAGAGATGTTGTATGTTAATATTGCTGCGTATATAATTAACAACGTAAATGATGTGCCAGTTGGACAAATATGATTGGAGATGGAGATGGAAATCGAATTTTATGTAAACACGGATATGCATGTGTATGTCTATGTGTCTGTGCGCGACGACTCTCGCTACCTAGAAGCGGGGGCGTGTTTTTGATCGAGTTTCTTTCTTGGTACATTAAAAAATCAGTTTGTCTAAATCACATGTAGATGTTATTTAAGGATATCACATCTAAGCTCCCACAAGTATATAATGTAGCAACAAGAAACAAAAAACTAGGACCAAAAAATAGACCATAAACAGAGTGGACATCAACTTAGATGTGACATAAATATGTCACATCTAGATGTGGCCTAGACAGACCCTTAAAAAATTGTCCGCCAGTTTTCGTTTCTTTTTTCCGGGAACGCGCCTATTCTATTTAAAACCACTGCTATGGAGAGAGTTTTTTACTCCATTATAGCCTCTTGTTTGATAAAGTTTCTCGCGTCTCGCTCTCTCACCCTCTCCATATCAAAACAAGATGACAGTGTCCACTCTATCTCTCTCCTCACTGGTGGGCACGGAACCGGCCGAATCCCGTCCGCTGCGGGAGGTGAGGAGGTGCAGCGTTGATGTTGTCGCCGTCGGCGATGGAGGAAGCCGATGCGTACCGTCCTCTCGGAGTCGGCGCTGGCGCGGACAAAGATCCTCCATGCCCTTGTTCACTGCCGTCGTGTGGGCAGACCCTGCCCGCCCGCCTAAACGACATCTCGCCCACCTGAGGTATAACTTCTTGTACTGGTCCAGCTCCCCAGGTCGCTGCGTGCAGGTTTTCTTCTATGTGACTACTCCCCAGCTCCCCATGTATAGCAGCTAGGGTTCGTCGGCTGGTGCAACATCACCTACTAGTACTATTATAGAGGAAATGCCACTCGAAAAGTTGTCCTAATTTATGCCTCGATGGAGGTATACATGTTGTTTCGACAAAAAGTACATGGTGGTTGTGCAGTCATTGTCCATATGGTGGTAGTACTATCACTGGTTAAACGAAGAAATGCTTTTTTTCTTGGGTATCCTGGTTTAGTTCCCATCAAGATAATTATGATGCTTCTGTTTGTTGGTGTACTTTTCATTAATTCTTATTGACAATTGAGATGTCGTTGCTAATCTTGTAAAACAAAGTAACAACACTATATCCCTTTTTTATATTTTTGGAAACAGCGATGTGTATCTCCATACCTAGGCATGTCTTCCTCAATTTTAGTGGAAGTGCACAAAATTGGATGGCCATTGTTGTTCCAACTCACTGTCCTCTGCCATGTGGTTCTTCCTTCCTTGATCTTGATTACTGAGAAGAAACAGACCACAGTGAGGAGTTGTCAAACTTCATAGGTGCCTCACCCAAACTTGATGCCAAATGGATGATGCATCACCACGATGACCTATCGATGCTTATGGTTGCGCTTCAAGGTTGCGTCGTCTTGTGAAGCTGATCGATTTTCAATGAAAAACAAGTTGTCTTCCATCAGTTCTCTTTGCTTGTTATGCACAAAGATGATATCCTTCGTCGGTTCACCTTGGTTGTGTTGGAGACGCAGTCGTCTTTCACATTGGTGCAATTTTATCACAGAATTGGCTATGAACCAAATGTTTCCTCGAAGAAGGATCAACGTTGGTACTAAAAGCATACGTTTTGTATTGATTTCTAAGCCTTCTCACAACTTTGTCTCCAGCTCCCCTATAATTTTATTTGTCCAACTATTAACTTTGATTTAAAAAATGGTGTGGACTAAAAACCCGGATGGACGTAGTAGCCCTCCATTTTTATTTACTCCGCGTATTAGATTTGACTAAAGTCAAACATTGTAATACTCTCAAACCTTTCAGATAATTGAAATTAAAATTCTTTATTTGTACACACTCTCACACGTTTCCGATAATTTGGCGCATGTGTGGTTGTTCACTTGAGGGAGGGTAGTGTACCGCACGTGAAGGATAGTAAGTGCGACTAGGACGCGTGGGCGTGGGTCGTTAGTTCATCAGAAGTAGTAGTACTCCCTCCGTCTAGGTGTGTAGTAAGTCATCTTACGAAAACCAAATAATTCCAAAACACTTAGGCGCAGTGCATTAACTTCTACCTCGTTTTTTGTTTCTTGACATTTCAACCAATAAGAGATAAAGGGTGTGCATGTATTTAATGACTTGAGACTATCAAACACGACATGCAGTGGTTAGTTCGTTGCATGCAATTCTATTAATTAGCAAATAAACATTAACGTTTCTCATTTTCCCCTCCTCCTTGGTCACGGTGCACAGCCTAAGATGACTTACTCACCTAGACGGAGGGAGTAGTAGTTTTCTTCACTGAATGTTAAATAAAGAGTTCTGTTTCGTACTTACACAATTTAAAACGATTGTTATGGAGAGAATAAGAAAACCACTCCACTATATATTAGTCGTATACACGAGAGTACTATATGGACGCAACTTCATTGACTTAGTGCACCTGCCTTTGGGTTTATGACAGGTGGGCCCAAATATGGCTGGCTCACCTGTCATACAGCCAAAAGCAGGTGCAGTGAAGGCACGGAGCTCAGTCCATACTACAGTAGTATATATATAAGCTGGAGCCTCAGCGCTTGTTCGCTAGGAATTGCACTCTCTACACTCTCGCCGCACTACATATATGTATACACACTGGAGGCTCAGCGTTCATTTGCTAGGGTTTCCTATATTCACAGTCTCTCACCCTATCTTCACCAGATCTAAACAAGACTGCGCTGGCCTCTTGTCTCTCTCTCCCCCCTCACAGCTGGTGAAGGAGGCGTCCGTATCCCGTTGCACCGGGAAGGGGAGGAGGTGCAGTGTTCACTCTATCGCCTTTGGCGAGGGAGGCAATCCACTGCCGGTTGCGCTGTTCTCTTTCACCCAACACCTGTGCGGGAGGGCCACCAACCCCTTCTTCCTCGCTGTCATACCTAGTGTGGGTAGATCCGGCCTCCCATCGCACGCCTTGCCACATCCCGACGACCCTAAGGTGTAAGTTTCTTTGAAACCGTCATTGCTCTAGCTGCATGTGGTATTTTTCGATCTGTAGTCGAATCTAGGTCTTGGTTCAAAGAGGAAAGAAGGGTGCGGTGGGCTGGAGCAAGAATCTAGGATGTGGTTCAATGAGGAAAGGAGGGACGGAAAGTAGTATAGACAGGCTATCCAGCCACTTTGTTGGTCGAAAAGGGAAAAAGGGGGTAACCCAATACACACATATGTAAGGAACCGATCTCTTTGTTGAAAAGGGAAAGAAACTAGGGGGTCAGGTAGTTTGTGCAGGACTAGATTTGCTGCCCTCACATAGGAAAAAGGTTCAGAGAGAACAAATACGGGACCAACACATATATGCTGCATGGCTACATACTCTGCATCACCCATTTATACGTGTGGACGCACATGGTGCTGGCATGTCTCATACAACTATTTTGCTGTTGTTAATCTAAGAATGCCGCCGGAAATTTGAAGAAATGCCATTGTTAAAAGTAAACTAGCAAAGTGGCCCGCTCGATGCGCGGGCTAGAACTTTAGAGAGTTTATAATTGAGACATATTTTATCACTGCAAGAAATATGTCAACTTGTGACCTTGACTATTGGTCACTGAAAGGTCATTGTTTTTCATTTGCGACCTTTTTGTGACCAAAAACAGAAGGTCAAAAGCTGGTGGTCGTAAACTGAAATTAACGACCTTCTCTGTGAGATGGTCGTAGACATTTACGACCAAAACAGAAGGTCGTTGAACCCATGACCTTTTGTTTTGGTCACTAGCTGTCTGCCGAGGCCACGTCGGATCCGACGTGGCAATCTGACGTGGCAAAACTACGACCAATTGAAAAGGTCACTGACAAGATTCGGCCCGGTCCGATTAGGTGTTTTACATGGGCCGAGCCCAACAATTCAGCCCATTTGTATTTTTCCCCTATTAATTTCAGCATTGGCCATACCCAAGAATTCGGCCTTTTTGTTATGTTCTTCCATACTAGGGGCCTCGGCCTTTTTTGCAATATATTTATTTTTTTATTTTCTAAGGTTTTTTTGTTTCACTTTTTAAACGGTCCAATGCTTGTTGGGTTGTGGCCTTTTCCAGCCCAATTATTTGTCCAATATTAGATCTCAGATTTTGGAAGAAATGTTTGGACAAAATTGTTTGGGCACGAGACCTCTTTAATCCAGTTACACACATTCATCCGACCTTGTTTCATATTCCAATCAAGAAAACTCCATGTCAAATTCAAATCATCCATCATATCACATCACATAACACATCTCCCATATTTACATAACATAACAAAATCATCTTAGAAATATATGTACACAGGAATATAGCAGGAACAGAGGGAATATCTGCTAGTATCCTGACATGTATGTATATGCATGTGTGCTTGCTTGACCAGTGCATGCATCACGATAGCAGCCAAGCCAGTGGGCATCATCGATGTCTACTCACAGCTTTCCTCGCACCAGAGAAAGAGTCAAAAAAAATATTAGACCATAATATGACACCAAACCACAGATTAGTAACTTTAAATCACAAAGTATATCCACATCACCATAAATTAGTACCAGACCATCAAGTAGAAGCCAAATACTATTAACTGATGATTAGTACACACAGACATGATTCAGCGACATAATGGCTACCACAAGCAAAAGTGACAATTGTGCAAGCAAGCTGCTAGTGTACACAAGGTGATTGAACTCCTATTGTTTAGTACGCATACATGGTAGGCTACTGCTGCTAGTGTTATAAACCAATAGAGCATGCTATAGGAGCAGAAAAGCGGGAGCTAGGGCTAGAAGATGGAGCCGACTCACCGAAGGGCTTGTGGTCGTCGCCGTACAAAGCCGCCATCATGCCAGTCGCCTCAAGAAGCACCACCGCACCGGAGACAGTGCCAGACGTGTGCAAGAGCAGAGCACCTGCTGCATCCATTTCCAAATAGAACAAGAACATAAAATTAGGAAGGGCTGCAAAAAAATTAGGAAGGGTTTCAAAAAAGGACAGTTATTTAGAATGTCAAGAGAAATTCAGCTAGTACCATGCTTTTCGTTCTCCTGCTAGTTAAAATGAGATACTCATTCATACAAGAAAACATAGACACAATATGAATATTCATTGCACAAGTGCAAGTCATGCGAAATACTTCACTGCAACACATTGCGCCTAAACTTCGCATAAGATATAATTGATAAAAATCAGTTTGCTGCTACTGCCATTGGAAAACCAGCACCGAATTGAGCGGTAATCGAGATATATTTGATAAAAATCAGTTTGCTGCTACTGCCATTCAAAATCTAACTGACCAACTGGTTCGAACACTAGGCAAAGTAAGACAGAAACAAGTTAATCGTCACCGAATTGAGCGGTAACAGAGAGGGGAGGGGAGACGTGCAACTTACAACATCACTCATGGACTTCCACTTCTCACCACTGGCCTTGCCAATCTGCAATTCAACCAACCTAAACCATATCAGGACACATAATTCACAAGGAAACTCATCTCGCAGCACCACTAGTTCGAACGAACAAAGAGACAGAGGCGGATGGGGGATGCTTACCACGGAGACCCACTTGACATCGGGGTGCTTCTCCTTGTACTCCTTCCTGAAGTTGTCCCTGCGAAGACGAAACACGCACCAAATCCTCGGTCAGGACGCGACGCCACACCACAGAAGCAACATGAATCAAACCAGGAACCAAGACTGGGACTCACATGAAGATGAAGAAAGCTCTCGGGGGCGCATGGGCTTCTTGGGGTCCTTCTCAGCCTTGATCTTCTTCACCTTACAACAGAAGAGTAGTCCATTATGATTTATGATGAAGTATGAGATCGAATAAAGGATTATTGTTAAACACCATTAATGAGACTAGAAGTGCGGCACTGGCAACTAATGAAACTTCTTGAACAGTAGTAGTACATAGTAACATGCCAGTGTTGTCCAAGCAGACTGAGTTACATGCATAAAACTACAATTCGTCCACCCTGAGCAGTCAAGATAAACACATGCCAAATCTAAATCCATGACCAATTGCAGCTGCTTCTTTAATAGTCTACAACAACATAGTTCAGTAGGAAATCAGAATAGAATTGGACAGCGCCGCCCACCCGATTGAGCGAGCCACATGAATTGTTGCTTGAGTTGACTTGAGAAAGCGATAGTACGCTGAAGTAATAAGCTATAGTCCGGGTCAATCAGATGCAATCATCTTTGACTCCAGTTCTTAATAGTATTCTGGAGTACATTGCTTGATGTAATAATCCAGTTCAATTCAATTTCAAGTTTCAATTTCAATAGTGTCATAATTACTTATAACTTGCTTGTCTTTAACTGATAGAAATACATTTACACTTTGAAACAGAGGGAACCTGAAATGGACTAGGTTAAAATCCCACTGTGGTCACTATCCACAACATTATTTCAGCTAAAACGGACTCATCATCACGTCAATTCACTATTGTTTCCTGCCGCTTTTTTTATACTAATGCGCCTCAAAATTCCGTGATTCTCATACCAGGAATACAATCAACTAACAGCTCAGAGCCAAGAAACAGCACTTGGGTGCAATGACAACACACCAGAAACTGCCATCATCAAACACTAATAAAAAAGATTAGATGATCCCAAAGTGAGTGACAAAATCTCAGTATGACATCATCACTCATTTGGACTGCAAGCCCAATGCAACGCATACAATGCAAGTTTAAAAAGAAATCAATCATCTAACCACGGTACCTGAGCTGCACGGCATTTCCTCTCTAAACCAGGACTCTCTTCTACACATGACATGATGTTCCTTTCTAATGTGTGTGGATTTCTATATAAAGAGTGGAAACAAATACTGATAATTCAACAAGTTAAAGTAGAAAAAAATTTAGTCCTTGTCGTCGCAAAATGGACATATACTCTTTACAAAGTCCATGGCTAATGCTAATCCGACTCTGCCCCAACATCCACACTTCACAAAGTTGCATCCAACTTAAAGCCTAAACAGTTATACAATGGGGGCCTGAAAAAGAAAGCCTGACAGCTACGTTTTGACATAATTTCTTAACTTCCGATGCCAATCCCTTTTGCTAGATGTTTATATACAAGGACAACACAACGATACTACACCCACCACTTGTGCACCGTGACAACCAAATCTGAATCCACCTTGTGAGACGTTGCACTATGCTACCACAGTCAGTCTCTATGCCAACAGTTACAGTTCCAGATAACAAAATCCTTGGTCGAATTGACACGAAGCAACTATAGGCGACATTAAACATCACTTAGAAGAGATGCCCCAAATTACTGACCATTATAGCTTTCAAACTATAAGAAGCAAAACAGGAACATCTCATCAATATTAAATAGGGACATCTTTTAAACTCATGCTTTCAAACTATAAATATAGTAGTGCATAGTACAGAGCAAAACAGGGACATCTCATCGCCAGCAACATGAGTAATTCAGGGCCTACTATGCAACACAAGGACATTTCCATGACACATAAGAAGCTGAACATAACACAGCGCATATGCTGAACTCATAAGCATGTCAGGTCCGCTTGCGGGCTAAACAGGTACCTGCAGGAGGCAGGGAGGAGTGAGCTGGCATGCAGACAGGACTTGGAGGGTCATGTAGTCGTGGGCGAGCTAGTAGTCCTTGTAAGGAAGTAGCCACCGTTGTCAGCCGCCATGACCCGGCCTAGACGCTGACGAGCGTGTTCTTGCGGCCACTGCACCACCCACATCCTGAAAAACCAGACACACAACAAAAACATCAGATCTAAGTCATATATGTTTGGATCTGAACATTCATGCCACAATAAAGAAAATTACATTATGAATTATGCTAGGTAGCATACCACATCAAAAATTTGTTTTCTTATCATTTACCTACTCGAGGACGAGCAGGAATTAAGCTTGGGGATGCTTAATACGTCTCCAACGTATCTATAATTTTTATTGTTCCATGCTATTATATTACCCCTTTTGGATGTTTATGGGCTTTATTTTACATATTTATATCATTTTTGGGACTAACCTACTAACCGGAGGCCCAGCCCATATTGTTGTTTTTTTTGCCTACTTCAGAATTTCGAAGAAAAGGAATATCAAACCGGAGTCCAAACGGAATGAAACCTTCGGGAGCGTGATTTTTGGAACAAACGTGATCCGGAGAGCTTAGAGTGCAAGCCAACAAGCTTCCGAGGTCCCCATGAGATAGGGGGCCACGCCCCCCTATCTCGTGGGCCCCTTAAGCAGCCACCGCCGTACTTCTTCCTCCTATATATACCTACGTACCCCGAAAACATCCAGGAGCACCACGAAACACAATTTCCACCGTCGTAACCTTCTTTATTCGCGAGATTCCATCTTGGAGCCTTCGCCGGCACTCTGCCGGAGGAGGAATCAACCATGGAGGGCCTCTACATCAACATCCTTGCCCCTCCAATGAGTTGTGAGTAGTTTACCACAGACCTACGGGTCCATAGTTATTAGCTAGATGGCTTCTTCTCTCTTTTTGGATCTCAATACAATGTTCTCCCCATCTCTTGTGGAGATCTATTCGATGTAAACTCTTTTTGCGGTCTGTTTGTCGAGATCCGATGAATTGTGGGTTTATGATCAAGTTTATCTATGAATAATATTTGAATCTTCTCTAAATTCTTTTATGTATGATTGAGTTATCTTTGCAAGTCTCTTCGAATTATCAGTTTGGTTTGGCCTACTAGATTGGTCTTTCTTGCCATGGGAGAAGTGCTTAGCTTTGGGTTCAATCTTGCGGTGTTCTTACCCAGTGACAGAAAGGGTTGCAAGACATGTATTGTATTGTTGCCATCGAGGATAACAAGATAGGGTTTATATCATATTGCATGTGTTGATCCTTCTACATCATGTCATCTTGCTTAATGCGTTACTCTGTTCTTATGAACTTAATATCTAGATGCAGGCAGGAGTCGGTCGATGTGTGGAGTAATAGTAGTAGATGCCGGCAGGAGTGGGTCTACTTGTTACAGACGTGATGCCTATATACATGATCATGCCTAGATAATCTCATAACTATGCGCTTTTCTATCAATTGCTCGACAGTAATTTGTTCACTCACCGTAATACTTATACTATCTTGAGAGAAGCCTCTAGTGAAACCTATGGCCCCTGGGTCTATCTCTTATCATATTTGCTTTCAATCTACTTTATTAGCATCTTTACTCTTTTCATCTATATTACAAAATACTAAAAATGTATCTATCTTATCATACTATCTTTATTAGATCTCACTTTCGCAAGTGGCCGTGAAGGGATTGACAACCCCTTTATTGCGTTGGTTGCGAGTTCTAAGTTTGTTTGTGTAGGTGCGTGGGACTTTTGAGGAGCCTCCTACTGGATTGATACCTTGGTTCTCAAAACAGAGGGAAATACTTACGCTACACTTTGCTGCATCACCGTCTCCTCTTCGAGGGAAACCAACGCAAGCTCAAGACATAGCACCCCCCCCCCGCAATGCTCACTATTCATCCAGAGAGGCAGCATCGATCGGCTTCAGTTAGCAGCAGTAGCGAAGGAATCGCTTGATCGGGTTCAGTTAACAGGCATCGATCGATCGCTCGGGTTCAGTAACGCGTAGCCTGCAGTGCAATCGCTCGGGTTCAGTTAGACCCCAACGCCTCACTCGGGTTCAGTTAGAGACAACGACTCGCACACCCGCACGTACGTGTACGAGAGAAACGCGCATCGCTCGTCCCCCGGCCGCCCACCGTAACCGGGAACTCCCTGAAATTTTCCTCGCCCTCGCTTCTACCATGGTTTTTTCCGTCATGGACGGCCCAAAAATGTCATGCAGCTGCGTCTCTGGCACGCCCAGGACGAAAAGCCCATTTTTTGTCATGATTTTTGGTCATAGAAGTAGGATCCCACCACATCTATGATGATACCAGGTTTTGTCACAATTATCATCGTAGAAGTGTCATATGTATGACAGAAAAAAAATTCGTTCGACCCAAAATGTCACGGATGTGTCTTTTTTTGTAGTGGAGGGCTGCAGCGACGAAGAAGGCGGTGAAAGCCATGGTGGCGAAGAAGAAGGCATCCGCTTCTTCGTCGTCCAAGCGTGCCCAGACGCCACAGCCTCCCCTCACCGGCAGACGTTGGCGCGGGGATCGCTTTTGACTTTGGACCCCTCAGCCCGGAGAGGAAGAGGAAGGCAGCCAACGAGGAGGAGGAGGAGGAACAGTAAGCACTTCTTTTTCCCCTGCTCTTCTTTTTTGCTTTCTCCATTTCCTCAAATGGCACCGCCCATTCTGAATCATCTTCATCCTGCAGGGACGTGCAGACGCTGGCCCAAAGGGCGAAGAGGGCCAGGACTTCGACGAGCGGCCAGCAACCGGCAGCCACCTCCAGCATGCCACTGGTGGTGTTGAGCAGCCAGGACAGCAGCCCCCGGCCCAGCCCCAGCGTGAGTCCATCACCCGTAATTTGTCGACGCGCGCTAGGGGTACGATACTTTGGTACTGACCGTGTTGTGGGTGTAGGAGGGGAGCAGCAGCAAGGGGAGTGTCGTGGTGGGCGCACGGCAGATGCCAAGGGATGGCTAAAGAGAGGAGGAGGCTCGAGGGCACTGGTGGGCTCCAGAGGCAAGGTTGGCATGCGCGGGCGCGGGACGCCGGACATACCCAGGTTCGGGGCTCTCCGGAGAGATAACACCCCTAGTCCTGCCGAGTTTGGTTAGATGATTGATAGTACAATGTTGCTCCTGGAGCAGTATGGAGGAGGAAGGAAACTGGCCAAGGCTTGGGCTGCTCCTTCTCTTTGGTACTGCTGTTGGGTGGCTAGTCCTATGCTTCTGCTTCTTGTTTTTCGTCTTTGTGTGTCGTACGGTGATGTCGATACGATGGTGGGATGCCCCTGTGGGCGTTGGTCCCTGGGGGGTTTTATAGATCAGCCCACCCAGGGTTACAATGGTAATATGCCGAGACGGTGGGTCCGTATTGTCGGTGCTTAGGACTCCGAGCTGGGTCCCGCTTGTGGGCTTGTGGTTCGCCGGGTTCCCCTAGGTGCAGGCCCCGCGTGCCTAGGGGACTGTGTGCCGTCTTGTCGATCATCAGGTCATGACCGAGTCGAGTCGTGTATAGTGCTCTCCGTCAGGCCGCCGCTTGCTATCGTCAGCAGTGAGGGCGGGAGCACTATAGCCATGCCAGCCTTGGTCAGCGGGTAGGTGAGGGGCACTGTTGCCATGCCCCGGCTGACCACAGCCATGGTGAGAACACTGTTGCCTTGGTCATCGGTTGCTTGGGTCTCATCCCATCGTACGGCCTGGACGGGACGGGAGCTGACCCATGGCTGGGTTACCGTGGGCGCCACGGGTGGTGCCGGCTTGCCATGGAAGCCTTGGTTGCTCCGGGTCGAGTTGCCTTGCGCCAGTTGCGGTGGCCGGGTTGACATACCTTGCCATGTCAGAGAGTTTGGCCGGGTTGTGGGCCCTGCCGGGTCGAGCGACCCGACTAAGCGCGTGCCGGCTTGCGGGGCGATGCGGGCCCCACTATTTTTGAAGAGGATCCGGGTTCCGTTGCCTGCCCGGGGTTCATCCCCCTGACATTAGTCCCCGAAGCTGTGAAGATCTGGTGATGAGTGGGCCTTCGCAGTTTCCCCCTTGAGCAAGGAGGATTCTGCGAACACCGGGTCCGGCAACGCCCCTGTTTGCCGGTTTTCTCGGAAACCGGATCGCGGCATCCCAGCCGTGGCGGGATCCGAGGAGTCCGTCGAATCTTGAGGCGACCCCTAGGGCTTTGCGCAGGCGCCACATGGCGCCCGGAAGTCGGAGGGGCCTGACAGGCCACGCGCGTGATGGGACCGGGCGATGGGCCAGGCCGGGGGCCCGCCGCCGCGTGCCCTTGGGCCATGCATGCGGATTTATTGTGGTGTCTGGGGGCCGGTTGCACTTCCTCGAGCAGTTAGTGCGCGCGTACGTGTGAACTTATTGCGGGGTAGTGGAACGGGCGCGTGCAGACGATCCCACTTCCCCATGTTTGAACTGGGGCTTATAAACTGAGGGGGGCAAGGGGGCGGCGGACACCATTCTTGCTCGCGCCCTCCTGTCCCCCTGCTCGTGCTCTGCTCTTTGCCACCGACGCACAGCTGCGCCCGCAGCCCCGAGCAGAGCCTCCTCCGTCGCTCGTCTTCTTCTTCCCGCTTCTATCCATGGCGCTGCCGTCGGGCTCTTAGATGGGCTCCAACGTCACCCCCGGGGACATTACGCAGCTTCGAGCTTCGCGGCGCTTGCCGCGGGAGACGGACGTCGGCGTTCTGCTGCCGTGCGGCGAGCAAAGGCCCCGACCCGAGGGGCAGGAGCGCGTCGTCTTCCTTACCCATTTTGAGCGGGGGTTCGGGTTGCCGGTGAGCACCTTCTTCCGCACCTTCTTGGAGTTCTTCGTGCTTCAACCGCACCATCTTGGCGCCGGCGCCATCGTCCAACTCTTCGGCTTTGTCACCCTGTGCGAGGGGTACCTAGGAGTCGAGCCGACGATCGACCTCTGGGCGCGCTTCTTCTCCTTGAAGCAGCAGGGCCCATCAACCGGGGAGTTCGCCGACTGCGCCGCCGCCGTCATCTCCATGTGGTCGGGGGCAGATTTCCCCAAGATTCCGCTCGAGGATTCTGCCAAGAAGTGGCAGAATTCTTTCTTCTATGTCCGCAACCATGGCGCGGACCGTACCAATCTTCCCCCTTCGTCATTGCGCCGCCGCGGGCGAAGACAAACTGGGGCTACTCGCTCCGGCGCCCGTCGCAGGAGATCGTCAACATCTGCGAGCGAGCAACAGTGATGAGGACGCAGGAGGGGCTCACCGGCACGGACCTCCTCGCCGCGTTCATCTCCCGCCGGGTCCTCCCGCTTAAGAGGCGCTCCTTCCTCATCGGCGAGATGATTGGCCTGCAGGATCCCAACCGGATGGGGTCGATGCGGCTATCTGCGGAGCAGGTCGTGCGCAGCGTCAACAACATCTCCAAGGCCAACCTTGGAGAGGATTGGCGATTCGGCAAGACGTCGTATAGCCAGTCAAACCCGGCGCCACAGGTGAGTGTCTGGTCTCCTTACTTTGCCGCCGCGCATCTTCTTGTTCGTCCCGGCGCGATGCGGGAGGTTCTCTTGAACGCAATTCGGCATCCTTATGCCCGGGCTCCGTCGCAGGTGGCGCCGGGGGCACCAGAGGAGCCCGTAGCCCAAGGCGGCGAGGTTGTGGCCAAGTCCGACGCCGGCGCTGGGCGCTGAGCCGGTAAGTCTTGCATGTTTCCTTGTTCGTTTCGTCTTGAATTGTTGCTCGTGTCGCGGTGAAGGCGACGCTGACGCCGGTTGCTGGTGTAGCGGTGTTGGGCGAGGGAGGCAGCGATGCGGGCGGAGCCAAGTCCTTGCATGGGGCGGCGCCGAGCTGCCCGCATGGAAAGGACAACTTGCTGGCGAGAGCGGCGGCAGAGGCCGCGGCCGCCGAAGGGGCCGCGTTTCATAGGAGCCGGTCCGACCTTATCGGTCTGGCCGGGGACGAGGGGCGAGGTGACTCGGACCTCGGCCTGGATCCGGACGATGCTGAGGCCTTAGCCTGGCGGGACAGGAACCGGGCCGAGGCGGAGCTGGAGGCGGCATCGGTCCAGGCTTGGGCCGACGCGGCGGCGGCATGGGCGCGATCCGGTGTGGTGTCGACGTTTTTTGAACCGTCGTTGGTGATGGAGAGCGGCCGTGGGGGCCGGGCTGAGGTGGGGATCCCCGACTAGGAGGTCGTGGAGGTGGGGGGCGATACCCCGCCGCGAGCCGACGTGGTCGAGCGCGCGGGGGCTGATGGTGGTGGAGGCGGCAGCATCCCGAAGGAGGGACCGCAGGCGGCGGCGGTGGAGGCGCCGTCGGCTATGGAGGAGGCACCACGGGCGGCGGTGCCTGATTTGGCGACGCAGGGCGTCCCGGCTTCCGGATCATCGCTGGCGCTGGAAGGGGCGTCGGAGGAGGTGCTGGCCGCGTCGCAAGCGGCCACCGGGGGGCACGCCTTGGTGCCCCGGTAGGGCGGGCGTCGAGCTGCCGTGTCGCAGCCCGCGCAGAGCGGGGGCGCGGCCGTCTTCGGGCCCCAGACCCAGGAGGAGGCGGCGCTGGATGTCGTCAGCCGCCGCCTACGAGGCCGGAAGGAGCGGCTTGAGGCCTTCGCCCAGGCCGAGACGGAGCGGACGCGCGACCTGGAGCGTGCCGTCCTGGTAAGTCCTTCTTCTTCGTTTTCTTGTAACTTCTTCATTGTGGGGGCGCGCCAGCGCACCCACTGGGTGTAGCCCCCGAGGTTCGGGCCAACTACGTATTAGTTGGGTCAAATCTTTAGATCGTCGGGCCTTGTTCTGACTTCTATCTCCTTTCAGGATCTTGATGCTTTCCGGGTTCCCGACTTCAACCGGCTCCTGGGCAAGCATTGAGGGCTCAAGGAGCAGCTCGCTGCCAAGGAGGAGAAGCTTCGCGTCGCCGCAGGTACGTTCATGCTATTTTCTAGTGGGGGCGCACTAGCGCCCCCACTGGGTGTAGCCCCCGAGATTCGGGCCAACTGTGTAACAGTTGGGCCAAATCTTAAGTCTTGTCTTTTTTCTTCTGCTGAATTCTTTTTCTTTGCAGCCGAGGACCTGTCTTGGCAGACCCGGCTTCTCCGGGCTGGTCATCATTATGATCGGCTTGTTGCTGACGCCGGCCGCCTTTGCGCCGAGGCTGCGCAGGCGAGGGCGGAGGTTGTCATGGCCCGGCGGTCTCTTGACGAGGTCAACCGGCCGCATGAGCAGCTGGCGGGTCACAAGAGCCGCCTCAAGGTCGAGGTGGAGCTTCTAAAGGGGGAGGCTGCCAAGGTGCTGGAGATGCAGCAGGCCCTGGCCGAGGCAGACCAGCAGCGCGGTCGGCTAGTCGACGATAAGGGCCGGCTCCAGGCCGAGGTGGATCGCCTGCGGGAGCAGGCCGCCGCAGCCGAGGAGGCTCATCAGGATGAGACACGTCGTCGGGACACGGCTGAGAAGGCGGCCGAAGACAAGGACGCCGAGCTGAAGGCGACCCTTTCTAAAGCGGCCGATCTGGAGAAGGCACTCCGGGAGCGCGACCACGTCGTGGAGCGGGAGCGGCGTGGTACGTTGCTCGAGGCGCAGCACCTGGAAGAGTCCTTCTCTAGTAAGTGCTGCTTCTTATAATTTTGCCGGGTCGGGACCCGGCTTTTCTTCCTTGTTGTTCTTCTAATCTTGCTTCTTCTTTGATCGTAAGGGCCTTCCCGGAGACGCATCGGCTGGCAGAGGAAGCTATTCGCTACCAGCGTGACCCGACCGGCGTTTTTAGGTCTGGGACAGATCCGCGGGTGGCCTGGACCTTCCCGGAGATCATTGCCGCTGTAGAAGCCCGCCTGCGGGCCCTGGGGACGCAGATGGAGTGGCTGTCCCAGGCCGGCACCGCGATGACGGCGGCCCTATGGCCGGACTCCGTCCATCTGCGCAGCTTCTCACGCCTGGCGCGCTGGCTGGAGGCGGGTCCAGACCGTGTTGGCGAGTGGCGTGTTTCCGCCGCCCGTGCCGGGGCCAAGATGGCATTGCGGTTTGTGTTGTCTTGGCATCCGGATCTTCAGCTAGATGCGCTGATGGGTCAGCGCGCTGGTTCAGAGCAGTTGCTGCAGGAGCAAGCTGGCCGGATCACCTCCCGGGCCAGCTACATCGCCGAGTTCGCCTTCCACGACGACCTCCATCCGAAGCGGACGGAAGACGGCAGGGTCGTGGATGGCGATGACTACGGCTTGCTTCTCCGTGGCCCAGAGGGGAGCTTGGAAGAGACAGGCGTCTACGGTGACACGGATGTTGAGGAGGACACCGGTGTCACGCCGGACCCGGAAGCCGCCAGAGGAGGGCCGTCATCGTCGCGGCGCGGTGCTGGAGATGCCTGAGATACTTTACGCAGAATCTGTTAAGTAGCAGGTCCACCCACCCACTGGGGGTTGTTTTAGGATGTAATGAAGTCGGGTCGTGGGACTTTGTTTTAAATATTTGTGTGTGAGTGTCGTGAGTGCTTTTTTGCTCTTTTCCTTCCGCTTTTTCGAACCGATTTCATGCGCTTCTCCTATCTGAAACCTCCCCCCCGCGAGTTAGACGGCCGAGGCTCTGGTCCGTGACGAAGGGTTCGATTCTTTGAGAGGGGCACGCAGGACGTGGGTCCTTAGAAACGTTGAGCGAGAGTGAAACACCCACTGGGCCTGCTGGCGGCAATCCGGCTTGGCCAGTTGGCGAGCAGCCGATCGTGTGGCTACTTATCTGATGAGTGACGGGCTGAGTCGGTCGACCCGGTGGCCGTTGACTTAGTGTATGAATCGTAAAGGAGCTTTGGCCCGTTGTTCTTGCCCGCCGACTGCCAAAGCTGGATCTGCGGTTTTAGGGCTAAGTGGGGGACCTCGGCGTCCCAACTTTTTCAGGAATCACCAAGTAAGGCGGCGGGGTGGTGACCGAGCCGGCCTGCCCCCGAGCCCTCGGGTCGAGCGAGTCGAGCGGCGGCCGGGTTCAGTGGGAAAGTGTTGCAGATAACTATGGACACAATAAATTGGTAGGAAAAAGGTAGCCCCCGAGTTTCGTTTGGGGACCCCGTAGTTTCATGCGTTTACAAAAGGCGATGATACATACACTCGTGCGGCTAACTGTAAAATGGGCGGAGGAGTTCCGCGTTCCACGGCCGGGTCGTTTCTTCGCCGACGATGTCCTTCTTGTGCTTCTTTCACTTGCTTGCATCGATGAGGTAGTAGGCGTTGCGGTCGCGCAGGGCTCTGCTGACGATGAACGGGCCCTCCCATGGAGAGGACAGCTTGTGCTGGCCTGCCTGCTCTTGGACGAGTTGGAGGACAAGGTCGCCTTTGAGGAATGCGAGAGGCTTGATCTTCTTGTTGTGGTAGTGCCTTAGGCCTTGTTGGTAGATAGCCAAACGGCTAAGTGCCAGAAGGCGCGCTTCTTCGAGTAGGTCGATGATGTCTTCGCGTGCCTCTCTTGCTTCGGCTTCTGTGTACATCGCGACGTGCGGCGAGTCGAACTCGACGTTGGTCGGGATGACAACTTCAGATCCGTAGACGAGGAAAAACAGGGTGAACCCGGTCGACCGATTCGGCATTGTGCGCAGGCTCCAGAGTATCACTGGCAACTCGTCAAGCCAGCTGCCTGGTGAGCGGATGGGTGGCTCGACGATTCGCGGCTTTATGCTGGACAGAATAAGTCTGTTGGCCCGCTCGACCTGCCCGTTGGACTGCGGATGTGCCATAGAGGCCAGGTCTAGGCGGATGCCGGAGACGGAGCAGTATTGCTCGAGCGCGCCCTTGGCAAAGTTGGTGCCGTTGTCGGTGATGATGCTGTTCGGCATGTCGTAGGGCACCGCTATGTCCTTGATGAATCGGACGGCTGTTGGCCCATCCAATTTCTTGATAGGTCTTGCTTCGATCCACTTGGTAAACTTGTCCACTGCCACTAGTAAGTGCATCATGCCGCCTCGAGCGGTTTTGAAAGGTCCCACCATGTCGAGTCCCCAGACCACGAAGGGCCAGGCGATCGGTGTGGTGCGGAGTGCTGACGCCGGTTGGTGGCTATGTTTGCTGAAGCGTTGGCACCCTTCGCATTTGAATGAGCGACTCGGCGTCTTCGAGGGCCGTGGGCCAATAGAAACCATGGCGGAACGCCTTGGCCACCAAGGATCGTGATGCGGCGTGGTGCCCGCACTCGCCCTGGTGAATGTCGAGGAGGATGTCGATGCCGCGATCCTGCTCGACACAGTGCTGGAACACGCCGGTAGAGCCGCGTTTGACGAGCTCGTTGTTGATGATGTTGTAGGCGGATGCCCGGCGCTGAATTTGCCGAGCCTCGGTCTCGTCCATGGGGAGAACCCCATTCTCTAGAAACTCCGATATGTGGAGGGCCCAAGATGGAGCCACCGAGCTGGGTTGAACAGCCCCCGGGTTGGGGATGGCAACGGACGGGTCTGGGATGATGGTGGCCGGGGCGAGCTGAGCAGCCCCTGGGCTGGGTTTAGCAGTCCCCGGGCCGGGCTCAGCAGTCCCTGGGCCGGGTTCAGCAGCCCCCGGGCTGACTTGGGGTGCAGCCGGGTCATCTGGAACGTGAATGGACTCGGAGTCTGGTGATGGCTTGACGAACGGCTTGCGCAGGTGCTCGAGGGAGACGCCGGACGGGATGGCTTGTCGTGACGAGGTGATCTTGGCGAGCGTGTAGGCTGCTTTGTTCTCCGCGCGCGAGACATGGACGAACTCGCAGCCGTCGAAGGATCCGGACAGCTTCTGGACGAGGAAGCGGTAGCTTTCCATGTTGGAGTCGCGGGCGTCCCACTCGTCGGAACACTGCTGCACCACCAGGTCCGAGTCACCGTAGCATAGGATGTGTCGGACGCCGAGTTCCTTGGCAAGCCGGAGGCCGTGCACAAGGGCTTCATACTCGGCGACATTGTTGGAGGCGGCAAAGTGGATCTGGAGGGCGTAGCGAAGCGGATCGCCCTTCGGAGATGCTAGTACAATGCCGGCCCCTAAGCCGAGTCGCATCTTGGACCGTCGAAGTGCATGCGCCAATGTGTCGAGTCGGGAGGTTGTGGCAAGTACTGGGTCTCTGTCCAGTCGACGAGGAAATCGGCTAGGGCTTGAGATTTGATCATTGTGCGGGGCTCGTACAGGATGGTGTGGCCGGCTAGCTGGATCGCCCATTTGGCGACCCGGCCAGAGGCATCCCGGCACCCGATGATTTCTTCGATAGGAGCCATGCTGACGACGGTGACGACGTGCTCTTGGAAGTACTACTTCAGCTTCTTGGCAGTGAGGTACACGTCGTAACACATCTTCTGGTAATGCGGGTAGTTCTGCTTGGAAATGGAGAGCACCTCGCTCAGGTAGTAGACTGGCCGCTGGATGCCTTGGATCTTACCCTTCTCTGGTCGCTCGGCCACCAGCATCGTGCTGAGCGCCCGCGAGGTCGTGGCTATGTAGGGCAACAGCGGCTCCTTGTCGGTCAGTGCGGCCAGGACTGGTGCTGTGGAGAGCATGCGCTTGAGGTCTGGGAAGGCCTCGTCTTCCTTGCTGTTCCATTCGAACGGGCTTGTCTTCTTCATCAGCTGGTACAGGGGGAGCGCCCTCTCGCCCAGCCGGCTTAGGAACCGGCTGACCGAGGCCAAGCACTCGGTGAACTTCTGGACGTCGTGCAGCCGAGCCGGCTTGCGCATGCGCTCGATGGCCTTGATCTTCTCCGGGTTCACCTCAATGCCGCGTTCCGAGACGAGGTAGCCGAGTAGCTTTCCGGCCGGGACGCCGAAAACGCACTTTTCCGGGTTGAGCTTGACCTTGTATTCGCGGAGATTGGCGAATGTTTCCTTCTAATCGTCGAGGAGCGTGAGGTGCTGCTTGGTCTTCACCATGATGTCATCTACGTACACGTGAATGTTGCGGCCGAGTTGCGGCAGCATGCATTTCTACATGCAGCGTTGGAAGGTGGTGCCGGCGTTCTTCAATCCGAACGACATGGTGACGTAGCAGTACGCCCCAAAGGGCGTAATGAAGGACGTCTTCAGGGCATCGGCCGGGTCTAGCTTGATCTGGTGGTAGCTGGAGTAAGCGTCCAGGAAGGACAGGAGCTCGCACCCGGCGGTCGAGTCGATGACTTGGTTAATCCGTGGGAGAGTGAATGGGTCCTTGGGACATGCCTTGTTGAGGCTGGTGTAGTCGATACACATGCGCCAGGTCTTGTTCTTCTTCAGGACGAGGACTCGATTGGCCAGCCAGTCGGGGTGAAACACTTCCATTATGAAGCTGGCCGCCAAAAGCTTAGCGACCTCTTCACCAATGGTTCTTCTCTTCTCTTCAGAAAATCGTCGAGGGGTTGACGGACAGGCTTGGCGTCCTTGCGGACGTGAAGTTTGTGCTTGGCGTACTCCCTCGGGATACCCGGCATGTCCTTGGTGGTCCATGCGAAGATATCCTGATTCTCACGGAGGAAGTCGACGAGCTCGCCTTCCTATTTGCTGTCGAGGCGGGCGCCTACGACAACGTACTTGCTGCAGCTTGGGTCTTCAGGGTTGAGCTTCACTTTCTTGGTCTCCTTGGAGGGCTTGAAGGCGCCCTCATCGGCCGGGTCCGAGGTCGGGATCGACGCATCGGAGGCCTCACCTGCCAGTGCGACGATCCGGTCGAGCTGGCGCCGCTCCTCGGCAATGACCAGCGACTCGGCCAGCTTGGCGCCGTCTTGGGCGCACTCCAGAGACTCGCGGTCGTCGCCGGTGATGGTAATGAGGCCCTTGGGACCCGACATCTTCATCTTCAGGTACGCGCAGTGGGGAACCGCCATGAACTTGGCGAGTGCAGGCCGGCCCAGCAAAGCATGATATGCACTGGACAGGTCCACCACCTCAAACCAGATCGGTTCGAGCCGGAAGTGGCTACTATCGCCGAACAGGACGTTGAGCCGGACCCGGCCAATGGGTGAGCAGGAAAGGCCGGGCACGATGTCATGGAAGACTGTCCGTGTTGGCTCCAGGTCCTCGGCCTTGAGGCCGAGCTTGGTCATGGTGTCACGGTAGAGGATATTGATGTTGCTGCCACCGTCGATGAGGACTCGAGAGAACTTGCATGTGCGCCGCGCGATGATGGTGGGGTTGAGGAAGAGGGTGTATCCACCCGGACTCGGCATGACCGCCATATGATCCTCGCGGGTCCAGGTGATCGGGCGATCCGACCAGTGCAAGAAATCCGGCATGACCAGGATGACGGTGTTCACCTCCTGACAAAGAAGGCGCTCGCTGTGCTTGTCATTGCCGAGGCTGGTGAAGACGACGTAGGCCGCGTTCTGGTCCGGGTAGGCGTCAATCCGCATCACGCCGCCGGCGGGAGAAGGTGGTGGAGGCGGAGGCGGCTACCCTGCGCCTGGAGCTAGAGCCGGAGATGGAGGAGGCAGAACGTCTCCCCTCATGCTTCGCTTAGTGATGGGGCATTGTCGAAGTGTGTGCGTGGAGGGCCTTGCGCTGCTGTGGTGCTTGCATGGGGCGTCGAGCATTTCTTTGAAACTCATGGAGGGTTGCCATGCCATCTTGCCGGTCTGCCGGTGCTTCGCCGCCGGGTCTGGCGTGAGCTTGGTGGCCGCGACGAGCCGGTTGTTGTGACGCTTTGCCGGCTGGTCGGCCTTGCGGTTGTTGTTCTGGTGATGCTGCTGCCGGCTGCTTCCGCCGGCCAGCTTCGAAGGTGGAACCGGCTTTGCTTTGCCGACTTCGTCCAGTGCCACCTGGATCTTCATGGCAGAATCGGTGTTGGCGTACTTATCCGCCGTCACCATGAGCGCGGCCATGGTTGCCGGCTCGGAGCGTAGGAGGGTGCCGTCTCGGCACCCGCTGATGAAGCACTGGATTGCCTGGACTTCATGGAGGCCCTCGCAGTTGTTTCGAAGCTCGGTCCAGCGTGCGAGGTACTCGCGACCCATCTCCGTTGGTCCTTGCACGCACATGGCGAGCTGGCTAGGGCGACCGGGTCGCTTGTAGGTCCCCATGAAATCGCGGACAAAGGCCTCCTCAAAATCGACGCACGTGTAGATGCTGCCCATCGGCAGACTGTTCAACCACGTGCGGGCCGACCCCTGGAGCATGAGCGGTGCGTAGCACACGGCGAGACGACCATTGGCACCGGTGATGCCAAGGGCTGTAGTGTAGTCGGTGAGCCAGTCTTCTGGCTTCACGGTCCCATTGTATTTGGGGGTGTCGTGGGGGAGCACGAACCCTTTCAGAAAGGGCTCTTCCCGGATGCGTGGGCCAAAGCACGCCGGCCCGATGGCGCCACTCTCCTCCACCTCCAGGGAGCAAGCGAGCTGATCGAGGCGGTGGCGCACGTTAGTGTCATCGATGGCGCGCGGGCCGAGTCAACTGGCGGCCAGGCCCCGAGGGGCCAGGTCGGTTGGAGCCGGACGCCGTCCAAGCTGGCCGGGTCCATGTTGGTTCTCTGGGGCGGGCTCGTTGCCCAGAGCATCGGTGGCGGTGGCGGCCGGGTTGCGCCGAGTCTGGTCTCGGCCGGAGTGCCCCTCACCAGGTGGCGAGGAAGCTGTATGCAGAAGTTCGCCGGGTCTGCCAAGGCGGGCGGAGCCAGATCCCGCCGGCTTGGTGAGCTGGTTGAGGCGATCCTGCTGGGTGTTGGCAGCGTGGAGGAGCTCGCGCATCCGCCCGATGCGCTCCTTGAGTTCCTCGCCTGCGAGTTGGTCGAGGCCAACCGCGGCTGCCTCCGCAGCGCGCATGTTCTTCACTGGGGTTTCGTAGACGGTCCGGATGGCGCCAAAGGCTCGGCCGATCGCTCCTCCCCAGGCGAGCGCGTCGGCGAGCCGGCTTGGCTCGGCCGTTGTCGGTGTCAAAACCGGCAGATATCGGGTAGGGGGTCCCGAACTGTGCGTCTAGGCGGATGGTAACAGGAGACGAGGGACACGATGTTTTTACCCAGGTTCGGGCCCTCTTGATGGAGGTAAAACACTACGTCCTGCTTGATTAATATTGATGATGTGGGTTACAAGAGTAGATCTACCACAAGATCAAGGAGGCTAAACCCTAGAAGCTAGCCTATGGCATGATTGTTGTTCGTCCTATGGACTAAAGCCATCCGGTTTATATAGACACCGGAGAGGGCTAGGGTTACACAGAGTCGGTTACAATGGTAGGAGATCTACATATCCGTATCGCCAAGCTTGCCATCCATGCCAAGGAAAGTCCCATCCGGACACGGGATGAAGTCTTCAATCTTGTATCTTCATAGTCTTGGAGTCCGGCCGATGATGATAGTTCGGCTATCCGGGCACCCCCTAGTCCGGGACTCCCTCAGTAGCCCCTGAACCAGGCTTCAATGACGACGAGTCCGGCGTGCATATTGTCTTCGGCATTGCAAGACGGGTTCCTCCTCCGAATAATTTATAGAAGATTGTGAACACCAGGATAGTGTCCGGCTCTGCAAAAATAAATTCCACATACCACCGTAGAGAGAATAATATTACACAAGATCAATCTGCTGACGTATTCTGTGGCGTAATGTCACACCACTTCCAAGCCTTTACTCGAATTGTTTCTATTGTTCCACCTCAGCGCGTTTAGCGAGGCGGTTTCCTTGGCACGTCTGTCGAAGCAGAGATCGTGTGACCCTTATTCCAGGATTCCCATCAATACGGACGTGGGTAACCCAACCGCGCCCGTTGCCACGCCCCCTCCATCGATGGCGGGTTCCAAACGGTCACGGGGACGGCTCTTGGTATTATTTCTCTTTATAATGAGACCAAGGCCCGTTCCTTTTATTCAATCCTCTATCGAATCCGCCCCTCTCCCTGAGTTCCAACACCCAGGGCTCCGAATTCAGGTACCTTCGATCCTCGACAATGTCCGGTGCTGATCTACGAGGCCGGTGGATGCCCTCCTCCATCACGGAGGAGGACGTGCTAAAGCTAAGAGATGCCAGGTATTTAACCTACGAGATTTCGCATAGGCTGCCTGCCCGAGGGCAAGTTATCCCAACTCCCGAGCCTGGCGAGATCGTCGTGTTCACGTCTCACTTCAGTTGAGGTTTAGGCTTCCCAACGGATCCCTTCATGAGGGGGCTCATGTTTTACTATGGGCTGTAATTCCACGACCTGGCTCCGGAGTCCATCCTCCATATCTCATCATTCATTGTCGTCTGTGAAGCCTTCCTCCGCACTACCCCTCACTTCGGCTTATGGCTCAAAACCTTCAATGTGGAGCCGAAGATGATTGAGGGGCGTCAGGCAGAGTGCGGCGGGGCGGTTATAAGCAAGAGGGCCGAAGCTCCATGGCCCAAAGGCTCTTTCCAAGAGGAGCTCAGCTTGTGGTAACAGGAGTGGTTTTATATCACCGCTCCCCGGGGCAGCAGGCAGAAGCCGCCGCCCGTCTTTCGCTCGGGCCCTCCACAGCAGCTGACGTCATGGGTCAACAAGGGGCGTGATTGGGGGCCGCCCAAAGACGTCCCCCTGTTGCAGGACCGGATTCGAGGCCTCCAAGAAAGGGAGATCAATCTGGTCGCAGTGGTGCAGGTCATGTTGATCCGGCGCCTACTGCCCTGCAAACGTCGCCCCCTCCGCCTGTGGGAATTTAATCCGGAGGGGCCGCGAGCTCTTCAATACTTCATGGGTTTGACTCCCATGGAGATGTATAAATTGTTCTTTGGATCGCAAGAGACGCATCCGGAATTGACCGAGGACGCTGGCCTAAGCTGCAATCGCCCGGATACTCAAGTAAGTAGCCCTGTGTCCGGACACACCATCCATTTATTTATCATGAGCTTGCCTTTTAACCAGCTATCCCTGGACAGGACTGGATAGCGCAAGCAAAACTGATACGGTGTCGGGCCCCCCTCCCTGAGACCACGCATGATCCCGTGTTAATCAAAATGTTGGAGGTCGCACCTTCGAATGAGGGCGAAGGGGGGCACGGGGAAACTGTCACCTCTGCCAAGGAGGCGTTTAGTAAGGGAGGAACCGAGAGTCCCTCCTTCCAGGGGGAGAAGAGGAATGCTTCCGAAGACCCGGAGGCCAAGGCCTCAAAATGGGGAAAGAAATCTGTACCGGAAGGTCCTTCACCAGAAAGCGCCCCGGCCGTACTGTCTCCTCGGAGGAATCAGCCCTCTAACGAGCCGTAAGTGAAAAGGGGGATTTTATAATTATCAGACACCCCTGCTTAATGTCTAAAGGTAACGAAGTTTTTACCTTGTAGTTCGGATCCCAGCCCATCTCAGCACAGCTCATCTTCGGGAGACCTTCGTCCGGAGATGATGGAAAGCGAAACGCCTTCATCTGTCGCTCCGTCGTGCGGGGCGGACGACCCTGAGGTGTCATCGCGGAGGGTCTCCCCGAATCCGGCTGGACCGGAGAGTTCGGCGCCCATTGGAGTATGGCCGGTGGAGCTGCAGGATTTGCTTAAGAGGGCGTCCATCTCAGAAGATCACCACACATTAATGGGTGATGTGATTGAGAGGATCTCGTCCGCCGAAACCGGGTTGTATGAGGCCGTCGGAAGTTTACTGACGGGATTTGAGGTACGCAAAAAATGACATACCTGTTGACAGTTTTGCACATGAAGTGCGCCCTGTATAGATAGTAGCCCCCGAGACTTGGTATGCTGTTGAGTAACGACAGCGTGCCTAGGATCGTAATCTCGGTTATTAACTGTCGCCTTTCCCATGCAGGTGGCGGAACGTTCAGTGGCCATCCAGACTGATGAATTTGCCGAGCTGAAGAAGCAACTCGACTCTGCAGATGCGGACATCTCGCTGGTCAATAGACGACTTGATGAGTCACAAGGTGTCTGGTTGCCCCGCGGTTGGTTAGTAAGGGATCTGACGCCCATTCCTTACAAATTGTATGCTTAGATGCAGATGGTGCTGCTGCTATGGAGGAACTTCGAGCAGAACTTTCTCGGGCCAAGGAGCAAGCCAGAAAAAGAGAGGCGGCTGCCTTGAAGGCAGCGGAAGGGCTAGAAGCCGAGAAGGCTGCTCACTGCCGAAGCAGGGAGGAGATGGCTGGAATGGCCATGAAATTAAGAGTTGCTACCAGCCGCCTGGAAGTTCTTGAAGGAGAACGCCAAGCGGAGCAAGAGGACCTGAAGAAGGCCGATACCGAGGCCAAGGATGCCCGTAGTGCGATGCGGGCTATGAAGGAGGAACTGCGTCAGGTCGGAGACATTGTGGCTGGAAAGCCCTTTATGCTGCGTAGGAAGTTCACGGATCCGAAGTATGCTCAGCTAGGCCGATTGTACGGTGTGGAGGATCCTTATCTGGACTTGGCGGCGAGTGCGGCTGACGTAGTTGTGCACTTTCGAAGCCAGGAGGATCATGAAATGGAAGAGCTTTTCTGGTCTCATAGTCCGGAGCGTCCACTTCCGTTGAGTGATCGGCTGGTTGAGTGGGCTGAGCTGAATAGATTGTCCGGACTGGCCATGACGGATGTGGTAACTCATCTGTGGCCGAAAAGGCCCAAGCCAAAGAGTTATTTTGACTTGTTGCAGCAATTCCTTGGGGCAGTGCGGCATATTAAGGCGATGAAGCGGTCGGCATGCATAGAAGGTGCGCGGATGGCTCTCGCCCATGGTAAAACATACTGGGCGGAGATGGATGCCACCACTGTTGCATCCCGGGGTTCGGACAAAAGCCGATTCCCCACCGAGCATTATTTTGAGGAAGTCCTGCAGGGCGCTCGTATAATAGAGTCGCAGTGCTCGAAAGATGTTATGTTTGAATGACATGTATGATTTCTAAGATCATGTTTATAATGCAATCTTTTTATACTTGTGTGTTCAAGTATTGAACTATCTCCTGTGCGGCCATATATGTATGTATAATCTGAAAGATGATAGTCTTTGGCTTCAGCCCCCACGCACATGGTGCGGGGGTGTTTGCAAAAAAGAAAAACGCTTTTTCACACTTAATCCAACGTCTTGGTCCTTTTAAGGAGGTGATAGCATAGCAAACTAGGCAATCGGACTATAATGCTTTATCACTTTCACTTAGCCATAGGAGCTCGAATGTGGGGCTACTATATAGCCCCTGATGGCACCGCGCTTCTCCGAACTTGGGGCGCGTATGTGCCTGACCGGGAAGCGGTCCTTCGTCAAAGCAGAGGAATTCTAAACATTCCAATGGTCGATCGAGTGGTTGACCAGTCTCTCGCTATATCATGACAATCAGTTTTCGGCTTTCTCTACTGAGGTGCTCTCCCGGCCGAACCGGGGCACAATCGTAGTAGTTCTCCTGGTGCCGCATTAGCCGATGATACGGAACGTAAGGCAGCAAAACACAGGAGCCGGGCAAACCCAACATTTGACCAAAGACATGATTCGGAGTTGATGCATATAAGGCCTAACTCGAGACGCCGAACACTCCCTCAGGTGTTCGTTCTTTATGATATCGGGCAGAATAAAGCCCTAAGCCCCTAGTGTCCAAGTACAGGCGGGAACTTCTGACGCGGCCGATTCCAAAACGCCAGCCTCCTCCTCGGCTCTGGTAGGAAACCAGGGGATGTGTATCAACAAGAGACAGTGAGAAAGGTTTACGCAGGGTCTTAATCTAAAAAGAATCCTTGCAACGGGTCCATACTGCACGTCTGCGCCTGTGTCTCCGTTGTGCTGTGTCCTGGACGAGTGTAGCACGTGCTTCATCTGTAAAAGAGAAGGACTTAGTTTCTAAGAAATATCATGCAAAAAGTGTATGAAAATAAAGTATAATTTGGAAGATGAAAAAAGTTGAGCTTTATTAGCTTTCATCATTTATGCGCGCGGCCCCCTAAAAAAAGTGGTATGCGGCTCGGAAGCCCCTTGTTGAGTTACGCCGGACTCGTCTAACCATGTCCGAGGTCTAAATGACCTGTTTTTAGGGGCTTTAACCTGTAAGGTCGGAATAATGTGTGGCTGTCTAGGCAGCCGCACATTCTCCGTGGTCGAGAGACACCTGGAGTTTTAAGAATATGCCACGTGGACCGGGCATTTTTAAGCGTAAGAGACGCGTAATGTGGTATTGCATTAAAGCGGGCGAATGCTGCACGCCCCAGTAGTGCTTGACGAGGAAGAGGCGCCATCACCCGTGGTGTAAACCTCCACGTGAACGTCCATCCCCGCGACGGCAACGCTACCGCCGAGGGAAAGGGGAGAGTCGGAGTAGCTGAGCACCTTGCTGGGGTACTCGTCGGCCGCGAGCGCATCGGAGAAGCGAAGCGCGGAGAAGGAGGCGGCGAGCGCGCCAACGACGTCGTCTGCCAGCGCGACGGACTCGTCGGTGTAGGAGAAGGGCCCCGTCTGAAGCATGCTCCCGGCCAGCTCCTCGAGCTGCCCCATGATGGGCGCCAACTGTTGTGGTGGGCGCACGGCAGATGCCAAGGGATGGCTAAAGAGAGGAGGAGGCTCGAGGGCGCTGGTGGGCTCCAGAGGCGAGGTTGGCATGTGCGGGCGCGGGATGCCGGACATACCCAGGTTCGGGGCTCTCCGGAGAGATAACTCTCCTACTCCTGCCGAGTTTGGTTAGATGATTGATAGTAAAATGTTGCTCTTGGAGCTGTATGGAGGAGGAAGGGAGCTGGCCAAGGCTTGGGCTGCTCCTTCTCTCCAGTACTGCTGTTGGGTGGCTAGTCATATGCTCCTGCTTCTTGCTTTTCATCTCTGTGTGTTGTATGGTGATGTCGATACGATGGTGCGATTCCCCTGTGGGCGTTGGTCCCTGGGGAGTTTTATAGATCAACCCACCCAGGGTTAGAATGGTAATATGCCGAGTCGGTGGGTCCGTATTGTCGGCGCCCGGGACTCCGAGCTAGGTCCCGCTTGCGGGCTTGTGGTTCGCCGTGTTCACCTAGGCGCGGGCCCCGCGTGACTAGGGGACTTAGCGCCATCTTGTCGATCGTCAGGTCGTGGCCGAGTCGAGTCGTGTACAGTGCTCTCCGGCAGGCCGCCGCTTGCTGTCTTTAGCAGTGAGGGCGGGAGCACTGTAGCCATGCCAGCCTTGGTCAGCGGGTAGGTGAGGGGCACTGTTGCCATGCCCCGGCTAACCAGAGGCATGGTGAGAACACTGTTGCCTTAGTCATCGGTGGCTTTGGTCTCGTCCCATCATACGTCCTGGATGGGACGGGAGCTGAACCACGACTGGGTTGCCGTGGGCGCCATGGGTGGTGTTGGCTTGCCGTGGAAGCCTTGGTCGAGTTGCCTTGCACCAGTTGCTTTGGCCAGGTTGACATACCTTGCCGTGTCAGAGAGTTTGGCCAAGTTGCGGGCCCTGCCGGGTCGAGCGACCGGCTAAGCGCGTGCCAGCTTGCGGGGCGATGCGGGCCCCACTATTTTTTAAGAGGATCTGGGTTCCGTTGCCTGCCCGGGGTTCATCCCCCCGACAGGGAGCCATAGAGGGCTTCTCCCAACGCACCGCCCCCATCGACCACGCCGCTGCGAGGCGCGTCCCCAGCAAGGACACCAAGCACCGAGCCCATGCACACGGAGGAGGAGGAAGAGAACGCGGGCGCCGGTGGTTTCGCCTCGACGCCGAACCTTGGCAGAGAGGGGACTTCTGCTTCTCGGCTTGGCACGGGTAAGCCACTCGCTTTTTGTTTCTGCTTGCATTCTTTCTTTCTTCTTTTTTTACTGCCTTTTGATCTTGGCCCCGACCTATCCCCTTCTTGGCATTTAGACCTCCCCACAATGGACCTAGAGGACGTTGATACCATCATCGAGGATGTCGCTAAGGACGCCACAGCGCAGGCCGAGAAGATCACTGCCGAGGAGAGCGCCAAGGGCGCTGCTGAGGACGCTGTCAAGGGGCCCGCTGGGGAGCCCGGCAAGGGGCCTGTCGGGGAGGCCGGCAAGGCCGCTGCCCCGGAGGAGGTGGTTGATGACCAGCCCTCCTCCTCCGCCGCCTCCGACTTCGACAGGAACCTGAAGTGCTTGCCGCTGCCGGGCAGGAGGAGCGGCTGCTCCAGGCCATGGGCGCCAGCTTCCGAAAGCTCGAGGCGCTCCACCACGCTCTTTTGGACAAGGCCAAGTCCAGGATGGCGGTGGTGGAGAAGGTAGAGGCGGACTTCCAGGAGCGCGTCGCCAAGACACAAGACTGGTTCCGCCAGGCTCAAGACGAGCTGAAGGCCGCCCAGAGCGAGCTGGCCAAGCGTGAGGTGGAGCTCATCATGAAGTTGGCCTACGTCGAGAAGGCCCAAGAGACAGCGAGGAAGTTGGCCTCCATCGTTGAAGCCGCCCGAACCCAGCACAAAGCCGCACTAAACTCCCAGGAGGAGGACCTTGCCGCGCGCGAGGAGAAGCTCGCCGCCACGCTCCGCGGCAAGGATGAAGAGGTGGACAAGCTTGCCGCACA
This sequence comes from Triticum dicoccoides, assembly GCF_002162155.2. Classification (NCBI taxonomy): domain Eukaryota; kingdom Viridiplantae; phylum Streptophyta; class Magnoliopsida; order Poales; family Poaceae; genus Triticum; species Triticum dicoccoides. The sequence goes on from NC_041385.1 coordinate 70,575,426, forward strand.
GCGGACCTGAGAGCTGGAGCAGAGGCACAGGGAGGCACTCGATGCCCATGCTCTGGTTCATGCTGGGAAGGTGAAGGAGCTGGAGGTGGAGCGGGATGAGCTGAAGGAACAAACTCTAAAGCTGTCCAAGGAGAAGGACACGCTCAACAGTGCCCTGGCGGAGGCGCATGGCGCAGCCGTCAATAGGGACGGAGAGCTCTCCGAGGCCAACAACTCCATCAGAGACCTCAGGCTGAAGTTGGAGGGTCTTGAGAAGATGTTGTCGGAGGCCAAGGCCCGAGAGGGGAGCCTAACCAAGGACTTGGAGACTGAGAAGCAGCTGCGGAGGAACGAGGTCGCCAACCTTAACGACCACGTGGAGGGCGAGAAGCGTTGGCTCGGACGCCTCGCCGTCGTTGCAAACTCGGCCACCATGTAGCTGGCCACCATGGAGATATCGGACGTGAGGTACGCCCCAGAGACGATCATGTGCCCCAACGCCAACCTGACCATGTTCTTTGAGAGGGTTGTCGGGGCCGTGGAGTGGCTTTACTCCAATCGGGCGGCCTCCCTGGCCGGGGAGTCCCGGATGCTCTGCCGGGGTGCCATGACCAAGGTGCTTGCCAAGATAGCGCACTGGCATCCCGACCTCGACTTTGAATTTGCTGTGAAGAGCTTGCTGGAGGATGCAGACACCGCGGCGCTCAAGGAGCGTATCAAGCCCATCATCAGCCGCATCGACAGAATCAAGAGGTTGGAGGGCCAGCGCCGGGACTAGGCACCCCGTTTCTTATCGCCATTGCACGTCCATGACCAAGACAATTGCTATCTTTAGTTAGAACTACGGCGGCAATTTTGTAATATGACTCTGCAGTAGTTCTGACATTATGCATGCTATTTTCCTATTCGATTTTCCTTTGTATGTCCACCCTATGTTAACTGGGTAGGATTGCCGGCGCGTAAACTCAGGGTGGCATCTTGAGGACGGATCCCCATTGGCCTGCCAGGTGTGCTTGCTGCCTGGCGAACCACCTTACCGCCCTTAATGCGGCCGCTCGAACTGTCGAGCTTGACTCGAGTCAGAGTCGAGAGCGTTGCTAATTGCGGAAGGCTACCCTGCCGCTCTCGACGTGGCCGCTTGAGCTTTTGAGCATACTCGAAACAGAGCAAGGGCGTTGCCAATTGCGGGAGGGCCTCTCTGCGTACAAGTTTTCCATACATAGGCAGAATCTCCGAGGACGATAACCTTGTATTAAGGAGGAAAGTTTAAAGTTTGGCATGACTTAGCTTTTGCGTCGCCGCCCAGACATCCTTCGTGCTCGCAGGCAGCGCCGCTCTCTTGGCCGCCTTCTCATCCGGCGACCACAGCCGCGAGAAACCACTAGGTCGGCTGTTATACCAGATTCTCACAATTGTGTTCCCCTACCTGGCGCGCCAGAGATGTCTGTGGGAAACGACACATATGGGATCTCAAGGATCCCTTCTGCGGTTGCGGGGCGCGGGGTTGTGAGAAGAGCAGGATTAGCAATCAGCAGAAGGATTGTTTACCCAGGGTCGGGCTGTGAGGAATGTGTAAAACCCTAGTCCTACTTTGGTGGGTGTATTGAATGCTCCTTGAGCTCTCGAACTAGCTACGGTGGCTGCGTGGTTCAAAAGAGCTGAAACCCTCTCCAGTATGCCATGGGCCTCCTTTTATATTCGAAAGGGGCTGCCACAGTGGCACACAAGAGGTGGAAAGGCCTATAGTGCTATAAGCTTATCACTCGTATTACAGGACAAGACGCATTTAATGCGTAGCTTAGGTGTCCTCTTGCTTTATCGGGGACGGGAGCGAGGCTCGTCCCGCCCGTCACCACTCCTCCTCGCTTCGATACGCGCCCTGGCCAGCGATGCATGTGGCTCCATGTTGGTAGGGAAGCAGCTGATGTGGTGCACTGGTGGAGCCTTCACGAAGATCTGCATGCGGCCATGCAGGCGTGTGCTGAGCTGGCCTGGAAGCTGCATGTTGCCACGCAAGTGCCTGCCCAGCTGGTTGGGTTAGCAGCTGCAAGTGAACGGTGGTGGAGACTTGGTTGGTGTGGGCCTGACAATGGCCCCGCTGACGCCCTTGGCAAGGGCCTTGCTAGGTGTCACGGCAAGGGTCTTGCCGTTGCGTGCTGTCATCCCCGGCAAGGATCTTGCCGTGGGTCTTGTGGGTTTCCTCGGCAAGAATCTTGTCGAGGATCGTTGCCCTCCAATCCTCATCTGATCTTGAATATTCATTGTCTTCACAAAGATCTGCATGCCACCATGGAGGTGCCTCCCGAGCCCTGGCCCAATCGTAGTAGATGGTGTTGGAGATCGTGGGTTCGAGGGTGGCTCACTCCGCTGGTGTGGGCGAGCCGCCCTGGCAAGGGGCTAGCCGGTGCTGCTGAGGCTGCCCCGGCAAGACCTGCTTCGTCCATCTGCTCTCTGTGGTCTCGGTCTCTGGCGTTGCGCTGATTGTTTCTGTGGCTTCGACTCCTCCCTTTTTCCCTGCTAAGTGTGGCTTCGGCCCGTGGCTCTGACTACCGCGCACAAGTAAGGGGTATGAAGGAGTGCCCCTACATTAGTACACCGACAAGAAGCAACTGCGGAAGGACGATGCCGCCAGATTTCCTGAAGGCCGAGAACCTTTGGATCAGCCGCCTCGTCGACGTCGCCAACAGGCCCACCGAGAAGCTGGTTGACATGGGGATGCCGGACGCGATGTATTGGATCCGAACGTCATCCCCAATGCCAGGCTGACCCTGTTCTACGAGGAGGTTCTTGGAGCCTTGGAGCGGTTTCGCTCTAACAGAGCGAGCTCGCTGGCCAATGAGGCCTGGCAGCTTTGCCGGGATGGCTTGACCAAGGTCCTCACCAAGGTGGTGTACTGGTACCCCAACCTGGACTTTGACGCTACGCTGGAGAGCTTTTCGAAGGACGCGGACCTCGGGCCGCTCAAGGAGCGTATCAAGACCGTCATCAGCCGCGTCGACAGAATCGAGAGGATCGAAGGCCAGTGCAGGCACCCCGTTCCTTGTTGCCACTGCAGGTTCACGACCAAGACAATTCATATCTTTAGTTAGAACCGCAGCAACAACTGACGTAATATAACCCTGCAGTACTTTTGAAATGATGCATGTTATTTTCCAGTTTGATCTTTCTTTGTATGTTCACCCTACGTTAATCGGGTAGGCTTGCCGGCGCGTAAACCCATGTTGCGGCGCATCAAGGACGGATCCCCAACAGCCTGCCGGGTGTGCATGCGGACAGGCAAATCACCTTGCCGCCCTCGGCGTGGCCGCTCGAGCTGTCGAGCGGACTCGAGACAGAACGAGAATGTTGCCAATAGTGGAAGGCTACCCTACACTACTAGGGAAAATCCTATACACAGAATCTTATCAGCAGCGCTCTTTAAAATAAGGCGCTGCTGCTAATTAGCAGTAGCATGCTCAGGAGTAACTCGCTACTGAAACAAATATAGCAGTAGCGCGCCCGCTCAAAGACGCGCTACTGCTATAATTCTCACGAGGCTGCCGCGAGGCTAGTTATAGCAGAAACGCGTTATAACGACGGGCGCTACTGCTACGTAGTATAGTAGCAGCGCATTTCTCCAATAAGCGCGACTGCTAAGTTTACTACAAAAATTTAGTCCCACCTCGCTCCGTGAAGAGAGTTTCTACCACCTTAAATATGTTACTTCTCAAACTTTGACAAGCACTTGGTCTTCATTGAACTCTATGTGTAGAATTTGTGGCTGCAATATGAGTCTTCACCTGTTCCTAAACCGGTGAGGACTCATATTCAAAAATCATACACAAAAAGATCGTTGATAATCAATGTATTTTTGATATATTGAACAAAGTCTATTTTTACATGCTGACACAAAGCAGTAGCGCTTTATTGTGAAAGGCGCTGCTGCTAGATAGCTTAGCAGTAGCGTCTTTTCCTATAGCGCGCTACTGCTAAGCCATTCATCTCCCACCCCCATCTCCTCTATCCGATCCACTCACATAGTCATACACTCACTGGATCCCCTCTAAATCCCCCGCGCCGGTCCAAACCCGTCGCCCCTCCTCCGTCTGCGCCTCCGTCACCTCCTCCTCCTTGCTGGACTCAGTACCCGCATCCTCCTCCGTCCTCCCTCTCCACTCGCCGCTGGCCAGCCCCTCCTCGCTCCGCCTTCCTCCTCCGTCCTCCCTCCACTGGCCGCGCCGGTCAGCCCCTCCTCGCTCCGCCTTCCTCCTCCATCCTACTCTCTTCTCCCTCCTCTAGTCGCCCCTCCTTCTCCCTCCTGCCCGCTACATTTTGATTTAGTAGGCTAGTTCATATGCAACATTTTGATTTAGTTCATATGATTTAGTTGATTTAGTAGGCTAGTTGATTTAGTTGACTTAGAACATTTTGATTTAGTTGATTTAGTAGGCTAGTTGATTTAGTTGATTTAGAACATTTTGATTTAGTTGATTTAGTAGGCTAGTTGATTTAGTTGACTTAGAACATATTGATTTAGTTGATTTAGTAGGTTAGTTCATATGCAACATTTTGATTTAGTTGATATGATTTAGTTGATTTAGTAGGCTAGTTGATTTAGTTGACTTAGAACATTTTGATTTAGTTGATTTAGTAGGCTAGCTAGTTGATTTAGTTGATTTAGAACATTTTGATTTAGTTGATTTAGTAGGCTAGTTGATTTAGTTGATCGTTAATCCTTTACTCATATTGCTTTAGGAAAAATGGCGCCACCACCACCACCACTATGTCGACTGTACAAGTCAAGATGCGCCAGCAGCCTTGCAACTGGCATGCTATTCGGCATCTACTTCCAGCCGAGTTTTCGTCATGCGGCGGTAAGAAATTAGATGAAATGTAATAACTATTTTATTTTTAGTGTTGGCATTACTGCATTGTGTCATTTTGCTTATTTTACATAGATCGTCCCATGCAATGTGAGGTTGAAATTCAACAAGCTGACAGGAGACACTGTGACATTTGAGGCTCCTGGGGGGCGTACACTATGGAGGTCGAGAAAGGACGCAATATGTCGCAGATTGGAGGAGATGGATGGGCCCGTTTCGTCGCTCGCATGCGTCTTACTGGTGGTGAGTTGATCAGCTTCTCCTTCCCAGCAGAAAGACCCAAGCTAGCTGTCATTTATCTCAACCTGGTGGAAGATGATGAAGATGACGAAGATGATGAAGATGATGAAGATAATGAGGACCCACTCGATGAAGACGATGAGGACCCACTTCATGAAGCCATCGTAGCTCAAAGAACAAGGCTGAGTGAGGAGGAGGTGTCCAACCTATGGGACATAATTCCGCCACGTGCTGACTTTGTCGGGGTGCCATTCGTAACCCGCTTGACAAATACCATGGTTGATCGACATGATATGGTATGTTATACTTACAAATGCAAATTAGCCGATGAATTACTTAGTGTACAGTCCAATGATATGGTATGTTGTGTGGAATCTAGTCGATGATATGTTTTAGTATAGAGTTCGATCACTTGCTTATTAGTGTAGAATCTAAGGAGACTATTAATAGTGTAGATAATCGATATGTACTTATTTGCAAGGCTATTTATTAATTGATATGTTGTTCTTATTCAGAGATTGGCAAAGAGCATATCTATGAGTTATGGTATCGAGCCTGATGAAGAAGGCTCGGCTGGACTACGCCTTACTGCAAGGGGCTCTGTCACAACCTGTACTTACCGCGTGGACACGGACGGTCGCACACACTTAAACTTGGTTGGGTGAAAGAAATTCCTCGATGGCAAGAATCTTCATGTTGGACAGGCGATCCTAATTACTATCAGGAACACCAACCGCCCAGGCTTGAGGATCATGATTGTCTTCGATATCATCTAGAACTACATATGTGTGTGTGGCTATATCATCTAGAACTACATATGTGTGTGTGGCTATATCATCTAGAACTACATATGATGATCGTCGTCGATATCATCTAGAACTACATATGATGATGGTCGTTGATATGACCTTGTACTGCTTGAGGATGCATGTTGACTATGCATTAAATTGTTATCTAGTACTCTCCCTTCGTTCCAAATTACTTGTCGTGGTTTGAACTAAAACCACGACAAGTAATTTGGAACGAAGGGAGTACTACCTAGTAATGGTTTATGAATTTGATATCTACTAGCAGTACCTAGTATCTAGTATCTGAAAGGGAAACTGAAAGGGAAAGGGGTACTGGGAAAATGATGAATGATATAGCAGTAGCGAGGGACGACGAAATCGCTACAGCTAGGTAATAGTAGCACGTTCTTAAAAAGCGTTGTTGGTATCGTCAACAGTAGTAGTGCGGGTAAGGGCCGCGCTACTACTATGAGTTAGCTATAGCGCCTTATTAGTAGCGCGGCCACCCGCGCTACTGCTAGCCTCAAAACCCGCACTACTACTACGGTTTTCCCTAGTAGTGCTACCATTCTCAGCGCAGCCGCTCGAACTGTTGAGCAGACTCGAAATAGGACGAGGGCGTTTCTGATAGTGGAAGGGCCCCATCACGTGCAGGTTTCGTATACAGAGGGGAAGATCTCCAGGGAGAATAACCTTATACAGAAAGAATTGTCCAAAGTTTTCGTGTGACTTAACTTCCCAGCAGCCACGCGAGCGTTTGCAGTATCCATGGATGATGCCGCCCGTTGGATCGCGTCCCTTCTTCTAAACCATGGCGACGAAGAGCTAGTGGACCAGCTGCTAAACCGGATTCGCACGACTGTGCCCCCTACCTAGCGCGCCAAAGATGTCGGTGGGAATGACACCTATGGGATCACAAGAATCCCTACTGTGGTCGGCGGGCGCGGGGTCGCGTGAAGAGCGGGTTTAAGAGCTAGCACGAAGGTCGTTTACCCAGGTTTGGGCCACGGGGATTGCGTCATACCCTAGTCCTGCTTTGGTGTATATATCAGTGTTCTTGAACTAGCTATCGAGCGTGATTTGCCCCAAAGAGTTGAATCCCTCTCCAGTATGCCTTGGGCCTCCTTTTATAGTCGAAGGAGGCACTACAGTGGCACACAGGAGGTGGAAAGGGGTACAGTGCACAAGCTTATCGCCTGCTATTAAGGGACAAAACGCATTAAAAGCGCCCCTGAGGTGTCCCTCTTGCTTTATCGCTGCCTCGCCGTGCTTCGACATGCGCCCGGGCCAGCGAGGTGGTCAGCACCATGGAGGCTAGCTGGCTGCTGAGGTGGCGTGGTGGCGACATCTTCACGAAGATCTGCATGCCACCATGTAGGTGCTTGCTGAGTTGGCCTCGGGATCGCGCGTCGCCACACAGGTGCCCGTCTGGCTGGCTAGGCTGGCAGCTGCATGGGAACGGCGGTGGGGTCTTGGCATGCGCTGGCCTTGCCGCGGCCTTGTTGATGTCCTCGGCAAGGGTCTTGCCAGGGGCCCCGGCAAGGGTCTTGCCATGGCACCGTGGTCGTCTCCGGCAAGGATGTTGCCAGAGGTCTCGTCTTCTAGTCTTCATCTGATATTCATGTGTATTAACAATCTTCACAAAGATCTGCATGCCATCATGGAGGCGCCTCCCGAGCCTTGGTTCCAATGTGGTTGTTGGTATTGGAAGCCTTGGGCTCGAGGGTGCTGCGCTCCGTCGGGGTTGGGCAAGCTGCCCCGGCAAGGTCCTTGTCGGGGCCGTGGAGGCCTCCCCGGCAAGGGTCTTGTCGGGGGAGCCCACCTCGCCCCCTTGCTCTTTGTGTCTCTGTCTTAGCGTTGCTTTGACCGTCTTTTGGTCTCGGCTTCCCATACCTGCCTTGCTAAGTGTGGCCGTGGCCGTGGCCCTGACTGCTCGTGCACATGTAAAGGGGTACGAGGTAGAACCCCTACATCTGTACACCGGCAGTTTGGCCCACATGCAAAGAGGTGGTGGTTGTCCTCTCGCACCCACTTAAGCGGTTATCAGCGATATCGATGCTTTCCATCCGTGGGCCCGCTTGGTCCATCACTTCTTTTTGCCTGACAAGAAGAGAGGTTAATTTGACTTAGGAGGGGATTATTATTTTTGCTCTGGGATGACATGCATGATACACTTTGAGCACACACACATGCATGTGTACGCATGAATCCCTCCCATTGAGTCGAAGTGGCTAGTACAACGACAACATCATGAACTGATCTCGCTCTGTGTGGGGAGCTAGTGCACTATTTTTGACACACGCGCCAGATCAATGTTGTCTATCACTACTAGGGAAAAGCCTATACACAGAATCTTACCAGCAGCGCTCCTCAAAATACCACGCTACTGCTATTTAGCAGCAGCGCGTTTAACCAAAATGCGCTGCTGACAGGAAAATAGCAGTAGCGCGTCCACCACAAACCGTGCTACTGCTATAATTGCCATGACCTCGCCCCCCTGCTAGTTATAATAGTAGCGCGCTGTACTGAACAGCGCTGCTGCTATAGAAGTTAGCAGCAGCGCGCTTCTAGGAAAACCGCTACTGCTAAGATCAGCCAACAAGTTTAGTCCCACCTCGCTCCGTGAACAGGGTGTTTACCACCATAAATATGTTATTTCTGAAACTACCACAACCAGTTGTTCTTCACTGAACTCTATGTGTAAACTTTGTGGCCGCAATATGAGTCCTCTCCGGTTCCTACCGGAGGGGACTCATATTGACAATTCAGATTGTACACAAAAAGATCATTGATGGCCAATGTATTTTTGCATTCACGTATTTTTTGTGTAGTTACACTTAGCAGTAGTGGTTTACATTCAAAGTGCTACTGCTATTCAGATTAGCTGTAGCGCGTTTTGGCAAACGCGCTACAACTATCCCTACCTTATCCCCACGCGCACGACCGGCCCTCACTCACACTCTTACTCTCGCCCGCGTGCCGATAACCGTCGTCGTGCGTCGCCGCCGCCGCCGCCTTCGTCCGTCCGCCGCCGAGGTACTCCCCTCCTTTTGTCCCTCCTCCCTCCACCTCCCTCCTCCCTCCGCCTGCGGCCGCCCCTCCCTCCTCCGCCGCCGCCCTCCTCCCTCCGCCTGTGGCCGCCCCTCCTCCCTCCTCCGCCGGCAGCCCTCCTCCCACCGCCCTCGACCTCGCCGCCCCTAGCTACCTCTCCATCGCCCCCCACCTCCTGCCACTAGTTAGTACTAGATTTAGTAGTAGTAGATGTTAATTTAGGGTTCATATCTAGTACTAGATGTTGCTTAGTTAGTACTAGATTGTTAGTAGTAGTAGTTGTAGTTGAACTACTTTAGTTGTAGTTGAACTAGTTTAGTAAGTAAATTAATAAACTAGTTGAACTAGTTGAATTAATAGAACTAATGTATTTTTAGTAAGATAATTAATATAACTAGTTGAACTACTTTATTTTTAGAAAGAACTAGTTTTTTTTCCATTTATAGTAAGTCTATATTTAGTAAGAACTAGTTGAATTAATAAAACTAGTTGAACATGTCATATTTGTTGTTATTTTTTAGTTTAAGCAATTATTCGGGATGTATTAGTGATAACTTATATGGTTTCAGGTGACCACCGTCGTCCCCGTCACCGACCCCCTCCGACATCCCCGCCGTCGTCCCAGTCATCGACCCCCTCCAACATCGAGTTGAGACCAGCCAAATATCCTTGTATATCTTGTGTTGTTGCTCAAATAGTATATGTGGTTGCCCAAGTGGTCGTTCATGTTCAGTTTACATCTCCGAGTGGCCTATGTTTTGCCGGAGTGTTGATTAATTTCCGTTCCGGCAAATTTCAGGTGCTCGATATGTCCTTTTTTAGCTAAGGTCATGTCGGATTTTTTCGTGAATGCTGGCATGACTTGTGCTAGAATATGTACAAGTTTAATCTTCGAATTATGAATGTAGGAAATGTCGTACTCGGACGACGACAATCTCCCGGGGAGTGTAGCTGGTTCCACGACGATCGAGGTATGTGCGACAGGTTCGTTCGGCTGGACAAAGATCGGTGCTTCACCATTAAGCTCGAGGAGACCTTCGATTGTGAAACTGTACGCAACAACGATAAGTGTTTTTTTCGTAATTAAGCATGACTTCAACTATTTCAACGTCTAATTTTCATATTTTATAATTCGACTAGCTTATCCCATGCCATGCAAGAAGCTGTGTCTTGGAGAGGATGGGTTTTGAAGACCATGAAAATTTCGAAACAAAGAAAATACACCTAAGGACCCATCATTATATGGATTTTGAAGTAAATCTGTGCAATGCTCAGAGCGTAACCCATTTTGGTTGCCAAAATTAGGAAGCACTTTGCAAAATGTATGGTTTTTATGAGGGTATGATTGTCACCATGGATCTTGGTGATCCTGACATCGAGCAAGACAATATGGACATTTGGGTCCTTGTTGATACGCTTCCGATTGTACCGCTATGTGAGTTTCTCAAACATAGTTATTAACTAATTTATATTGTTTATTTCAAAATAGTTGATAGCTTATTTCCATTGACAGCTTATTTTGATTCTTCAAAGACTGTGCGGAAGATGGTAGATAAAACCCACTACACCGATGGCACCGAATTAACGTATATGGAGAAAAATCATCTGATCACATTTTGTACTCTTCTTGACAATTACAATAACTATTATCGAACTCCTCCAAATTATGGTGAATACATGCCACTAGTGCATGTGTTGAACCATGGTAACTTCTCTGGAGATACCCTGGTAAGATTTTTTACTATTACGACATCCGTGCATCTTTTGCATACTTCTAAAACTAGTACATCATTGCTAACTACGAAGTTATTATTATGTTTTTCAATAGAAACTCCTGATGGATTGTGTGCCTCATCTGATATCTCTGCATGGTCGTCTCTCAGTTCTGAACATACTGCCAGGTAAATCTACGGAGCTCACCTGTGCATATCAGATTTCTAAAACCCGTGAACACATGTTCATCAAAGAATGGAAGAAATGTATGGACATTCGCAAGGAGGTTCTTGAAACTAACATTCAGCGAAAGGCAAGAATTGGAGACAGGCTAATCTCCATTCTCCATAATGGAGAGTCAGGGGCTATCTTGTTTTTTGCTAGTTTACCTTAGAAAATGTAGTAGGTCTTAATCGAATGTAATAGGTCCTATGAGGTACAATATGTTTATTATGTGGTAATGTGTTAGAGTTGATAATGAGGAGTACTTGTGATTACGACTAGTGACCAATTTGCTATGTGATGTCATTGATGAAAACGATGATCTTGAGGAGGTGTTATATGACAATGATGTATTATGACGATAAGTTGTTAATGATATGATGATGATGATGTTGATATTATTATATCATTGGGTGAAAGAACCGCGGATTAGTTTCAAGTGGATGGACATCCACTTGAAACTAGTCCATGGTTCTTTCATCCCATGATGTAATAACTCATTATGATGTAAAAACAATCTCTAAATTCTATTGTATGAAAACTTGTGTAAAGGTGTATGAATACAACATGAAATAAAAAAAGAAATAAAATACTAAATAATAGTAGTAGCGCGGGAAAGGAGAAGCGCTACTACTAATTAACAGTAGCGCTGTTCTAAAGAAGCGCTACTACTAAGTTAATTTAGCAGTAGCGTGGGTCTAGGCGCGCTATTGCTAATCATTAGCTGTAGCGCCTTATCAGTAGCGCTCCTTCCCGCGCTACTGATAGGCCTAAAACCCGCGCTGCTGCTAGGCTTTTCCCTAGTAGTGTATTCAAACATACATGCACCCAACACCTCCATACATATGCACGTAGTGTTTGCCCTCAAACGATACACTCCCTCGTGTGGTTATCGGTGACAAGCCAATATATTCGTGGGCCCGCATGGACATCCATGATCACCTTGACCAACAACAAGATAGGTTACCATGGCGGATTCTTCATTTGGTTCGTGTTATCGTAGTATAGGTCATGGTGAGATTCAGACCTAATTAAATTCGAGCGCATATATTATGCACGCATGCATGCATATATGAATCCTATCATTAGCTTGAAGTGTGGTGTAACATACATGTCGGTGGAAACGACACCTATGGGATCACGGGAATCCCTACTACAGTTGCGTGGCGTGTGGTCGTGAGAAGAGCACTACAGGAAACTGGTAATTTGCCATCTGTGAATCCCAGACGGCAAAGACCTAAATCCAGACGGCAAAGATTTTGCCGTCAGGAAGCAGACGGCAAACTCAGACGGCAAAGATAAGTCGGCAAAGAATACTTTGTCGTCAGCTTTTCATAGGGAAGACGACAAAGACTTTGCCGTCAGCCAACTTTCTCTTTGCCATCACGCCTAGTAGTAGCAGACGGCAAAAAAACCATCTTTGCCGTAAGGTAGACTATGCCTTTGCCGTCAGCCTCATACATCCCAGACGGCAAATAATTTTTTATTATTTAATAAAAAATATAGGTAACAATAGTACAGGTAAAGTGGCCCTAGATGGTCGAAGGCGTGGGATGTTTTTGCTCATTATAAAAACAGCTAATAACAAGGCGTAGGCAAAATCTACACTTGCGTTTTTGCGTTTTACTAGTAGCTTCACAATCAATCATTCAATAGTCTAACAATCATCTATGAAGACAAAAAAATCAGATTACACAGGGCTGCCAAGTTCACCCTGAAGCTTGCATGACCACCTTCCGAGTACGGCGGGCAGAAGCCGATGCGGCCAGCGGTGGCCGCTGGAGCGAGGCGGTTAACACGCCCCCTGATTGGGCCTTGCCCCCGCACGTCCAGAGCATCTCGTCCAGAGCTCGCTGGAGCAGAGGTCGACCTCGCTGGAGCAGAGCTGCTGGCCGCGCCCGACCTCGTCCTGAGAAAAGGATCTCGCTGGCCGCTGCTGGAGGGAGTTCACGCGACGGAGGGAGAGGAGGAGGCCACACCGGAGTTAGGTGGTGCCAGATGGAGGAGGCGCTGGAGGGAGGAGGCCGCACCACCACGATGCTCGCCCGAGTGAGGAGGCGCCGAAGGGACGAGGCTGCGCTCCTCACCGGCCCGCGCCGCGCCGCCCGCGCTGCTCGCCGGAGTGAGGAGGCGCCTAAGGGATGAGACCACGCTGCTCACCGGCCCGTGTCGTGCCGCCCGCGCTGCTCGCCGGAGTAGGAGGCGCCGGAGGGTGGAGACATCAGAGGGAGGAGGCAGCGCCGCGCTGCTCACCGGCCCGTTCCGCGCCACCCGCGCTGCTTGCCGGAGTGGGGGAGGCTCCGGAGGGAGGAGGAGTCAGAGGGAAGAGGCCGCACCGCGCTGCTCGCCGGAGTGAGGAGGCATCGGAGGGAGGAGTCCGCGTCGCCCTGCTCGCCGGAGTGACGAGGCGTCGAAGGGAGGAGGCGCCAGAGCTCGCTGGCCGGTGCCGTGCCGCCCGCATCTCCTTCTCGCCTCGCCTGCACCGCTTGATCTTGCCGCTGTAGTGTGCCTGTAAGAGAGAGAGATGGGTACATGGGAGACCAAGTCACGTGGGAGAGAGAGATCGTGGGATAAGGGAGAGAGAGATCGGTGGGTTGGGCTGCCCATCGTGGGAGTGCACACTCGGTGGACCAGATCAGGCCATGTCATCGATCCGTGGGATCGATCCGCGTGGTGTGCTTTTTCTTTGCCGTCTGCGTTTTATATTACAGACGGCAAAGAGCTCTGTGTTTTTTCTTACAGACAGCAAAGTGAGCTCTTTGCCGTATGTAATAAATTACGTAGACGGCAAAGATCTTTTTCGTTTGTGTTTCTTTTTTTAGACGGTAAAGTGAGTTCTTTGCCGTCTGTATTTTTTTTCTGACGGCAAAGTATATTTTACCGTTAGTTTTTCTTTGCCGTCTGCAGATGATGGCAAACCCTTTCTTTGCCATCTGCCCGACGAAAAGCTGACGGCAGAGATGCCCCCTGACGGCAAATTAGTTGTTTCCCGTAGTGGAGCGGGATCAGCAATCAGCACAAGCACACGGGTTGTTTACCCAGGTTCGGGCCACGAGGATGCGTAATACCCTAGTCTTGCTTTTGTGTCTATTTGAGTGTTCTTGGAGTTCTTGAGCTAGCTACGATGAGTGTAACTTGTCCAAGGGTCTGAATGCTTCTCCTGGATGCCTCGGGCCTCCTTTTATAGTCAAGGGGATTGCCACAGTGGCACACAGGAGGTGGCATCGATGTACACTGGTTGAGCTTATCGCTTAGCCATTACGGGACAAGACGCATTTAATGCGCCCCTTAGGTGTCCCTCTCACTTTATCGGGGACGGAAACCAGCCCCTGTCCCGTCCGCCGCCACCCCACCTCGCTCCAACACGCGTCCAGGCCAGCGGTGCGCATGGTGCCATGTAGGCTGGCAAGCTGCTGAGGTGGCGCGGTGGTAGGGCCTTCACGAAGATTTGCTTGCCACCATGTAGACACGCGCTGAGTTGGCCTCAAAGCCTCATGTCGACACGCACGTGCCTACCTAGCTAGTGGGCTGGCAGCTGCATGAGAGTGGCGGTGGAACCTTGGCGGGTGTGGGCCTGGCTGTGGCTCCGCCGATGTCCTATGCAAGGGCCTTGCAGGGGCCCCAGCAAGGGCCTTGCCGCGGCACCGTGGTTGTCCCCGGCAAGGATCCTGCCGGAGGTCTCGTGGATGCCCTCGACAAGGGTTTTGCCGACGCTCGTTGTCTTCTAATCCTTGTCCAACTCTATGGGCTTCTTGTCTTCACAAAGATCTGCATGCCAATATGGAGGTGCCTCCCGAGCCTTGGTTCCAATGTGGTTGTCGGAAACCTTGGGCTCGACGGTGGCGTGCTCCGCTGGAATCGGTTAAGCTGCCCCGGCAAGGTTGTTGCGGGGGCAGTGAAGGCTGCCCTGGCAAGGGTCCTGCTGGGGGAGCCTGCCCTGCCCTCTTGGTCCTTGTGTATTCGGCCTTGGCTTTGCTTTGACCATCCTGCGGCCTTGACCCCTCCCTCTGCCCTGCTAAGTGTGGCCGCGGGCGCGGCTCTGACTACCCGTGCACAAGTAAGGGCTACAAAGGATAGTACACCGACAGGAGCCCCCGGGCCTGGGCCACATATAAGCTAGGCCCAGAACGGTATGCGGGTAGGCAGGGTGGTTTTTACTGTAGTTACTTTTTCTGCCGCTGCGCTTCCCCATGACCCGCGTTGAATGCAGGACGTGGGGGTCGTGTGTGATGTGGGGCGCATGCGTGGGGCGATCGCTGCAGGCATGCGTCATGTCATAATAAATGGAAAACAGGAAGCCCACACCTTCCCCATAAAAAGGAATAACCGTGGGCGCGCGGCTCATTTACCCTCTGCGCTTTCCTCAATCTTGGCATCGCTGTCTCCATCTTCTTCCTCCTCAAGCTTTCAATCCTGCTCGCTGCTGCTGCGCCCCCCACTGCTTTCGACCCCTCGTCCTCTTCCCAGCCACCATGGCGCCTAAATCTGGCAAGGGCGAGGGCGTAGCCAAGGACAAAAGGAGAAGGAGATGCCGGAGAGCGAGGCGGTGGCGCGGCGGGCGCAGTTTGCCTACTTCATCCCATCGTCAATCGACGTTTCCGACATCAAGAACTACTTTAAGCCTTTGTGGGGGGCAGAGACGGCGGGACATCCTTCCACGCGCGTCATCCCCGCTGATTGAAATAAGGGCGGCACAAAACGGTATCCATTGTTTGTCGACTTCTTCTTCTGCGGGCTCTGCCCCACTTCATCCGTTTTCTTCAATGATGTCATGCGCACCTTTGGCTTCCATCTGTTGGATCTCATGCCGAATGCCGTGGCGGGCTTGGCGTGCTTTGCCCACCTCTGTGAGGGCTTCGCCGGGGTGTTTCCCAGCATGACGCTTTTCCACAACTACTTCTCCCCTCACATCCAACCTAGGAGTTCCCTTAATGGGAGCGTCGCCTGGATCCCGAGGGCCCTGGGGAAAGGAGCATACCCAGAGGGTGCCGTAAAGGAGAGGTGGGAGGAGTGGCGGGGCCGATGGTGCTGGATCGTGGAGGAGAACCGACCGGAGTTCTGCCGGGGTGTTCGTCAGGAGCCGCTGACCCGTAGCGTGGACTGGAGCAACCTCGACTCCGATGACAAGAAGTTTTCGATCACCACCACCAGGATTCGCCACCTCACCGAGGCCGGGCTCACCCTCGAGATGATTGGGGCGGATTTCATCCGCCGCCGAATCGCTTCGCTGCACAACAAGGGGAGGCCGGCTGGGATTTCAGGAATGTGGCCGACATCATGAGGCTCCGCACCGGCCTGAAGCACAACCTTACGGTGATGGGGCACTCCTGGTATTGCTGGAGGCTCTTCCAGCTCAATGTGTTCGCTGACGGCAGGGTGGAGAGGACTGGCAAGGCCGCGAAATCCGGCAAGGCCATCAAGGGGCCCTTGTTCGGGCTGCCGCCGGGAGTGGTCCCACTGAGCAACAACTCCCGACAGGCCGACATCCTCGCCATGATGCCGGTCTTCAATGCGCAAGGTGTTGACCTAGTCTGGGTCGATCCCTCGGCACGCAAGGTACAGGAGTTCTTCGACAACTTGGTCGAAGTTCTCGATCATGATGAGGCGCTGCTCATCCAGGGCACCACCCAGGAGGAGCTGAACTACATCACCGCTAGGTTGGCGGAGGCGGAGTTTGCCAGGGCGGCCGGCGACGCCGGCGGCTTGGAGAACGAGGCCGCCGTGGCCGTAGAAGAGAAGGAGCTCACCCAGTGGGCGAAGTCTGATAGGGAGGCTGGCGTCAGCACCGAGGCCCCCCTTGTCAAGGACGTGGTCGATGAATCATCCGAGGAGGAGGGCGAGGCCGATGCCCCCTCGGCTATGAAGAAAGGATGCATCCTACGTCGGGCCATCTCTGGCGATCCGGTCCGGTCCGGCAGGGCCAAGCCGCGGCAAGGGGCTCACGGGGAAACTGCGTGCGTGACGAGGGCCGTGGTGGCGAAGAAGAAGGCCGTGGTGGCGAAGAAGGAGGCAACCGACTCTTCTTCATCCAAACGCTACCGGACTCCATCGCCTTCCCCTCCTCCCACAAACGGCGGCACGGGGGTCGCCTTCGACTTTTCGTCCCTCGGCCTGAGGGGAAGAGGAAGGTAGCAGAAGAGGAGGTGGAGGACGAGTAAGCATTCCTCCCCTCATCGTTCCCGTCCTCTCCAATCGTGCCGCCTTCCTTGATTAGTTTTTGTCTTCACAGGGAAATGGATACACTGGCCCAGCGGGCGGCGAAGAAGGCCAAGACCTCGATAGGTAGCCAGCCCCTGGCGGGTACCTCAAAGGCGCCGTTGGTGGCGGTGAGCAGCCCGGATAGTAGCCCGCGGCGCAGCCCCCGGCTCAGCACCTAGCGTGCGTTCACCACCTACTCCCCGTCAGCATGCGCCGGGGTGTAACTTTTTGGTACTGACCTTAACGTGGCGGCCGGAGGAGGGCGGCAGCATAAGGAGCCACCAAGGGCCACCCCCACTACGCCACCCCTATCGACCACGCCGCCCCGAGGGGTGTCCCCGGCAAGGGCGCCAGACATCGAGCTCATGCGCACAGAGGGGGAGGAGGTAGATTTGGGCACTAGTGGCCCCGTCCCGGCAACAGGTGTTGGCGGGGAGGGGGCCACTTCTTCTCAGCCCAGCATTGGTGAGTCATCTGATTTTCCTTACTCTTCTTTTTTTTAACCTTGATCTTGGCCTTGCCTCATCCTCCCTTCTGGCATCTAGATCCTCCCTTGGCGGACAAAGGAGACATCGACACCATGATCACGGAGGTCGCCAAGGACGCCGAGGTTGAGGCCGACAAGATCGCCGCCGAGGAGGCTGCCAAGACCACGGCCGAGGATGCTGCCAAGGGGCTTGCCAGAGAGACCAGCGAGGCCGCCGCCGAGGAGCTCGGCAAGGGAGCTGCCGACGAGGCCGGCAAGGGTGCTGCCGGGGAGGCCGGCAAGGCCGCTGCTGAGGAGGAGGTGGTTGATGACCAACCCTCCTCGTCCACTGCCTCTGGCTCAGGCAAGTATCTGAAGGTGGGCGATGACTTGTTCGTCCACCTCCCAGGGACGGCGAGAACCAGGGCACCGGCCGAGGGGGAGGTGTTCGATGACAACTCGCTCGCCGCCGCCAGGCTAAAGGTCGTCAAGGAACTAAGCATTGGTGGCGGTGGCACCCAGGAGGAGCAGCTCCTTTGGGCCATGGGCGCCAGCTTTTGGAAGCTGCAGATGCTCCACCGCGCCCGCCTAGATAAGGTAAAGTCCAGGGAGGCGGTGGTGGGCAAGGTGGAGGCAGACCTCAGGGAGCGTGTCGCCGAGGCGCAGGCCTGGTCCCACCAGACCCACAAGGAGCTGAAGGCCGCCCAAGGCCAGCTGACGGAGCACAAGCTGGAGCTTCTCCTGAAGCAGGCCGATGATACGTCTCCAATGTATCTATAATTTTTGATTGTTCCATGCTATTATATTACCCGTTTTGGATGTTTATGGGCTTTAGTTTGCACATTTATATCATTTTTGGGACTAACCTACTAACAGGAGGCCCAACCCGTATTGCTATTTTTTTTGCCTATTTTAGTGTTTCGAAGAAAAGGAATATCAAACAAAGTCCAAACAGGATGAAACCATCGGGAGCGTGATTTTTGGAACGAATGTGATCCAGAGGACTTGGAGTGCAAGTCAAGAAGCAACCGAGGCGACCACGAGGGTGGAGGGTGTGCCCACCCCTACAGGGAGCGCCCCCTATCTCGTGGGCCCCTCGGGCGGCCACTGACCTAGTTCTTCCTCCTATATATACCCACGTACCCCGAGAACATTAGAAGCACCCATGAAAACCTAATTCCACCGCCGCAACCTTCTGTATCCGCGAGATCCCATCTTGGAGCCTTTGCCGGCGCTCCGCCGGAGGGGGAATCGACCATGGAGGGCTTCTACATCAACACCATAGCCCCTCCGATGAGTTGTGAGTAGTTTACCACAGACCTTTGGGTCCATAGTTATTAGCCAGATGGCTTCTTCTCTCTTTTTGGATCTCAATACCATGTTCTCCTCAATCTTCTAGGAGATCTATTCGATGTAACTCTTTTTGCAGTGTGTTTGTCGAGATCCGATGAATTGTGGGTTTATGATCAAGTTTATCTATGAGAAATATTTGAATCTTCTCTAAATTCTTTTATGTATGATTGAGTTATCTTTGCAAGTCTCTTCAAATTATCAGTTTGGTTTGGCCTACTAGATTGATCTTTCTTGCAATGGGAGAAGTGCTTAGCTTTGGGTTCAATCTTGCGGTGTCCTTTCCCAGTGACAATAGGGCAGCAAGGCACGTATTGTATTGTTGCCACCGAGGATAAAAAGATGGGGTTTATATCATATTGCATGAGTTTATCCCTCTACATCATGTCATCTTTCTTAATGCGTTACTCTGTTCTTTATGGACTTAATACTCTAGATGCATGCTGGATAGCGGTCAATGTGTGGAGTAATAGTAGTAGATGCAGGCAGGAGTCGGTCTACTTATCACGGACGTGATGCCTATATACATGATCATGCCTAGATAATCTCATAATTATTCACTTTTCTATCAATTGCTCCACAGTAATTTGTTCACCCACCGTAATACTTATGCTATCTTGAGAGAAGCCACTAGTGAAACCTATGG
Source organism: Triticum dicoccoides (assembly GCF_002162155.2). NCBI lineage: Eukaryota > Viridiplantae > Streptophyta > Magnoliopsida > Poales > Poaceae > Triticum > Triticum dicoccoides. The sequence continues at coordinate 70,594,941 of NC_041385.1, forward strand.
CCCCCGGGTCTATCTTTTATCATATAAGCTTTCCATCTACTTTTATTTGCATCTTTACTTTTCCAATCTATATTATAAAATACCAAAATATATTTATCTTATCATACTATCTCTATCAGATCTCACTTTTGCAAGTGGCCGTGAAGGGATTGACAACCCCTTTATTGCGTTGGTTGCGAGTTCTTTGTTTTTTTTGTAGGTGCGTGGGAGGTTTGAGGAGCCTCCTACTGGATTGATACCTTGGTTCTCAAAAACAGAGGGAAATACTTATGCTATACTATTGCTGCATCACCCATTCCTCTTCAAGGAAAACCAACGCAAGCTCATGATGTAGCAAGCAGGATTTCTGGCGCCGTTGCCGGGGAGGTCTTCTCTCAAGTCAAGACATACCAAGTACCCATCACAAACTCATCTCCCTCGCATTTACATTATTTGCCATTTGCCTCTCGTTTTCCTCTCCCCCACTTCACCCTTGCCGTTTTATTTGCCCTCTCTTTCCCAATCTCCTCTCTCTTTTTGCTTGTCCTTTTTGCGTGTCCACTTGCCCCTATGGCTTTGCCTAAGAACACCGACCTTCATCTTAGAAGGTTGGAAGAGATTGAATCAAACGTTAGAAGTTTTATGACTTTACTCGGCTTGAAAATTCTATAGCCCGAATTTCTGATAAGCAAGCTACCTTAGTCAATAAGATGGCTGCCAAACCACAAAAGTTAGGTAAAAATAATGATGAAGATCTTAAAGTTATTGATGTGTCCACTATTAGATCTTTGTTTTGCAATATGAATCTTAATAATGATGGGACTGGAGATGAGTCAACTTTAATTAAAAGGCGTCCCAATGATTCGGAGTTTTTAGATCTTGATGCTAAATTTGGTAAAAGTGGGATTGGAGAGGTCAAAACTTTAAATAGCATTGAACCCACTATCTTGGATTTCAAGGAATTTGATTATGATAATTGCTCTTTAGAAGGCTGTGTTTCCTTGTTGCAATCCGTTGTGAATTCTCCTCATGCTTATAGTCAAAATAAAGCTTTTACCAAACATATTGTTGATGCCTTGATGCAATCTTTTGATGGAAAACTTAATTTGGAAGTTTCTATACCTAGAAAACTTTATGATGAGTGGGAACCTACTATAAAGATTAAAATTAAAGATCATGAGTGTTATTCTTTATGTGATTTGGGTGCTAGTGTTTCCACGACTCCGAAAACTTTATGTGATATTCTAGGTTTCCATGATCTTGATGATTGTTCTTTAAATTTGCACCTTTCGGATTCCACCATTAAAAAGCCAATGGGAAGGATCAATGATGCTCTCATTGTTGCAAATAGGAATTTGGTGCCCATAGATTTTATCGTTCTTGATATAGATTGCAATCTTTCTTGCCCTATTATTCTTGGTAGACCTTTCCTTAGAACAATTGGTGCGATAATTGATATGAAGGAAGGGAATATTAGATTCCAAATTCCATTAAGGAAAGTCATGGAGAACTTTCCAAGAAAGAAAATTAAATTACCTTATGAATCTATCATGCGAGCTACTTATGAATTGAGTGCCAAGATGGCAGTACTTAGATCTATCCTCGCTTTTATGCCTAGCTAGGGGCGTTAAACGATAGCGCTAGTTGGGAGGCAACCCAAATTTATTTGTGTTTTCTGTTTTTGTTTCTGTTTAGTAATATTTTTTGCTTCTACCTTCTGTTTAGATGTGTTTTTATGTTTTAATTAGTGTTTGTGCCAAGTAGAACCTATAGGATAACCTATGGTGGTAGTTAATTTGATTCTGCTGAAAAATAGAAACTTTGCGCGCACGAAATTAGTTTTGTTAAATCACAAAAACGTTTTGCATTGATTATTTTTCTGTAGATCAATAGACACATTGCCCAGGACTTCCTATATTCGTAGGATTTTTAGAGTTCCAGAAGTATTCGTGGGTTACAGATTTCTAGAGACTGTTCTGTTTTTGACAGATTCTGTTTTTTGTGTGTTGTTTGCTTATTTTGATGCATCTATGGCTAGTATTAAGTGTTATGAACCATAGAGAACTTGGAATATAGTAGGTTTATCACCAATATAAATAAAGAATGAGTTCATTACAGTACCTTATGTGGTGGTTCTGCTTTCTTTCACTAACGGAGCTTATGAGATTTCCTGTTGAGTTTTGTGTTGTGATGTTTTCAAGTTTTGGGTAAAGATTTGATGGACTATGGAATCAGGAGTGGCAAAATCCTAAGCTCGTGGATGCCCATGGCATACCAAGATATTCAAGAATATCCAAAAGCCTAATCTTGGGGATGCCCCGGGAAGGCATCCCTTCTTTCGTCTTCGTTTATCAGTAACTTTACTTGGAGTTCTTATTCGCCACATGATATATGTTTTGCTTGGAGCGTATTGTATGATATTAGTTTTTGCTTTTTAGTTCTTCACAGTCATCCTTTCTGTACACACCTTTTGGGAGAAGCCCACTTGATTAGAATTTATTAGAATACTCTATGTGCTTCACTTATATCTTTTGAGCTAGATAGTTTTTGCTCTAGTGCTTCACTTATATCTTTTAGAGCACGACGGTGGCTTAATTTTAAAGAAATTGTTGATCTCTCATGCTTCACTTATATTATTTTGAGATTCTCTTAGAACAACATGGTATTTGCTATGGTTACAAAATTGGTCCTAGAATGGTAGGCATCCAAGTTGGGTATAATAAAAACTATCGTAGAAAGTGAATTGGATGCTATGATCAATTTGATACTTGATAATTGTTTTGAGATATGAAGGTAGTGATATTAAAGTCATGCTAGTTGGGTGATTATGAATTTAAAGAACGCTTGTGTTGAAGTTTGTGATTCCCGTAGCATGCACGTATGGTGAACCGCTTTGTGATGAAGTTGGAGCACAATTTTATTTATTGATTGTCTTCCTTATGAGTGGCGGTCGGGGACGAGCGATGGTCTTTTCCTACCAATCTATCCCCCTAGGAGCATGCGTGTAATACTTTATTTTTGATAACTTGTAGATTTTTGCAATAAGTATATGAGTTCCTTTGACTAATGTTGAGTCCATGGATTATACGCACTCTCACCCTTCCACCATTGCTAGCCTCTCTTGTACCGCGCAACTTTCGCCGGTACCATACACCCACCATATACCTTCCTCAAAACATCCACCATACCTACCTATTATGGCATTTCCATAGCCATGCCGAGATATATTGCCATGCAACTTTCCACCATTCCGTTTATTATGACATGCATCATCATTGTCATATTGCTCTTTGCATGATCATGTAGTTGACATCGTATTTGTGGCAAGGCCACCTTCATAATTTTCATACATGTCACTCTTGATTCATTGCATATCCCGGTACACCACCGGAGGCATTCATATAGTCATATCTTGTTCTAAGTATTGAGTTGTAATTCTTGAGTTGTAAGTAAATAAACGTGTGATGATCTTCATTATTAGAGCATTGTCCGAGTGAGACTATGATTCCCCCACAAGTCGGGATGAGACTTCGGACCAAAGAAAAAAAAAGAAAGGACAAAAAGAAAAAAGGCCAAAGAAAAAAAGGGAAAAAAGAAGAAAAAAAAGAAATGAGAGAAAAAGAGAGAAGGGACAATGATACTATCCTTTTACCACACTTGTGCTTCAAAGTAGCACCATGATCTTCATGATAGAGAGTCTCCTATGTTGTCACTTTCATATACTAGTGGGAATTTTTCATTATAGAACTTGGCTTGTATATTCCAATGATGGGCTTCATCAAAATGCCCTAGGTCTTCGTGAGCAAGCGAGTTGGAGGCACACCCACTTAGTTTCTTTTGTTGATCTTTCATACATTTATAGCTCTAGTGCATCCGTTGCATGGCAATCCCTACTCACTCACATTGATATCTAATAATGGGCATCTCCATAGCCCGTTGATACGCCTAGTTGATGTGAGACTATCTTCTCCTTTTTGTCTTATCCACAACCACCATTCTATTCCACATATAGTGCTATGTCCATGGCTCACGCTCATGTATTGCGTGAAAGTTGAAAAAGTTTGAGATTACTAAAGTATGAAACAATTGCTTGGCTTGTCATAGGGGTTGTGCATGATTAAATACTTTGTGTGATGAAGATAGAGCAACAGCCAGACTATATGATTTTGTAGGGATAACTTTCTTTAGCCATGTTATTTTGAGAAGACATGATTGCTTGATTAGTATGCTTGTAGTATTACTATTTCTTATGTCAATATGAACTTTTATTTTGAATCATTTGGATCTGAACATTCATGCCACAATGAAGAAAATTACATTGAGAAATATGCTAGGTAGCATTCCACATCAAAAATTCTGTTTTTATCATTTACCTACTCGAGGACGAGCAGGAATTAAGCTTGGGGATGCTTGATACGTCTCCAACGTATCTATAATTTTTGATTGTTCCATGCTATTATATTACCCGTTTTGGATGTTCATGGGCTTTACTTTACACATTTATATCATTTTCGGTACTAACCTACTAACCGGAGGCCCAGCCCATATTGCTGTTTTTTTGCCTATTTCAGTGTTTCGAAGAAAAGGAATATCAAACGGAGTCCAAACGGAATGAAACCTTTGGGAGCGTGATTTTTGGAACGAACATGATCCAGAGGACTTGGAGTGCACGTCAAAAAGCAGGTGAGGCGGTCACGAGGATGGAGGGCGCACCCACCCCTACAGGGTGCGCCCCCCTCTCTCGTGAGCACCTCGGGCGGCCACCGACCTAGTTCTTCCTCCTATATATACCCATGTACCCCGAGAACATTAGAAGCGCCCACGAAAACCTAATTCCACCGTCGCAGCCTTCTGTATCCGTGAGATCCCTTCTTGGAGCCTTCGTCGGTGCTTCGCCAAAGGGGGAATCGACCATGGAGGGCTTCTACATCAACACCATAGCCCCTCCGATGAGTTGTGAGTAGTTTACCACAGACCTTCGGGTCCATAGTTATTAGCTAGATGGCTTCTTCTCTCTTTTTGGATCTCAATACCATGTTCTCCTCGATCTTCTTGGAGATCTATTTGCGGTGTGTTTGTCGAGATCCGAGGAATTGTGGGTTTATGATCAAGTTTATCTATGAGAAATATTTGAATCTCCTCTAAATTCTTTTATGTATGATTGAGTTATCTTTGCAAGTCTCTTCGAATTATCAATTTGGTTTGGCTTACTAAATTGATCTTTCTTGCAATGGGAGAAGTGCTTAGCTTTGGGTTCAATCTTGCAGTGTCCTTTCCCAGTGACAATAGAGGCAGCAAGGCACGTATTGTATTGTTGCCATCGAGGATAAAGAGATGGGGTTTATATCATATTGCATGAGTTTATCCCTCTACATGATGTCATCTTTCTTAAGGCGTTACTCTGTTCTTTATGAACTTAATACTCTAGATGCATGCTGGATAGCAGTCGATGTGTGGATTAATAATAGTAGATGCAGGCAGGAGTCGGTCTACTTATCACGGACGTGATGCCTATATACATGATCATGCCTAGATAATCTCATAATTATTCGCTTTTCCATCAATTGCTCGACGGTAATTTGTTCACCCACCGTAATGCTTATGCTATATTGAGAGAAGCCACTAGTGAAACCTATGGCCCCCGGGTCTATCTTTTATCATATAAGCTTTCCATCTACTTTTATTTGCATCTTTACTTTTCCAATCTATATTATAAAATACCAAAAATATATTTATCTTATCATACTATCTCTATCAGATCTCACTTTCGCAAGTGGCCGTGAAGGGATTGACAACCCATTTATTGAGTTGGTTGCGAGTTCTTTGTTTGTTTTTGTAGGTGCGTGGGACTTTTGAGGAGACTCGTACTGGATTGATACCTTGGTTCTCAAAAACTGAGGGAAATACTTACGCTACTATTGCTGCATCGCCCTTTCCTCTTCAAGGAAAACCAACGGAAGCTCAAGACGTAGCAGCCAACATCGAGAAAGCCCAGGAGGCGGCAAGGGAAGAGGCCACCAAGGCCGAGGCCGCCCGACCCTAGCGCCAGGCCGAGCTGGACTCTCAAGAGGAGGACCTCGTCGCCCGTGAGGCGGCGCTTGCCGCCACACTCCGCGGCAAGGACGAGGAGGTCGAGAAGATTGCCGCGGAGCGGACCCGGGAGTTGGAGCAGAAGCACAAGGAAGCGCTTGATGCACAAGCCCTAGCCCACATTGACAAGGTGAAGGAGCTGGAGGTGGAGCGGGATGGCTTGAAGACCAGGACCGAGGAGCTGGCGAAGGACAAGGCCGAGCAGCTCTCCCGCGCCAATGACTCCATCAAGGACCTGAAGCTGAAGCTGGAGGGTCTTGTGGGGATGCTGTTGGAGGTCAGGACCAGGGAGGGAACCCTGACCAAGAGCCTGGTGGAGGAGAGGCAGCTGCGGAAGACCGACGCCTCCAACCATGAGGATTTTGTGAAGGGCGAGAACCTCTGGATCAGCCGCCGCACCGACGTCACCAACAGGATCACCAAGCAGCTAGCCGACATGGGGATGCCGGACGTGAGGTATGCCCCGGAGCCGAATGTGAGCCCCAACGCCAAGCTGACCCTGATCTTCGAGAGCGTTCTTGGAGCCCTGGAACGATTCAACTCCGACTGGGCGAGCTCCCTGGCCAGCGAGGCCCAGATACTTTACCGGGGCGCCATGACCAAGGTCCTCACCAAGCTGGCATACTGGAACCCCAACCTTGACTTTGACGCCGTGCTGGATAGCTTGCCGGAGGATGCAGAGCTCACGGTGCTCGAGGAGCGTATCGAGCCCATCATTAGCCGCGTTGGCAGAATTCAGAGGGTAGAGGGCCAGCTCTGGGATTAGGCACCCCGTTTCTTATCACCGCTGCAGGTTCAGGACTAAGACAATATTTATCCTTAGTTAGAACCGCAATAACAATTGATGTAATATAACTCTGCAGTGTTTTAAAATGATGCATGTTATCTCCCTGTTCAACCTCTCCTTGTATGTCCACACTACGCCAATTGGGCAGGCTTGCCGGCGCGTAAACCCAAACCACAGCACTTTGAAGGATGGATCCTTTAGCGGGCGACAGGGTGTGCTTGCTGCCGTGCGAACCACCTTTTCGTTCTCAGCGCGGCCGCTCGAACTGTCGAGCGGACTCAAGACAGAGCGAGAGTGTTGCCAATAGTGGGAGGCCACCCTGTCGTTCTTGACTCAGCCGCTCGATCTGTTGAGCAGACTCGAAATAGACCAAGGGCGTCGCCAATAATGGAAGGGCAACACTGCGTGCAGGTTTCTCATACAAAGGAAAGATATCCGAGGAGGATAACCTTATATAAAAAGGAATTACTCAGAGTTTTTGCATGACTTAGCTTTCCAGCCGCCACGCGAGCATTTGCAGTATCCGTGGATGAAGCCGCCCATTTGATCGCCTCCCTTCTTGCAAACCATGGCGACGAAGAGCTACTGGACTAGCTGCTAAACCGGATTCGCATGACTGCGCCCCTACCTGGCACCCCAAAGATGTCGGTGGAAACGACACCTATGAGATCACGGGAATCCCTACTATGGTTGCGGGGTGCGTGGCCGTGAGAAGAGCGGGATCAGCAATCAGCACAAGCACATGGGTCGTTTACCCAGATTCAGGCCGCGAGGATGCGTAATACCCTAGTCCTGCTTTTGTGTCTATTTGAGTGTTCTTGGAGTTCTTGACCTAGCTACGATGAGTGTAACTTGTCCAAGGGTCCGAATCCTTCTCCTGGATGCCTCGGGCCTCCTTTTGTAGTCAAGGGGATTGCCACAGTGGCACACAGGAGGTAGCATCGGCGTACAGTGGCTGAGCTTATCGCTTAGCCATTACGGTACAAGACGCATTTAATGCGCCCCTTAGGTGTCCCTCTCACTTTATCAGGGACGGAAACCAGCCCCCGTGCCGTCCTCCAACGCCCCACCTCGCTCTGACACGCGTCCAGGCCAGCGGTGTGCATGGTGCCATGTAGGCTGGCAAGCTGCTAAGGTGGTGCGGTGGTAGGGCCTTCACGTAGATTTGCATGCCACCACGTAGGCACGCGCTAAGTTGGCCTAGAAGCCTCATGTCGACACGCAGGTGCCTGCCTAGCTGGTGGGTTGGTAGCTTCATGGGAGTGGTGGTGGAACCTTAGTGGGTGTGGGCCTGGCTGTGGCTCCGCGGATGTCCTCGCCAAGGGCCTTGCTGGGGCCCCGGCAAGGCCTTGCCGCGGCACCGTGGTCGTCCCCGGCCAGGATCTTGTCGGAGGTCTCGTGGATGCCCTTGACAAGGGTTTTGCCGAGGCTTGTCGTCTTCTAATCCTTATCCAACTCTGTGTGCTTCTTGTCTTCACAAAGATCTGCATGCCATCGTGGAGGTGCCTCCCGAGCCTTGGTTCCAATGTGGTTGTCGAAAACCTTGGGCTCGAGGGTGGCACTCTCCGCTGGCATCAGGCAAGCTTCCTCAGCTGCGGAGGCTGCCCCGGCAAGGGTCCTGCCAGGGGCGCCTGCCCTTCCCTCTTGGTCCTTGTGTATTCGGCCTTGGTGTTGCTTTGACCATCCTATGACCTTGACCCCTCCCTCTGCCCTGCTAAGTGTGGCCGCGAGCGTGACTTTGACTGCCCGTGCACAAGTAAGGGGTACAAAGGAGTGCCCCTACTTTAGTACACCGACAATACATATGCATCGTCAAACCTAACCCTCACTTAGTGTGGGGATTTCTTGTTCGAAATCACTGTGCCACATCAAAGTTGTTCATTGTTACTCAAAAACACACATCTCCATACATATGTTTGGGCCACGCGCATGCAGTGGTTGTCTTCGGGGACTAGTTACTTGCGTGATTATTGGCGAGCTAGCCCATCTCCGGGGTCGCATGGACGGCCATCACTTTGACCAGCAACAAGAGAGAGGTTGTACGACTAAGGTGGATTATTCTTGGTCCGTTTTACGATCCATCTTGGTGAGATATATGCCTCTCTGGCCCGACGACTGAAAGTATGTGTGTGTGGGCGGGGTGCTACATCGCACTTTGCTAGGTGAACCTCGGTATTCATAGCTTAATTAGGATTCCCTTCGTGCCGACACGAGGGGGTGGGGGCTGCTAGCTACTTCGCACTTTTCTAGGTGAACATAGGTTGGGGGGAGGGGGCATGCTCATAGCTTAGGATTC
>NC_041385.1:70604632-70639655 GCF_002162155.2 Triticum dicoccoides
AGGTGAACCTCGGTTGGGGGCATGCATTCATAGCTTAGGATTCCCTTCGTGCCAACACGAGGGAGGGGGGCTGCTAGCTGCTTCGCACTTTGCTACAGTGAACCTCGGTTGGGGGGAAATGCATTCATATATAGCTTAGGATTCCCTTCGTGCCGACACGAGGGAGGAGGGGGGCTGCTAGTCGACACGAGGGGGGGTGCGGGCAAGCAATACCGTGTGCTTTGCGAGAGAGGTGTCACATCAAAGTTGCATTTGGTATTTGAAAATCAAACCACCCTTTTGATACAAAACGTTGGTCCACATGCAAGTGTGTTCCTGTTCTGACCCTCTCCCGCATCATTTTCCGCCAAATTTATTAACATTAGACAAGTCGGATGACGCAACAGACACGGTTCACTCAAACTAACCGTGTGCCACGCCGGCGCACCTGTCACGCACACATCCGCACAGTACATTGGGCTCCACGAGGCTCCCCCTCTCAAAAATATATGTCGGCTTCGAGGGTTTTTCTATTTCAGAACGCACGGTTTTTATCTCCGGACCATGTGCGATTTTTCTTGTTCCCAATCCCGCATGCATCAAAAATATCTGCCCGCCTCTAGGGTTTTTCTTTTTCATAACACACGGTTGTTATCTCTGGACCATGTGCGATGCACTATCATCAAAATTTTCAATATCCCGGCATTTCACTCCCACGTTTGACTCTCGCATAGTAAAATTTTCAGTACCCGCGTCATTTCCTCAAACACCCCCCCCTCCACACACACACACACACCAAAACCTCCTCGGGCGTGCACACACACACACACACACACACACACACCCTCCCTCGCTCGAAACCCTAGCAAAGTCCCTGCCGCTGCAAGGCCTCCATTATCAACATCTATCGGTTTGCCCATGCAGCTTACCCACTGATCTCCATACCCAGGCCGCCCTGAGTTTCTTAGATGACGCCTGCCAAATGCCCCCTTTCCCACAGATCATCATCCCCATCCCCATCCCCCACTCCAGAGCGTCGCGGCCTAAGCCCGGCTACACTTCCAGTGGAGTTCGAGGAGCGACTGGCCCAAAAGAGGTGTATAGCGGTCTCTTTGCCCGACATTGCCGAGGAAGCTAACGACCATTACTGGCGGCAGACACTCAAACAGCGGGCTAGAGTATGCGGGCATGTCTCGTCCCCCATCTACAACATCGAGGTCATCGACAGCGACGCCTTGAAGCGGGCTGTGTCAGAGGTTAAGTGGCCCACCCCCAACCCCTCGGGTTCAACTGCTGTCGATCTCATCCATGGCCCCGCCGCTGATCTCCTCTGGCTCCCTATCAACAATTTGCCATTCTACATCGCCATTGATCCCCTTTTGTTATTTCTGAAGGACACCTTCTGCGACGCTGGCTTGGGATCCGCAGCTTCCAAGTCAGACCTCATCGATGGCGACCATGAGGAGGGCAGCCTCTCCGGCTCTTCGAAGGGGAAAGAGCCCATCTGCTCTTCCAAGGGGAAAGCGCCCGTTTGCGACATCAGGGAGGGCACCCCATAGCCATGCTCTTCCAAGGGGAAGGAGCCCATCTATGATAACATGGAGCGCATCCAGGGTCCGTGCTCTTCCCACGGGAACGAGCCCATCTATGACAAGTGAGGAAACCCATTATTTGTTTATTTCAGTTGTTCACAGTGTGATACTCTATATGTGTAATTATTTACTGTGCAGTAGATTTCATCAATCCAGTTTTAAACATACCGATAGGAATGCATATATTTGCTCGTTGTTAAGCCTGTTATAGCTAGCATATGCCTCTTTTAAAGTTTTTTGAATGTTCGGTTATTTGTAGTTAGCATATGTTTAGTTTCAAATGCTAACTTTGGTTGTTCGTAGTATGCCTTGTTTATTCCAGTTATTCACGACGTGATGTTCAATATGTGCAAGTATGAACTCTGCAGTTCAATTTCATCAGTACCAGTTTCAAGAATACCAATATGAATGACTACATTTGGTTGCTGCATCTTGTAGTTAACACGCCTTTCCATTTTTATTTAACCATAACCAGTGTACTTAGACCGACACAATACCAGTTTAAATGACCATGTTTGCTTGTTGTTAAATGTTAGGCCTGTTGCAGTTAGCACACCTTTCCACTTGTTTTGCTTTACTAGCGTGCTTAAACCTGCACACTGAAGCTATCTTTTGGAGATTATTGTGTGTGCCATGTGTAATTTTGGTTGATGTTTAGCCTGTGGTGCTTAACATGCTTATTCATGTACCTACACAGGAAAATTTTGGGAACGACTGTTGTTTTCCATCGAGGTTAGTTTCATCCCATGGCTTATATCTGCTCACTGTTCAGGATATCCGTAGCTAGTGCCATATAGGTCGGCAACTGATAAGGGACTAATCGGTGAATCAGACTTTTAATTGAATATATCTGCAACCCATTTTTCCTTAGGTTAACTAGGGCCATATGTAATATATCTAAGGCTACATAGAAACATGCACTGTACTTAATGTCTAAATGTGCAATCCTAGGCTACATAGCAACAAGGAAGAGTGTTACATTAATTAATGTTCTAATGATGTCTAGGTATACGTAGAAGAGCGGCAGCAACAACAACAACAACACAACCCTGTTTGGATACTCAACTTAGCTAGAGGTTAGAGTTAGTTTCTAGCTCATTACTAATCCTGAACTAACTCCATACAAAGAGTTGTTTGGATTGCAGGGTTAGATTGACAATTAATGCACTAGGAGAACTAGCTCCAATTAGCACCTCCTGGGTTGGATACTAGTTTTTTCGGGTGGGTTATAACTGCAACTAGCTCCAACTAGCCCTCATGTTAAGATATACTTTAGGGCTATTTGAGCCCGAACTAGCTCAAACTAACTGTAACCCGTGGATACAGCAGCAGATAATTTGTAAGAATGAACTAAACTCCTTCCGGCCCATCATATAAGATGTTGATGCATCTAATATATGAGTATATTGGATGTTATAATAAGATAGTCCCTCCGTTCATAAATATTTGTCTTTCTAGAGATTTCAAATGGACTACCACATACGTATGTATATAGACATATTATAAAAGAGTGTTGTACTACATCATTGTGCAATTGTTGTTTAGCTTCTAATATTAACTTGGTGCTTTTAGGTACATATGTCATTGGTAAAGATCCGCGTTTTGACCCATTCTACGTATGGGGCAATGAGATATCGATGAACCGGCATCAAGTGAGGAAGTTGATAAAGATTGTCAGTAAAATGGGTCCAAAGATGGCAATTAAACTTTTTTTACACTTTATCCAAGACAACAGCGAACTGCAGAATGGTAAGTAAGAACTCTACAGCCTTCTTTTTACTGCCCATAATGAGTTGTGTTAGATGACAATGTATGAAATCTTATTCCTTTGTAGTGGTTACCAAAGCAGTTTACTCAAGATTACCTCTCAAACTACATGATTGGTGGGCATGCAAAGGTTAAAGTATTTCTACAAGAACATGATGATTATCTAGATGTTTTCATGAAGACCATGAAGGATGGGCGGTCGGCCATAACAAGGGGTTGGACTAGAGTCGTGCGTGACTTCTGCATGGAGGAGGGCACAATATGGGCATTCCGCTTCACCTTGTTCAGCAGCCAGAATATATTTTGCCTCTTTCTTTACTGTCTTTAATAGTGCAAGTATACAACCATGGTTCATCATTCTTTATTTGGTTCTTATGTAATTCTTTAACATATGTACCTATGAATCAAATAATGCATTGGTTGTTTGAACCTGATGGATATGAATAAAGTTGTAGCATACATTCAAATTCAAATCCAAAATTGGTACAATTTGGAAAAGTGACAATTAAATTACGGTGAAATTACGCTCTCCATGTTCTTATGGCACACATGGTTGGTAAAATACAAACATTTGCGATATGCACCATAATCCGAGACGGTTCACAGAGAGGAAACATGTGCAAGCATGCACATAGTTGCCATTTGCAAAGTTTTTGCGATGTCAGACAATATCACAACCAGTGCGGGCAAACTAAATGTTTGTGTTAGTTGCCTTATCGTACACGATTCGCAACCATGAACTGTTTTTGATGAAGTATGGATCATAAACGTTGAACCACATAGCGCGTGCGATAGTTATCGTGTACGAGGATGTTACGACGGTCCGACATTTTGTAATCCTGTCCGACACTCGTATGATGATTAGCTAATCTTCTTAATGGTGAACCATTTGTGATGGGCCACGCATCATACACGTTCTATAATAGTGAACCGTTTGTGATGGGCCTTGCATCGTAAATGTAGTACCACATAATACCGACTGTGATGGCAATGCGAGCAAAAACGAGTAGGAGTACTGTAGGTGCCCTATCCCCGACGGTTTGTGGGTCGTGTGGGAAGGACCCCCCTATCGTCCACACTCACTTGGCGACGGTTCCAAATGTCATTGCGGAAAGGGGTTTTAAACCGTTTGTTTAGGACTGATGCGCACCAGTGTACAAGCTGAAAGACATCGATCAGCCGTGCTGCGACAAGAGGCGGAAGGACTGCGGAAGTCCCTGGAGCATTTAGACGCATACTTTCTGTTGCACCAACAAGTGTTGGAGGATTCTAGCGCTAAACAGGAAAATGCTAATAAGCTTGCTAAGCTTATTGCCGGCATGGTGGATACCTAGGATAATGTTTCTTCAGCTCTTATGAAGTTGTTTTAGTTATCGACTTGTTTTGCTGCCGCGTTTATTTGCAATGGTGGCCAATTTTGACGGCTGGTGTATGTAATATGTTGCTTTGTTCCCTATATTTGCACTGGTGGAGAACTTTGATGCCCAGTGGATGTAATATCTGTAATAGCTATAATAGGCTAGCGTAAGTTGCTTGCTTATTTATTTCATTATTGTCTTGTTTATTTGTTTGCTTGTATCAGTGCAGTACTTTTTCCGTGGTTTGCTAGTGGCTGCAATGACCTATTTTTTGAAACTAGGTACAATAACCATGGGCTACATATTTACTGTAGTTACTGTGGGCCTCCTACGGGTCGTAGAAACAATGGGCCTTCTAAGGGTCGTAGAAACAATGGGCCTTCTATGGGGCGTAGAAACAATGGGCCTTCTATGGGTCGTAGACACAATGGGCCTTCTATGGGCCGTATCATCAATGGGCCTTCTCCGGGCCGTATGATCGATGGGCCAAACATGGGCCAATAACAGACCACATTATGGCCGTAAATGGGCTAGAGTTGGAATCGTCCGTTCATGGGCCGACCATAACGGGCCATCGTTAATCGGCCATATTTGATGACGCTATGCAAACGGCCCAACGTATTAACGGGCCACGAACGGGCCTACTGTAACCACGAGCTGAATTTGGCCCACAAGCAGAAAATGATAGTAATGAGTCGTAAGTAAACGAATGCTGGAAATGAGCCCAAGAATAAATGGGCCATGAGAAGGCCGAAAGATAACATGGGGTGGAAATGGCCCAATGGAATAATGGGTCATTAATGGGTATAAAGTGGTACATTGTTCATTACGGTCCAGTTTCACCATGGGCCGTTAATGGGCCAAGAGTTACAAAGGGCCTCATATGGTCCAAAAGACTTCATGGGCTATACATAGGTCGGACGTTAAAATGGGTTGGAATCATATTGGACGGCCAAGATGACGCTACTGGGCCTAATTTGGATAGGTCGTAACTGTCCCTGAGTTAGCGGGTTGTAAATGGGCTATATTCGAATAGGCCGTTAACAGGCTTTCCATGGCCCGGCCCGCCACCTTTTGACCAAGTCAAACGGGCCGGCCTTTTCACAGGAATGGGCCTCTGTTGGTCCGTGCCACGTGTCGATGTATCATAGGTGCCTTTGATCCAATGAGTGGATGACATCTTTCCCAACAGTGAGCCGACACGTGTTTCCTCCAGCCAATGATGATTTTACACGTGGAAAAACCCCATTGGTTGGGGCTGTTAATGGGTTATCGGATCCAAAACCGGACCCAATAGCGTAACGGTGAGCCGTTATGGTGGATGCCACATGTCGGTCACCCTTGACGAAAGCACTTCTATGACGCGCAATTTATTGTCATGGAAGTGGACACTTCCGTGATGATATTTTTGTTAATGTCATGGAACACTTCTATGATAGCACATGTATGACTATCTTAATTCTGTCATAAAATCGTCATGGATGTACATGCGTGACAAAAAACATGACCTACTGTGACAAACACGTATCATCACGAAAGTGTATTTTTTTTTGCAGTGGGAACAAGTGTTGTCACGTTACAAATCGGAAACACAAGTATTATTGAAACCGTGGGCATTCTACTTACCAATTACGTGCTGCCACGCGTCCCCTTTTTTTATTGGCTATGAGGTGCCGTGCGGAGTAGCTATTTGAGTACGGGAGGCGTGCGATCAAACCTCTGTGCCTGCTCATCGGGAGGAGAGCCCTTTGACAGCTACCCGCCGTGCACCTCCCTCCCAACGTCCCCATTAATGGCGGTCGAGCACCTGTTCTACGGTACGGCTATATGTCTCATCGGACTGAGATTTAAGAGAGAAAAATGATAATCTGAAAAGAAAGTTTTGTGCGGATCTTGATGTAAGATCCGATGGACCTATACAGCATCGACTGCGACTTATAGCAAGAAT
This sequence comes from Triticum dicoccoides, assembly GCF_002162155.2. NCBI lineage: Eukaryota > Viridiplantae > Streptophyta > Magnoliopsida > Poales > Poaceae > Triticum > Triticum dicoccoides. Next base: position 70,611,277 of record NC_041385.1, read on the forward strand.
TATGAATATAAGGACAATGACAGTGGATAATAATTGTCTTACATATTTAGGAACATAATTAAAAAAAGCCACATGCGGCAATGCCCAAAATACACAAGGGCAAAAGAGGAAGGAAGGCAATGATCTGGCTGGCTGATCTCTACTTTGTTGATGCGTTGTTGCAGGCCACGAGAACTAGTCTCTGTGGCGAGCGGCGTTGAGCTCTTTCTTGTCCTCAAGATGCTGCTTGAGAGCATCCATGGATTCCTCCACCAGCCTTCTGCGCTCCATGTGCAGCATGTCATTCACGTCCATAAGTTTCTCGATGATGAAGCCGGTCCTCTTCAACATGGCAGTGGTCTACTGCTGCTGCTCCGCACTTCCGACGGTCTTCGGCCTCAGCAGGTCGCGCTTGGCCTGGAGCTTCTCATTACTCTAATTTAGTTGCCGGATGATGCCGCTAGACTGTTCAGACAAGGCTTTCAGGTCATCCTGCAACCTCGCCCACCTGGAGATCTGATCCATCTGCCTAACGACGAGGGCACGCATGCTCCTGTAAGAGTCCTCGCCTGACCGAGAGACATTTTCCCCGGCCGCCCTAGCGCCGGAGGACATCTTTGCTGCATTCGTGGTTCGGCGGGACATCTCTTCTACTTCTGCGGCGCGGCCGGACCAGTCTGCTGCATCGACAGCGTGGTGGGGCCTCCGTGATACTTCGATGGTGCGGCGGAACCTCTCTTCTGCTACAGCCACGCGATGGGACATGTTGGTTGCTTTCGCAGCGAGGCGGGACATCTCTCGTGCTTCCACTTCCAGGCTCGCCTCTCCTTGGTGGCAATCTCTCGACCTAGAACTCACGCTAGCCATGGCAGACGCAAGGGAACAATGATGAATGACTTGTTTGTTTTTGTGGATGAGGAGTTGAGGGAATGTGTAGTCATATTGGAGGAGTAGTATTTATAACTGAGTAGTAATACGCCCCTAAGTGGGAAACCGTTTAGGTTTTGATCTGTGTGAACAAGTTTGCAATTTCGAACATGACGGGACGCGGCCTCCCTGTTCTTCTCAAAAAAATTGTGATGGGACGCATGCTCAAAATTTAATGTGATTATAAGTGCGGCACTATTCCCGGAAGGCATAACGTGGGCACGTACGCCTTCTCCACCGCGTACGCCTTCCAAAACCGGACCCAATAGCGTAACGGTGAGCCGTTATGGTGGATGCCACATGTTGGTCACCCTTGACGAAAGCACTTCTATGACGCGCAATTTATTGTCATGGAAGTGGACACTTCCGTGATGATATTTTTGTTAATGTCATGGAACACTTCTATGACAGCACATGTATGACTATCTTAATTCTGTCATAAAATCGTCATGGATGTACATGCGTGACAAAAAACATGACCTACTGTGACAAACACGTATCATCACGAAAGTGTATTTTTTTTTGCAGTGGGAACAAGTGTTGTCACGTTACAAATCGGAAACACAAGTATTATTGAAACCGTGGGCATTCTACTTACCAATTACGTGCTGCCACGCGTCCCCTTTTTTTATTGGCTATGAGGTGCCGTGCGGAGTAGCTATTTGAGTACGGGAGGCGTGCGATCAAACCTCTGTGCCTGCTCATCGGGAGGAGAGCCCTTTGATAGCTACCCGCCGCGCACCTCCCTCCCAACGTCCCCATTAATGGCGGTCGAGCACCTGTTCTACGGTACGGCTATATGTCTCATCGGACTGAGATTTAAGAGAGAAAAATGATAATCTGAAAAGAAAGTTTTGTGCGGATCTTGATGTAAGATCCGATGGACCTATACAGCATCGACTGCGACTTATAGCAAGAATTATGAATATAAGGACGATGACAGTGGATAATAATAGTCTTACATATTTAGGAACATAATTAAAAAAAGCCACATGCGGCAATGCCCAAAATACACAAGGGCAAAAGAGGAAGGAAGGCAATGATCTGGCTGGCTGATCTCTACTTTGTTGATGCGTTGTTGCAGGCCACGAGAACTAGTCTCTGTGGCGAGCGGCGTTGAGCTCTTTCTTGTCCTCAAGATGCTGCTTGAGAGCATCCATGGATTCCTCCACCAGCCTTCTGCGCTCCATGTGCAGCATGTCATTCACGTCCATAAGTTTCTCGATGATGAAGCCGGTCCTCTTCAACATGGCAGTGGTCTACTGCTGCTGCTCCGCACTTCCGACGGTCTTCGGCCTCAGCAGGTCGCGCTTGGCCTGGAGCTTCTCATTACTCTAATTTAGTTGCCGGATGATGCCGCTAGACTGTTCAGACAAGGCTTTCAGGTCATCCTGCAACCTCGCCCACCTGGAGATCTGATCCATCTGCCTAACGACGAGGGCACGCATGCTCCTGTAAGAGTCCTCGCCTGACCGAGAGACATTTTCCCCGGCCGCCGTAGCGCCGGAGGACATCTTTGCTGCATTCGTGGTGCGGCGGGACATCTCTTCTACTTATGCGGCGCGGCCGGACCAGTCTGCTGCATCGACAGCGTGGTGGGGCCTCCATGATACTTCGATGGTGCGGTGGAACCTCTCTGCTGCTACAGCCACGCGATGGGACATGTTGGTTGCTTTCGCAGCGAGGCGGGACATCTCTCGTGCTTCCACTTCCAGGCTCGCCTCTCCTTGGTGGCAATCTCTCGACCCAGAACTCACGCTAGCCATGGCAGACGCAAGGGAACAATGATGAATGACTTGTTTGTTTTTGTGGATGAGGAGTTGAGGGAATGTGTAGTCATATTGGAGGAGTAGTATTTATAACTGAGTAGTAATACGCCCCTAAGTGGGAAACCGTTTAGGTTTTGATCTGTGTGAACAAGTTTGCAATTTCGAATGTGACGGGACGCGGCCTCCCTGTTCTTCTCAAAAAAATTGTGACGGGACGCATGCTCAAAATTTAATGTGATTATAAGTGCGGCACTATTCCCGGAAGGCATAATGTGGGCACGTACGCCTTCTCCGCCGCGTACGTGGCGTTTGCACCATAGGGTGCACCGCAATAGGCAATATCAGCACATGTCTTTTTCCAACAACCGTGTGTGCTAAATATTACCATCACACACGCTCCTTTAATTAGAATGTGTGCCTGTCTAGCACACACACGTTGATCTATCTAATTGTTTCAGTTTGTTGTGGCTAATCACAAACAGTTCATCCATGTGAAGTGTATGGCATCAATCGCAGACACTTTGATCTGGCTAACTCATTTTTGTTCTGTTGCCTAATCACAAACAGTTCATCCTTCTGAAGCGTATGCCCTCAATCACACACACCTTGATCTGGCTGGCTGTTTCTTTTATGTTGCCTAATCACAAACAGTTCTTCCGAGTGAACCGTATGCTCTATATCGCACACGCCTTCATTAGGCTGCCCGTTTCTTTTGTTCCGCCTCATCGCAAACAGTTCATTGGGCTGAACCGTATGCCCTGGATAGCAATGCAACTAAAATTTGAACTGTGTTTGATGGCTCCACCATCGCAAACGTTTTGCACCTTTTTTGACGGTTCTTTTACACCATCGTTTGCGATTATTGCATCGCACACAGTTCCGTCGAAGGGTCTCTGATCGTAGTGTCGCGTCAGCAGCATCCTGCATTAGTGATAAGTAGAAAATTTTATTAGAGATTGACAAACATAGCATTGGTCAATGATGCAACTCATGAAAGAATTAATAAGCGAAGGGAAGATTCACATATAAATACACTATCCTGGAAATCTTTTGATTGTGAGCCCCCATCAAAATATTATATGCCAAAATTGTTGACGTTGGACAAGGAAGACAACATGATGATTGATGTTTGTTCATATTCACATAGAATTTATATTGTCATAGATCCTTCAACATGTGGTGCTTGCCCCTATCTTTGCTAGCCAAAATTCTGCACCAAGTAGAGATACTACTTGTGCATCTAAAACCCTTAAACCCAAATCTTACCTTCAAGAGTCCACCATACCTACCTAGGGATTGAGCAAGATCCCTCAAGTAAGTTGTTATCGGTGCAATAAGGCAATAAAAATTGCTTCTAAAAGTGTAAGATCATTTAGTGTAAGAGAAAATTGAGCATTGTACGAACTTATGATAGCAAAGAATAAAAATGACAGACTGCATAATAAAGGTTGCTATCATAAGGGCAGTTGCCGTGGTGGGTGCACGACAGATGCCATGGGATGGCTAAAGAGAGGAGGAGGCTCGAGGACACTGGTGGGCTCCAGAGGCAGGGTGGGCATGAGCGAGCGCGGGATGCAAGACATACCCAGGTTCAGGGCTCTCCGGAGAGATAACACCCCTAGTCCTGCCGAGTGTGGTTGATATGCAGTAGTACAAGGTTGATCCAGGAGATATATGGAGGAAGAAGGAAGACATGCCAAGGCGTAGGCTGTTCCTTCTCCCTAGGCGTGTTCTACTAATCGGTGGCTAGTTCCTGTGTGCTTACTGCTTCTCCATGCTTGCTTACTTGCCCGTATACGCGAGGGCTCCTTGGAGGTTTTATAGGCCAACCACCCAGGGGTATAATGGTAATGTTACAGGGTCGTAGGGCGGGTCGTCAGCGTCTGGGCTCCACTCCTAGGGGGACTGTGCGCCATCTTGTCGATCGTCAGGGAGTGGCCGAGTCGAGTCGGGTATAGTGGCGCTCCATTAGGTCGCCGCTTGCTGTCGTTAGCGGTGATGACGAGGGCACTGTTTCCATGCCGGCATTGGTCACCGGGCAGGTGAGGGGCACTATTGCCACGCTCCGGCTGACCAAAGGCATGGGCAGGCCACTGTTACCTCGGCTTCAGTGGATGAAGACTCGTCCCATCGTACGGCCTAGATGGGACGGGAGCCGACCCGTGGTTGGGTTGAGGAACATGCCAACGGTGGAGCTGGCTTGTTGGGGAAGCCTTGGTTGTGCCGGGTTCGGCTGTCCTTGCTCGTTGTCGAGGCCGAGTCGAGGTGCCTAGTCGGGTCGAAGAGTTCGACCGGGTCACGGGGCCTGGCCGGGTAGAGTGTCCCGGCCAAGAGCGTGCTGGCTTAAGGGGCGACAACGTCCCCGTTGTTTTTGAAAAGGATTCGGGTTCCGTTGCCTGCCAGGGGTTCATCCCCCCGACAGTAGTCCCGAAGCTGTGAAGGTATGCCATCTTCGAATGGGAGCGCCTTCTCAGTTTCCCTCTTTGAAAAGGCGAATCCTGCGAGCGCCGGGCCCGGCAACACCCACTGTGTGCCAGTTTTTGGAAACCGGATCGCAGCATCCCGGCCGTGGCGGGAACAGAGGAGTCCAACGAATCTTCGGGGCAATCCCTCGGGCTTCGCGCGGGCACCACATGGTGCCTTGAAGTTGGAGGGGCCTGAAAGGCCACGCACGTGACGGAACTGGGCGACGTCTTGGGGCCCACCGTCGCGTGCCCTTGGCCCACGCGCATGGATTTATTGCGGCGTCCTGGGTTCAGTTGCTCTTCCTCGCGCAGTTATTGTGCGCGTATGTGCGCACTTATTGCGGGGTAGTGGGAATGGCGAGCGCAAACGATCCCACTTCCCCACGTTCAAACCGAGGATTATAAATTGGGGCGAGGGGGGCGGCGAACATCATTCTCGCTCACGCTCCCCTGCCTCTTCATCCTTCCTCTGCTTCTTGCGACCGCCACGCTGCGACGCCCACCGCTTCGAGCAGAGTTCCTCCGTCGTCCATCTTCCTTCCCTTCTTTCATCTCCGTTGATGGCGCTGCCGTCGGGCTCAAGGATGGGCTTGACTGTCACCGTCGAAGACATCTCCTACCTCCGCTCCTCCCGGCGCTTGCCGAGGGAAACAGAGGATGTCATGCTCCTATCACAGGGCGAGCAAAGGCCGCAGCCCTAGGGCACAGAGCGTGTGGTCTTCTTCCCGCACTTCGAGCGCGGGTTCGGGCTGTCGGCGAGCACCTTCTTCCGCACGTTCCTGGAGTTCTTCAGGCTCCAGCCACATCATCTTGGCACCGGCGCCATTGTCCAGCTGTCGTGCCTTGTCACCCTCTGTGAGGGGTACCTGGGGGTCGAGCACAGGATCGACCTCTGGGCACGCTTCTTTTCCCTGAAGCAACAGGGACCGACGGCCGGGGAGTTCTCTGAATGCGGTGCCGCCGTTATCTCGAAGCGGTCAGGGGCTGACTTCCCTAAGATTCCGCTGGAGGATTCTGCCAAGAAATGGCAGAACTCCTTCTAGTTCTGCAACCTTGGCGCGGACCTGCCGGCCTTCGCCATCGCGCCGCCATGGGAGAAGACGAACTGAGGCTATTGCCCCAGAAACTCATCGCAGGAGATTCTCAATCTCCGCGAGCGGGTATCGGTGATAAAGGCGCGAGAGGGGCTCAGTGGCACCGACCTCATCGCCGCATTCATCACGCGACGGGTCCTTCTGCTGCAGTGGCGCACCTGCCACATCGGTGATATGACCGGCCTTCAGGACCCCAACCGCATGGGGGCGACGCGCTTGGCGGTGGACCATATCGCGCGTTGGGTCAACGACATCTCCAAGGCCAACTTGAGGGACGACTGGCGGTTCGGCAAGCCACCGTACAGCCACTCGAATATGGCGCCCCTGCAGGTGAGTATCTAGTCCTCGTATTTCTCTACTGCACATCTTCTCATCCACCCCGACGCGACGCAAGGAGGTGCTTATGAATGCCATCCGGCACCCTTACGCCCAGGCTCCGTCGCAGGTGGTGCGGGCTGATACATCCCTAGCTTCTGGCAATTCACTAGGCTAGCTTCATGTGTGCATCATGTTTAACTTTGAAAGAAACTTCAAATGGGGATTGCCCAAACCCTAGCATTAAAGGAATTCACTAGGTTCAACCAAAATATTTCCATTAAATCCAAATGCCTTTCAAAAATGTTCATCATTTTTGGAAGTGTTGGAAACAGTAACCAGAGGTGCTGCACATTTTTCCATGACATATTTCGGCTCTGGATTAAATCATACTCTATTTGCATTTGGGCATTTAAATGCTATTAAATATTTTAAATGCTCAAATAATCATAAACTTAAATGTTTGCTGTTGGGTATTTTCCAAACAGTGGGCTTCAGCAAGTTTCATGATTTTTGGAAGTGTTTAAGTATTTTTAGAACAACCACAAAGATTACAGAACTGAAACAAAAGAAGAGAGAGAGAGAGAGAGAGAGAGAGAGAGAGAGAGGAAAACTTACCTGGGCTTACCTTCCTGTGCATCCCACCTGGCTGGCCTAGGAGGTGGCCCAGCCCACCACCGCAGCCCCTCTGTCCCCTTCCTCCTCGCACCAGTAGGCAGTGGCGCTTGCCCGGCGCGCGCAGCCACACGCCGGCCACCTCCTCCCTGCCTGGCTGCCTCCTCCTCCCCCTGGACATCTCTCGCAGTGCCACGCCACCCCCTGGAACCCTCTCACTCTCTCCCGACCTCTTACCCCTCCTTTGCTCTCTCTCCCTCTCGCGTACGAGCGCAATCGCAGTTGTGCCGCCGTAACGCAGCAGCCACCGCCTCCCCCTCGCCCCACCAACGTGTCCACGGCCATCCCCTCGTCGCCCACGGCCTCTCCGCCAAGTCAAGCAAGCCGGGACGCACCACAACGCCGCCCTGTTGCCGTCTTCAACCTTGGACCACCGAGATTGATCTCGCCACCCTGACCGCTCCAGTTCCTCACCGAGCTCACGAAGGCCACCGTAACAATCGCACTGAGCTCGCCTTACTCCTTCCCCTAACCTATTTGCTCTGCTAGTCCTATAGCTAGCGTTGTTGCCATGGCCGAAGCTTCACCACCGCCGGCCATGTCGCCATCGTGGATGCAGATGTCGTAGCTTGTGCCTCGGTGCGTCATGGTGCTTGGTTTGCTCCTAGGAGAAGACCCCGACCACCAGCTGGTCCTGCCGTGCACCAGAACTTTGAACCCGCGCTTGTCCGAACTCCGGCCGCCGCCTCCATTATTGCTATCATTTTTGCGGGCCTCCCCTCGCCTAGCCACCTACCCTGTTGGACGCGGCACACTCCCAGCATTCCAACGAGCCAAACCCCGCCTCAAATCGTGGGCTGTAGTGAAATCTCGACGATCTCCGCCACGTTTTTGGTCATCGCCGGCAAAACTCCAGCGAAGTCAACGTGGCTTAATTAGCGGCTAATCACCCCACTAAACAACCCCCTGAGGTAATGACACATGGTCCCCACGCCCTAATTAACAACAGTTTTATTTCTCCTTTGATTAGTGATAACCCAACGGGAACCACGCGTCAGCTTTGACCAAGCTGACGTGGCGGTTGACTGGGCCCACATGTCAGTGACACTAACCAGCCCCATCCACTAACCAGTGGACCCCACTGGTCAGGTTTGACCTGGACCGACCCTGTTGACTTGTTGACGTCACAGTGACATCATGCTGACACAATAAGTCATTTTTTGGATTTGATATATTTCTAAATAACCAGGAAAATCTAGAAAATGATTTAAACTTCTAAAATTCATAGAATTTCAACCGTAACTCCAAATGAAATAATTTATACATGAAAAATGATCAGAAAAATACAATCTATCCATCTGTACCATTTTTTCATGCATGTTAGAACAAATTATGACTACTGTTTAGGGCAAATCAAACAAATGGCATTTGAATTTTAACATATGGAGTTTGAATTTGAACCTAGGGTTCAAACCAACTTCATTTAACCTGTGCCTTGTTGCATTAGCTCAAATCGCAGCATATTGCCATGTCACATTCATGCATCAAATTGTTGCATTGCATTGATTGAGTTTCCCCTCTGTTGCTGGTATTTGTCCCCCTTCCGTAGATGTGTTCCGATGATGAGTTTGATGACACCGATGAAGAACTATACTATCTTCAGAAGTGCCAGGCAAGCAAAACCCCCTTGTTCATTCTGATACAATCCCACTCTCTCGCTCCTACTCTCTTTTAATACATTAGGACAACAACGTTGCAACTATTACATGATGCGGTAGTTGGACCCCTTTCCTTTGCATGACCTATCATTGCTGCAGTAAATAGATGAAACCCACTAGCATGAGTAGGAGTTGTTTGAGCCCTGATGTGCCTACTCATTCATGCTTGTTTGTCATGCCTGCTATGCTTAGAGTTGTGTCAGGTCTGATTCATCGGGGATGAATTGGAATGTGGTGAACATGTCCTACTTTGTGTCAGCTAAGTGTGTGAACACGATTTGGTAAAGGTAGCGGTGAGAGGCCATGTAGGAGTACATGGTGGGTTGTCTCATTGAAGCCGTCCTCAGGAATTGACTTCTGTGTCTGTGATCCATGAACAACTATTACCACTCATTGGGATCCTTAATTGACCCTCTCGGCTTCTTAATCACCCTTGTCCTCTGTCCAGGAGTTGCATGTAGTTTCTGGTGTTTGTAGTATGCTGGAGGCCATGTGCAGCGCTGACCGGAGGGGTAGGCTGTGATGCGGTAGCCACGTGGTCGGATATGTCGGGCGCCTGTTTGGTGCCGCGGAACCATGTAAACATCGTTCGGGGCCGTATGTGGAAACCTCGGCTAGACTCCCTGCGGATGGAACCTGAATAGGCGATAAACCTGGACTAGAGACTTGAGTGTTTAGGTAGGCCGTGGCCGACACCCTCGTTGGCCTTCCACTTGAAAGTTGGCGAGTACATGTTGTGTAAACGACGGTTAGCAGTGAGAGCGTGTGTGAAGAAGTACACCCCTGCAAGGTTAACATCATCTATTCGAATAGACACGTCCGCGGTAAAGGACCTCTGGGTTGCCTATACAGTTCATAGACAAGTGAAAGTGGATACTATAAAATGCGCAAGATAAGCGTGAGTGCTATGGATGGCGTTCTCGTAGGGAGACGGGAGCGGATCCATAGTGGTGTATTGGTTGGTGAATATGTGGACTCGTGTGCGCCACCTTAAAAGAGTTACTTGCAGTCATAGTTCAGGATAGCCACCGAGTCAAAGCTGGCTTGCTGCAATTAAACCCCACCATCCCCTTTGTTGATAATGATGCATATGTAGTTAGTTCTTATGTAAGTCTTACTGGGTACATTTGTACTCACGTTTGCTTAATTTATGTTTTTGTAGAGAGACTTCAGTCTTGACAGTAGTTCCGCGTGGACTTCAACGTTTAGCTTGTTACCTCAGCTATGATCTTGAGCACTCGGCAGGATCTGGTAGATAGTCAGGCTTCTCAATCTTTTTCATTTGTAGATGTCTGTAGTCAGGCATGTTAAGCTTCCGCATGTGCTTTAACTTGTATGCTCTAAATGTTGCGTCATGAGACCCATGTTTGTAATATCTCACTCCTCAGAGCCTATTGAATAAAATACTTGAGTTATAGAGTCATGTTGTGATGCCATGTTGTATTTGCACATATCGAGCATATTGTGTGTAGGTTATTGAAATGCTTCGTATGTGTGGGATCAGACTATCTAGCTGTTTATCCTTGGTAGCCTCTCTTACTGGGAAATGTCTCCTAGTGCTTCCACTGAGCCTTGGTAGCTTGCTACTGCTCCGGAACACTTAGGCTGGCCGGCATGTGTCCTTCTTCGTTCCTGTGTCTGTCCCTTTGGGGAAATGTCACGCGGTGTCTATCGGAGTCCTGTTAGCCTGCTACAGGCCGGATTCTCCGGAGTCCTGTTAGCCCTGCTGCTACAACCCGTATTCACTCGCTGATGACCGACACGTTCGTTGCTGGGTCATGTATGCATGTCCCTGTAAGTTAGTGCCACTTTGGGTTTATGACTAGCCATGTCAGCCCCGGGTTCTTTATCATATGGATGCTAGCGACACTATCATATAGATGAGCCAAAAGGCGCAAATGTTCCCGGACCTGGTAAGGCGACACCCGTGGAAATACCGTGCATGAGGCCGCAAAGTGATATGAGGTGTTACATGTCAGATCGGTGTGGCATAGGATCGTGGTCCTGACAGCTTTGATATGAGAGCCTGACTGCCTGTAGGATTACCAAGCCAAACTGGTCAAAGTTGAGTCTAGAAATTCTTTAGTTATATAAGGGAATTGATTGTGGATGGGAACATAAGGCTCTTTTTACTCCTTTACCTGATGCCCTTCTGATCCGAGTCATCGTATCTTTCCTATGGTGTTAAGGAACTAGGCTTTCTCTTCTTTCTATCAGGATCACGTGTTACTAACCCGTAGACTTATAGGATTGATGGATTTAAACCTCTGTTCAGTTCCTACTACTTCTATATGTTGACAGTTGGTCTAGAAACCTCGATATTATGATGGTAAGCGGTTAAGCCACCTTCTTGTAGGATGTCTCAAATCTTTTCAACATTTACAGTCATTATGTTATCCGAGTCATCCCAGGTCTCTAAATAGTCTGATGCATTTGCAAATTCCTTCTTTCCGTTCCCGATGTCCCCTTTGGCCAGATTAACCACACTAGCTAGTGTGTTGATGTACTTCATTACCTCGGTATATATGTTGGAGTTATTATTATGAACCTAGGTGTCTTAGGGGATCACCTAGTAATTTAGCCATGTTTGTGTCCCAGTGTGATGATTCTGGCCATCATTCAAAGCATCTTGTGATGCCATTTAGTTGGTAGGTATTCTATTCCTATGCTCTTGAACCCGAGATTCACTCTACCTACTTCATGTTGTTAGTGTTGGTAGTTCCTTTAGGTTATTAGTAACCTTTGCATTAGTCCTCGAGGTTGTGGTATTTCCTTCTTCCAAATACTATGAACCACCTATGGCAGAAGTTATTTGAACGAAAGATCACAACCAAAGAACTCCTGACGAGTTCTCCATTCTATATTGTGACTCTACCAGCTCAACCTTTCTGAATGGGTTATCCGGAAAAAATATGTTGAACTCGTTCGACATGCTAGTCCATGCATCCACAACTCAGAAAATCATATGTTCTTTTGGGTTGTCCCTCTTTAGTTGTCTTATGACCTCGTCTATCAATTGATAGTCAAGAGTATGCGTGCATTCGTTCATCGATGCCTATTACTCATGTGGTCCGTCAAGCCATTTTATTCGTAATGACTAGGAGAAACAAACTCCAGTACCTCTTCCTTATCCAGGATTGGGTCAAAAAAGTTGTAATCCGCAGATCAAAATGCCAATCCAGCTTTTGATTCTATTCTACCCTAAAGTATTATCATCTTATGTCAAGATTGTCATGAGAATTGCACACCATCCTCTGAACTCTTGATACAGTACTACTCTCTCCATCATTATTCATTTCTCGGTTCTTGTGTTGTTGCAACCAGAATGCCGACAGGTGAACTATGATGTGTGAAATCAATACTCCTGGCAACTCTGTTGCTTCATAGTTAAAGGACAGTAATCTTATTCTTAGCGTGTTGGTTTGAATCACCATTCTAAGATTGATCATGCTACCTAGTCCTTATTGGTGCACTTTTCGATCAATGAGTTAGGGCTATGCCAGTGCCTTGCTTATTTTATCATCTCATCTTGCCCTGAAAAGCAAGATTGTTCTCGAGCTTAATAGCATAACGGTGGTATATGATTTTCCTAATATCTTCTCGGAAGTATCACCAGGCTATCACCTGACCGTTGTGTTGTGCTCATGATCAAGTTGGTTTTCAAAAACACCCTTTCTCCAAGAATTTGTGTTGCATACCCTAGGCTAGTTGGTTAAGCTAAACAACAACTTGGAGAATTGGAATATAAAAGCTTGTCCGACTCAGTTAATTTCAAAGGGATATCCTTGTGCTTGTGTGTTGAAGAAAGATGATATCTTCATTGATTGATCCTCGTGGTCAACTGCTGGGTCTATTGTCTTACCCAAACCTTTGATTTGCATATAGGATATCGTCAAATCAAGTCTGAACCAACGATATTCATAATGTTTTCTTACTCATGGTTGTTTCCTTGAGCATACACCATTATATCTTCTGGGTCTGACCAATGCTATCGCCTTGTTCACATAGTTGTGGAATTCCATCTCCATGGGAATCTCGATGACTTGTTGTTGTGCTCATCAGCAGCATTTTATCCTTTCCATGATTCATGTTGAACATCTAAGTTAGTATTGGAAACTTTTATAAGCATTATCTTCATGTTCCGTTCATGAAGCATATGCTTGGATGAAATAAGTGATTTCATCTAATGCATGTGCATTTGATGCAAGTTGCCGTCGTGAACTCGAGAAAGTTAATGTTGCTTCCTTTCGAATCATTCCAAATCAGTCATGCATACATGCAAAGTATTCTATGGTTTGGAGACTTGGAACCTTCATTCTACATGTATTCCTAGCACACCAAGCCACTAATTGATTTGTTCGAGAAGAACTTCCTTCTTAAGAGCATGCCTTATGTAAGGGCTTCGATATCCTCGATGATGGTTCCCCCTTCTAAACTCGGTAGTGTTTTGTTGTAAGACTACTACATGGTCATGCTTGTCTTGGACAGCGTGTTCACATGTGTGTAGCAGAACCAGCTCATGTTTTGGAGCTTACTACCGTAGTCCATTTCCTGAGAATCTTGCAACGTCGTCTCATCGATTTGTGTTGCAAAACTTTCACTTTTCTCTCTAGACTTGACGAGTCTGGAATATTCTGACACCAACCAGATTTGAATTTTAGGCAGATATGATGGTTGGAACAATTTCCAAGAACTATAATATTGGTCTCCTCGTAACCCGGTAAAGTGGATGTCATGGCCAACACACTCAGTCGGAAGACCTATTATTTTAATATCTTGATTGAGGAAGTTGGCCACCTTCCCATAAGGATCTCGCAGGATTTACTTCCGTAGTTATTCCTTATGGATTCTTGCGCTCCCGAAGTCTGACCTTTTACTTGATGTTCTAGATACCAAACCATCTCAATAAATGGGTTACGCTAGCACATCAAGGAGAACATAGAAGCGGAGTGCTAAATGCTTCACGGTCGATTATCCAGATTTTGTTTCCTTGGCTTCGCAAAGGTGAAATCTGAGAAGGTGTTATCTTCTTTTGCATCTGCATCTTCCACCGGTATTCATCATGGTGGTATGTGGTGTTACCAAGATCCTTGTCACGGATGGTAAAACCTTGATGAATATGGAAATGCTCAAGTTCTTGGGAGCACGCGCAAGCACCAGGTGTTATCTTCGGCACTAACTAGGATTGCTTCCAGTTTCCTCGGTTATGCTATAACCCTTTCAAACAGCGGGATCACTCTTTGCTACTGAGCTCCTCCCCAGTTACTAGAATCATTCCCAGCATTAGCATTTTGTACCTAGCTTGCACCACCTTAGTGCCATTCTACCATGGACTACCCTTCTCGGTAATTTCTTATAAGGACCATCTTCAAAAGTGGTCCTACCATGGGCTCCATCCATTTCCAGTGATAAGCAAAATCACGCCTTGTGTTATCTTCAACAAGGTAATCCACATCATTCATTTTAGTCTGGGTATGCCATTCTTTCATACTACAGCAAACGATTGTTGGTGAATTTCCTTTGGCTGGTATAAAGAGTCTCAATGATCTATTTATCAAAAGTAACTCTTTTGCCACTTAGGGTAATAATTCTACAAGTCACCTCCTCTAAGATGTCTCATTATGGTATCATGGCAACTCAACTCCTCGCTATGTTGACAACTGTTCACCACCTTCTCAAGTGTGGAATTATTGTCTACCTAGTGAACCTCCGTCATCTGTTTCACACCATCCCTCTAGATGTATGCTTCGTGTCTCAGCTCGAGAGATGTTTCAATGACTCACCCCGTGAGTTGATCTTGAGTTGTTCGATCTTCGAGGAGATCGATCCTTCTAGAGTTTTCCTTTTCCTCTTGTTGCCATGTTGGTTGGAGTTCTCAGAACAAGACATCAAGACAAAGATGGTGATCGAATCGACGTTCCTACAAAGTGCAACCTGGATCATGAAGATTGTGTTAGTTGCGCCCCCCTTCATCTTACCCTATGCTTGAATCTCGGGACGAGATTCTTGTTTAGTCGGGGTGAGTTGTCACATCCCTAGCTTCTGACAATTCACTAGGCTAGCTTCATGTGTGCATCATGTTTAACTTTGAAAGAAACTTGAAATAGGGATTGCCCAAACCCTAGCATCAAAGAAATTCACTAGGTTCAACCAAAATATTTCCAGTAAACCCAAATGGATTTCAAAAATGATCATCATTTTTGGAAGTGCTGGAAACAGTAACCAGAGGTGAGGCACATTTTTCCATGACATATTTGGGCTCTGGATTTAATCATCCTCTATTTGCATTTGGGCATTTAAATGCTATTAAATATTTTAAATGCTCAAATAATCATAAACTTAAATGTTTGATGTTGGGTAATTTCCAAATAGTGGGCTTTAGCAAGTTTCATGATTTTTGGAAGTGTTTAAGTATTTTTAGAAAAGCCACAAAGATTACTAAACTGAAACAAAAGAAGAGAGACAGAGAAAGGAAAACTTACCTGGGCTTACCTGTAACACCCACGATGCGGCTATATCTCCCACGTGTCGAAGCACGACTTAGAGACATAACCGCATTGTGTTTTTGTCGCAAGAAGGGTCATCTTCACACAAACCCATGTATTGAACAAGAATGGGATAAAGAGTTGGCTTACAATCGCCACTTCACACAATGAACATATAATAAATCATACATCATTCAGAGTACACACATAGTCCGACTACGGACGAAGCCAAAAGAAAAGAAGATAACCCAACTGCTAGATCCCCGATCGTCCCAAATGGGCTCCACTACTGATCGACAAGAAACAAAACATAGCAACAACTAAGATCTTTGTTGACCTCCCATCTGAGCTCGGTTGCATCACCTATACTGGTATCATCGGCACCTGCAACTGTTGTGATAGTATCTGGTGAGTCACGAGGACTCAGCAATCTCAAAACCCGCAAGATCAAGACTATTTAAGCTTATGGGAAAGGAAGGGGTACAGTGGTGAGGTTGCAGCAGCGACTAAGCATATATGGTGGCTAACATACGCAAATAAGAGCGAGAAGAGAAGCAAAGGAACGGTCGTGAAGCTAGCAATGATCAAGAAGTGATCCTGAACTCCTACTTATGTCAAACATAACCCAAAACCGTGTTCACTTCCCGTACTCCGCCGAGAAGAGACCATCACGGCTACACACGCGGTTGATGCGTTTTAATTCGGATCTGGTGTCAAGTTATCTACAACCGGACATTAACAAATTCCCATCTGCCACATAACTGTGGGCACGGCTTTCGAAAGTTTATACCCTGCAGGGGTGTCCCAACTTAGCCCATGATAAGCTCTCGCGATCAACGAAGGTTATACCTTCTCCCAGGAAGACCCGATCAGACTCGGAATCCCGGTTTACAAGACATTTCCACAATGGTAAAACAAGACCAGCAAAGCCGCCTGGATGTGCCGACAAATCCCGATAGGAGCTGCACATATCTCGTTCTCAGGGCACACCGGATGAGCAAGACGACGGGTTGGCATAGACCCTGGTTGCCCAGGGGGCGCCGGACATCGCTCGGTTTGGACCAACACTTAGACAAGCATTGGCCCCGGGGGGGGGGGGTAAAATAAAGATGACCCTTGAGTCTGCAGAACCCAAGGGAAAAAGGCTTAGGTAGGCAAATGGTAAAACCAAGGTTGGGCCTTGCTGGAGGAGTTTTATTCAAAGCGAACTGTCAAGGGGGTCCCATAAATCACCCAACCGCGTAAGGAACGCAAAATCTGGGAACATAACACCGGTATGACGGAAACTAGGGCGGCAAGAGCGGAACAAAACACCAGGCAAAAGGCCGAGTCTTCCACCATTTACCAAGTATATAGATGCATTAATAATATAAGAGATATTGTGATATCCCAATCATAATCCTGTCCACCATGGAGTAATCTTCAACTTCATCTGCAACTAGCAACGCTATAAGAGGGCTGAGCAAAGCCGTAACATAGCCAAGCAATGGTTTGCTAGGAATGGTGAAAAGGTTAGAGGCTGACATGGCAATATGGGAGGCATGGTAAAACAAGTGATAGGTAGCGCAGCATAGTGATAGAACGAAGCAACTAGAAAGCAAAGATAGAAGTGATATCGAGGGTAATGGTCATCTTGCCTGAAATCCCGATAGGAAGAAGAACGAGTCCATGAAGAAGACACATGCACGTAGTCGAACGAATCCTCACAACTCTGGAACGAAACCGGAAAGAACAAACAACATGGTAAACACACAAGCATAAACATGTCATGATGCACAAACAAGTATGATGCATGTCTGGTTTATTGAGGCATGACATGGCAAGGTGAAGCAAACAACACTACAATTTAAGTGGAGCTCAATATGCAACGAGTTGCATATTGACGGAACACCACATCAATTATTTAGTTCTCTCACGGTTATGCTACCAAACAATATTAAGTGTTGTTAAACATGGCAAGAGGTGAAGCATAAATAAACTAACTATTTAGGCAAGTTTAAATGAGGCCGGAACAACAAACAACAATTCCGAAAAATCCCCATATGACATTTAGCAATTTAACGCAAACAACAATTTTAAGCATTTTAATGTTGTTATCATGATGCGGATGACATGTGCAAGTTTATGCAATTTTATGAAAATGTTGACATGAGCATGATACGAGGCATTTGGTCACCACGGCGGAACAAAATGAGTGCCACGGCAACGAAACGGAAATGGTGCCACGACAACATATCCGAAAATGATGCCACGGCAACATATCCGAAAATGATGCCACGGCAACATATCGGTTCCGGTAGCTCATGGATATACCGGTGCAAAAGGAAGTGAGCGTGAGCGAGTCATGCAAGATGGTGGGGTGATCCCGATTACCGGGTTCCCACGGGTCGGCGGCATGGCAAACGAGGAGGAACGTGCAAAGAAAAACGGGCACGGCTTTCAAATAAATGGAATATTTTTATTATAGCTCCCTAATAATATTGAGAGGCTTTAATATGTTATAGAGAGAAATCACAAGTGAATGCCCTCGATTTAAATGGATCGAAAAAATCCATACAATTTATTTATATGAGTTTTAAAAATTAAATGACATAATAACGTGATGCCATGCACATGATGCAATGAAGAATGCAACAAGCAAAAACAAATCACACAACGAATCTCGGAAACCATGGAAGGCATCTGAAGCGTCGGTCTCGGGGCATTACAACACTCCACCACTACAAGAGGATCTCGTCCCGAGATCTAGGATGGCACCGGAGAGAAAACGGAAGAGGAAGAGAGGAGGTAAAACTAAGTTGCTTCTTCGACAAAAGAGTGAAACCAAAGAACCTTGAGAGGTTGAACAAATTGAAAGAAAGAATACAAAGGAGATGAACGAGATTGCAAACAATCTATTAGAAAAGAGGAACAAGGAACATTACAAGAACTTGATGGTTGCAAAGACATGAATCAAGAGTTTAATGGACAATATAAAATTCGAAACCACTCCGGTTAAAACGAGATGAGAGAGGAAGAATTCGGGCAGCACTCCGGTTGAACATGGAAGGAATAGAACATGAACTTGAGAAGATGGGATGATACTTGATGAAATCAACAACACACTGCCTCCGGAACAAATCAAAGAGTGGAATGAAAAGAACGAAGAGGAGAATAACTTCTACCACAAGTGAATTTGAAGAGCAACCATAGAAAGAAGGATTGAACGGAGTTGTTGGAAAATCAACAACGAAACGAATAAGCTTGTAGTGGGCTTATTGAAACATCTCAGCACTTGAGGTGATATTGTGCCACTAACGAAAAACAATTGCTTGCTTGAGATAAACGAAGAGATGAAAACTGCTTCACCGAGAGGATAGGAGAAAACTTGGATCATTGATAAGCACCACAATACAACATTCCTTAGGGAAGGCTTTAGGTGAAATCTATACCAAGATAACTCCAACGAAGAGATTGATTGGTTTTAAAATACCTCATTCTTGACAACATGTGAATCGCGAAACATGATGAAAATTGTCAAGAATGATATAACACCACCTCAAAAGATAAGGTAGAAAGAATGCACTTTGGAATGCAAGATGAAGAATGCTTGAACTCCTCTGAAAAGAATCTCGATGAACACTTCGAGAAGGAATTAAATCCTTGATGAACCATCATGTAGAGCCTCCATGGAGAACTCCGGTAATAAAAGGATGATAAAAAGAAAGGGAAGTTGAAAACACTGGATAAAGCCTTGCGATGATTTAGATGGAGCTTCGCGACAAGATAATGCGGAAAACTTGGGACTCCGGTAAAACAAAAGATGAAGCATCTCGAACCGAGAAATGTGACATGATGAACAACTCTGGAAAGAAGGAACTAGATCACTTGGATGAAACAAGAATAAGAATTGTGTCATGCCTATCCTTCACCAATTTAAATTAATGACAAGCAACGGATTTGGCATACTACTTATTCTCGTAGAAAGAATTAAGAGAGATATAGCGTAAACTTGAGAAGGTATTGATGGAACCACCGATGGAATTTGGAAACAACGAATATTTGATATGATAAAGAAGGAAGTGAAAACTTGAACGAACCACCGTAAGAATTGAAAATGGGAGTAGCAAAGGCACAATTCACCGGGAAGAATTGGAAAACGAATGAAATGATACAATAACAACGGAAGAGGAATGTTGAAAGAACCACCGTAAGAAAAGAAAAGATAGCAGAACACCGGGAAGAGTTTGAAAACAAACGAAGATACTTGAGAAATTTAGATACATGAGAACGAACAGATCATGAATTGATTATAGAATATTTGCATGATTCACCGGTAGGAATTTGAGAACGAGAGATGAAAGCTGAGAATGAATAATTGTGACATGATGACCTTCGGAGGAAAGAAATAGAAACAACTCATGAAATGCTCCGGATGGGTGAAAAGAATTTTCACAATCAAAACAATTATGAAAGGATGGCATCAGGCTAGAACCATGAATCTTCAAGAGAACGAACCAAGATTTAGAAGGAATCCTTCTTCAATCTTCAAATGCAAAGGATGACGATGAGAAACAACACCACAAATTGTTGAGATACTCTGGGAGAATGAAAAACAAAGAGGTTGAGCAAACACTGAAAAATAATTTGAAATCGATCTTGGAGAAGGAATATGACTGATGAAAATTCATTCTTACGTCAAACTTTGCAATGAATTTGAGGATGGCTCTGGGAAAATTAGAAGAGTCAGGTAAGATCCTGGGAAAAGACCTGTGGGTTAGGTCCACTAAAAAGAAAAACACCGTTGAACGATTGATTGAAAGGGGGGATTGCGCCGGTTGAATTAAATGACTTGAATGAGATAATAATCTCCAAATAGCTTGAACGGATCTTGAATGAAAAGATGAGCCTTCTGAGAAATATTCAACACTCGAGAACGAAGGAATATCGAGGAGTGAATGATTAAGAGGTGCACCGACATGAGAAAACATTTGAAAGGAGGAAAGAGATATGATCGACAAAGCTTGAATTGAATCCACCGGAGAAGAAAAGAGACGAAGAATAATAAACTTGAAGCTCCGTTAGTATCTTCCTGAGAATCACCGGATAAAAACATTGACGGAAAAGAATGGAGAGACTTCCCATCAATAAAATGGATACCCGATTAAGAAATCTGAGTCCTTGAAGAAAAGGGTGGGAGGGTGGGGAAAACAAAGACAACTTGGGATGAACGAAACAAACACCATTGAGAAAACTTAGAATTGATCTTGCGGATGGGGAGAATGATCTGATCCCCTTGAAGAGAAACGCACTGGTTGGAAAAGAATTAACATGATGACCTCGATGATCAAGAAGGATTAGTATTCACATAGCCATATGAGAACAACATTTAGGAAAGGTATGGATCAACACTTGACTTCGAAGCAACTCGAATACCACAAATAAAACAAAACAAAGGATTTGGCTTGCAGAATAAGCCGGAACAAACATAAGATAGAGATTTCGTTCGAAGTTTCCGTGGTGGGGCCCACACGGGCTCGAGTGTACAACACCATCATGTACAAGGCAGTGCACATGACATACGAAGTGTCCCCGAACCAGCATAGCCAAGGGTTCTTTAAGACACAACGAGACCACTGTAAAAACGACCGTGGAAAGGCGGACCACTAGACGTCGAACCTCAATCTCATATCATGCATCTGTCGAAAAGATATTCTAGGAGCTACTTGAATTCCCACCTATAAAACTCCCGAAACTTTCTGGTTATGCAATTTTGTGTTGGGGATACAGGGGAAGCAATATATATCTCACCCAAACTAACAATCCCTACATCCAAGCTGTATCCATCCGTCAACACATAACCAAGAAACCTTCGGAAATCGTGTACCTCAACCTTCGAAAAGCATACGTTATACGAGTTATGGCAATACTCCCGAACTCCTGCCCAGTACTGGGTGGCGTCGAGGTTATCTCACCAACAACTGCGTAAAAGAGATTTTCGATGTCGGCAAAACTCAGGTATTCCAGAACTGCAACGATAAAATTGTGACGACAACACCTCGGAGCTCAACTCCCCGGGTCAAAGCCACATAATAGACAGGAGGCACCAAGAACAATGTTCTCGTCACAAAACCATCGGAACGATTCCAAGATACCCGCGTGATCCTAAAAAAAATTTGTGAAATTTGAGGAGAGGAAAATCAAAACATCTACGTCAGGAGACCTCACCAGAGTGACGAAGGGACTGAGGAGTAAAAAGAATCCTACTCTCCGATATATATAATCCTAAGACTCAAAACATTTTTTTTCTAGACTCAACAACGCCAGCAAACAATCAAGCAGGGGGCTCCTAAGTCGGGGATGGCTCTGATTACCAACTTGTAACACCCACGATGCGGCTATATCTCCCACGTATCGAAGCACGACTTAGAGGCATAACCGCATTGTGTTTTTATCGCAAGAAGGGTCATCTTCACACAATCCCATGTATTGAACAAGAATGGGATAAAGAGTTGATTTACAATCGCCACTTCACACAATGAACATATAATAAATCATACATCATTCAGAGTACACACATAGTCCGACTACGGACGAAGCCAAAAGAAAAGAAGATAACCCAACTGCTAGATCCCCGATCGTCCCAACTGGGCTCCACTACTGATCAACAAGAAACAAAACATAGCAACAACTAAGATCTTTGTTGAGCTCCCATCTGAGCTCGGTTGCATCACCTATACTGGTATCATCGGCACCTGCAACTGTTGTGATAGTATCTGGTGAGTCACGAGGACTCAGCAATCTCAAAACCCGCAAGATCAAGACTATTTAAGCTTATGGGAAAGGAAGGGGTAAAGTGGTGAGGTTGCAGCAGCGACTAAGCATATATGGTGGCTAACATACGCAAATAAGAGCGAGAAGAGAAGCAAAGGAACGGTCGTGAAGCTAGCAATGATCAAGAAGTGATCCTGAGCTCCTACTTACGTCAAACATAACCCAAAACCGTGTTCACTTCCCGGACTCCGCCGAGAAGAGACCATCACGGCTACACACGCGGTTGATGCGTTTTAATTCGGATCTGGTGTCAAGTTATCTACAACCGGACATTAACAAATTCCCATCTGCCACATAATCGTGGGCACAGCTTTCGAAAGTTTATACCCTGCAGGGGTGTCCCAACTTAGCCCATGATAAGCTCTCACAATCAACGAAGGTTATACCTTCTCCCAGGAAGACCCGATCAGACTTGGAATCCCGGTTTACAAGACATTTCCACAATGGTAAAACAAGACCAGCAAAGCCGCCTGGATGTGCCGACAAATCCCGATAGGAGCTGCACATATCTCGTTCTCAGGGCACACCGGATGAGCAAGACGACGGGTTGGCATAGACCCTGGTTGCCCAGGGGGCGCCGCACATCGCTCGGTTTGGACCAACACTTAGACAAGCATTGGCCCGGGGGGGGGGGTAAAATAAAGATGACCCTTGAGTCTGCAGAACCCAAGGGAAAAAGGCTTAGGTAGGCAAATGGTAAAACCAAGGTTGGGCCTTGCTGGAGGAGTTTTATTCAAAGCGAACTGTCAAGGGGGTCCCATAAATCACCCAACTGCGTAAGGAACGCAAAATCTGGGAACATAACACCGGTATGACGGAAACTAGGTCGGCAAGAGCGGAACAAAACACCAGGCAAAAGGCCGAGTCTTCCACCATTTACCAAGTATATAGATGCATTAATAATATAAGAGATATTGTTATATCCCAATCATAATCCTGTCCACCATGGAGTAATCTTCAACTTCATCTGCAACTAGCAACGCTATAAGAGGGCTGAGCAAAGTCGTAACATAGCCAAGCAATGGTTTGCTAGGAATGGTGAAAAGGTTAGAGGCTGACATGGCAATATGGGAGGCATGGTAAAACAAGTGATAGGTAGCACAGCATAGTGATAGAACGAAGCAACTAGAAAGCAAAGATAGAAGTGATATCGAGGGTAATGGTCATCTTCCCTGAAATCCCGATAGGAAGAAGAACGAGTCCATGAAGAAGACACATGCACGTAGTCGAACGAATCCTCACAACTCCGAACGAAACCGAAGCTAACGAGAGAAGGAAACCGGAAAGAACAAACAACATGGTAAACACACAAGCATAAACATGTCATGATGCACAAACAAGTATGATGCATGTCCGGTTTATTGAGGCATGACATGGCAAGGTGAAGCAAACAACACTACAATTTAAGTGGAGCTCAATATGCAATGAGTTGCATATTGACGGAACACCACATCAATTATTTAGTTCTCTCACGGTTATGCTACCAAACAATATTAAGTGTTGTTAAACATGGCAAGAGGTGAAGCATAAATAAACTAACTATTTAGGCAAGTTTAAATGAGGCCGGAACAACAAACAACAATTCCGGAAAATCCCCATATGACATTTAGCAATTTAACGCAAACAACAATTTTAAGCATTTTAATGTTGTTATCATGATGCAGATGACATGTGCAAGTTTATGCAATTTATGAAAATGTTGACATGAGCATGATACGTGGCATTTGGTCACCACGGTGGAACAAAATGGGTGCCACGGCAACGAAACGGAAATGGTGCCACGACAACATATCCGAAAATGATGCCACGGCAACATATCCAAAAATGATGCCACGGCAACATATCGGTTCCGGTAGCTCATGGAGATACTGGTGCAAAAGGAAGTGAGCGTGAGCGAGTCATGCAAGATGGTGGGATGATCCTGGTTACCGGGTTCCCATGGGTCGGCGGCATGGCAAACGAGGAGGAACGTGCAAAGACAAACGGGCACGGCTTTCAAATAAATGGAATATTTTTATTATAGCTCCCTAATAATATTGAGAGGCTTTAATATATTATAAAGAGAAATCACAAGTGAATTCCCTCGATTTAAATGGATCGAAAAAATCCATACAATTTATTTAGATGAGTTTTAAAAATTAAATGACATAATAAAATGATGCCATGCACATGATGCAATGAAGAATGCAACAAGCAAAATCACACAATGAATCTCGGAAACCCTGGAAGGCATCTGAAGCGTCGGTCTCGGGGCGTTACATTACCTTCCTGTGTAGCCCACCTGGCTGGCCCAGGAGCTGGCCCAGCCCACTACCATAGCCCCTCTGTCGCCTTCCTCCTAGCGCCAGTAGGCAGCGGCGCTTGCCCAGCGCGGGTAGCCACACGCCGTTCACCTCCTCCCTGCCTGGCTGCTTCCTCCTCCCCCTGGACGTCTCTCGCAGTGCCACGCCACCCCCTAGAACCCTCTCACTCTCTCCCGACCTCTTCCCCCTCCTTTGCTCTCTCTCCCTCTTATGTCTGAGCGCAGCCGCAGCTGTGCCGCCGTAACGCTGCAGCTATCGCCTCCCCCTCGCCCCCCCAACGTGTCCACGGCCATCGCCTCGTCGCCCACGGCCTCTTTGCCAAGTCAAGCAAGCCAGGACACATCGCAGTGCTGCCCTATCGCCGTCTTCAACCTCGGACCATCGAGATTAGTCTCGCCGCCCCGACCGCTCCAGTCCCTCCCCGAGCTCGCCAAGGCCACCGTAGCAATCACAGTGAGCTCCTATTCCTCCTCCCCCTAACCTCGTTGCTCTGCTCGTCCTCTAGCTAGGGTTGTCGCCACGGCCGAAGCTTCACCACCACCGGCCATGTCACCGTTGTGGCTGCAGATGCCGTAGCTTGTGCCTGGGTGCGTCATGGTGCTCGGTTTGCTCCCAGGAGACGACCCTGACAACCAGCTGGTCCTGCCGTGCACCAGAACTTCGAACCCGCGCTTGTCCGAACTCCGGCCGCCGCCTCCATCGTTGCTGCCATCGTTGCGGGCCTCCCCTCGCCTAGCCACCTACCCTGTTAGATGCGGCACACTCCCAGCATTCCAACGAGACAAACCCCGCCTCAAACCGTGGGCTGTATCGAAATCCCGATGACCTCTGCCGCGTTTTTGGTCATCACCGGCAAAACTCCGGCGAAGTCGACGTGGCACTTTTAATTAGCGGCTAATCACCCCACGAAACAACCCCCTAAGACAATGACACATGGGCCCCACGCCCTAATTAACTCCAGTTTTATTTCTACTTAGATTAGTTATGACCCAACGGGACCGACGCGTCAGCTTTGACCAAGCTGACTGGTCGTTGTCTGGCCCACATGTCAGCGACACTAACCAGCCCCATCCACTGACCAATGGACCCCACTAGTCAGGTTTGACCTAGACCGACCCTGTTGACTTGCTGACATCATAGTGACATCATGCTGATGCAATAAGTCATTTTCATGATTTGATTTATTTCTAAATAACCAGGAAAATCTAGAAAATGATTTAAACTTCTAAAATTCATAGAATTTCAACCGTAACTCCAAATGAAATAATTTATATATGAAAAATGATCAGAAAAATCCAATCTATCCATCTGTACCATTTTCAGGCATGTTAGAACAAATTATGACTATGGTTTAGGGCAAATCAAACAAATGGCATTTGAATATTAACATATGGAGTTTGAATGTGAACCTAGGGTTCAAACCAACTTCATTTAACCTATGTCTAGTTGCATTAGCTGAAATCACAGCATATTGCCATGTCACATTCATGCATCATTTTGTTGCATTGCATTGATTGAGTTTCCCCTCTGTTGCCGGTATTTGTCCCCCTTCAGTAGACGTGTTCCAACAATGAGTTCGATGACACCGATGAAGAACTATACTATCTTCAGAAGTGCCAGGCAAGCAAAAATCCCTTGTTCATTCTGATACAATCCCACTCTCTCACTCCTGCTCTCTTTTACTACATTAGGACAACAATGTTGCAACTATTACATGCTGCGGTAGTTGAACCCCTTTCCTTCACATGACATGTCATTACCACAGTAAATAGATGAAACCCACTAGCATGAGTAGTAGTTGTTTGAGACCTGATGTGCCTACTCATTCATGCTTGTTTGTCATGTATGCTATGCTTAGAGTTGTGTCAGGTTTGGTTCATCGGGGATGAATTAGAATGTTGTGAACATGTCCTACTGCGTGTGAGCTAAGTGTGTGAACACGATTTGGTAAAGGTAGCGGTGAGAGGCTATGTACGAGTACATTGTGGGTTGTCTCATTGAAGCCGTCCTCAGGAACTGAGTTCTGTGCTTGTGATCCATGAAGAGCTACTCCCACTCATTGGGATCCTTAATTGAACCTCTCGGCTTCTTAATCACCCTTATCCTCTATCAAGGAGTTGCAAGTGGTTTCTGGTGTTTGTGGTATGCTGGAGGCCGTGCGCAGCGCTGACCGGAGGGGTGGGCTGTGATGTGGTAGGCACGTGGCCGGGTATGCCGGGCGCCAGTTTGGTGTCGCGGAACCCTGTACACATTGTTCGGGGCCGTATGTGGAAACCTCGGTCGGACTCCCTGCGGATGGAACCTGAATAGGCGATAAACCTGGAATATAGACCTGAGTGTTTAGGTAGGCCGTGGCCGACACTCTCGTTGGGCTTTCGCTTGAAGGTTGCCAAGTACATGTCATGTAAACGGCGGTAAATGGTGAGAGCGTGTGTGAAGAAGTACACCACTGCAGGGTTAATATCCTCTATTCAAATAGTTGTGTCCGCGGTAAAGGACCTATGGGTTGCCTATGTAGTTCATAGACAAGTGAAAGTGGATACTCTAAAATGCGCAAGATAAGAGTGAGTGCTATGGATGGCGTTCTCGTAGGGAGATGGGGGCAGATCCATAGTGGTGCATTGGTTGGTGAATATGTGGACTCATGTGCGCCACCTCAAAAGAGTTACTTGCAGTCGTAGTTCAGGATAGCCACCGAGTCAAAGCTGGCTTGCTGCAGTTAAACCCCACCATCCCATTTGTTGATAATGATGCATATTTAGTTAGTTCTTATGTAAGTCTTGCTGGGTACATTTGTACTCACATTTGCTTAATTTATGTTTTTGCAGAGAGACTTCAGTCTCGATAGTAGTTCCGCGTGGACTTCAATGTTTAGCTTGTTACCTCAACTACGATCCTGTGCCCTCGGCAGGATCTAGTAGATAGTCAGGCTTCTCAGCCTTTTTCATTTGTAGATGTCTGTACTCAGGCATGTTAAGCTTCTGCATGTGCTTTAACTTGTATCCTCTAAATGTTGGGTCATGAGACCCATGTTTGTAATATCTCCCTCCTCGGAGCCTATTCAATAAAATACTTGAGTTGTAGAGTCATGTTGTGATACCATGCTGTATTTGCACATACCGAGCATATTGTGTGTATGTTATTGAAATGCTTGGTATGTGTGGCATCTGACTATCTAGCTCTTTATCCTTGGTATCCTCTCTTACCGGGAAATGTCTCCTAGTGCTTCCACTGAGCCTCGGTAGCTTGCTACTCCTCTAGAACACTTAGGTTGGCCGGCATGTGTCCTTCTTTGTTCCTGTGTCTTTCCCATCCGGGAAATGTCACGCGGTGTCTACTGGAGTCCAGTTCGCCTGCTACAGCCCGGATTCTTTGGAGTCCTATTAGCCCAGCTGCTACAGCCTGGATTCACTCGCTGATGACCGATTGATACGTCCATTTTGCATCATGCTTTTATATCGATATCTATTGCATTATGGGCTGTTATTTCACGTTATGTTACAATACATATGGCTATTCTCTCTAATTTTACAAGGTTTAATATGAAGAGGGAGAATGTCGGCAGCTAGGATTCTGGGCTGGAAAAGGAGCAAATATTGGAAACCTATTCTACACAGCTCCAAAAGTCCTGAAACTCCACGAAAGTCATTTTTGGAATTAATGAAAAATATCCAGTGGAACAAATACCTGAGGGGGCCACCCACCGTCCACGAGGGTGGGGGGCGCGCCCACCCTTACAGGGCGCGCCCCCTGCCTCGTGGGCCCCCTGTCAGCCCTCCGGTGCCCCTCTTCTGCTATATGAAGTGTTTTACCCTGGCAAAAATTATAAGAAAGCTTTCGGTACGAAACTCCACCACCACGAGGCGGAACCTTGGCAGAACCATTCTAGGGCTCCG
>NC_041385.1:70639977-70710598 GCF_002162155.2 Triticum dicoccoides
GGAGGGGGTCAATCTCCATCAACATCTTCACCAGCACCATCTCCTCTAAAACCCTAGTTCATCTCTTGTATCCAATCTTTGTACCAAAACCTCATGCTGGTACCTGTGGGTTGCTAGTAGTGTTGATTACTCCTTGTAGTTCATGCTAGTTGGTTTATCCGACGAAAGATTATTCGTTCAGATCCTTAATGCATATTAATACTCCTCTGATCATGAACATGAATATGCTTTGTGAGTAGTTACGTTTGTTCCTGAGGACATGGGTGAAGTCTTCCTATTAGTATTCATGTGAATTTGGTATTCGTTCGATATTTTGATGAGATGTATGTTGTCTCTCCTCTAGTGGTGTTATGTGAGCGTCGACTACATGACACTTCACCATTATTTGGGCCTAGAGGAAGGCATTGGGAAGTAATAAGTACATGATGGGTTGCTAGAGTGACTGAAGCTTAAACCCTAGTTTATGTGTTGCTTCGTAAGGGGTTGATTTGGATCCATATGTTTCATGCTATGGTTAGGTTTACCTTAATACTTCTTTTGTAGTTGCGGATGCTTGCAATAGCAGCTAATCATAAGTGGGATGCTTGTCCAAGAAAGGGCAGCACCCAAGCACCGGTCCACCCACATATCAAATTATCAAAGTAATGAACGCGAATCATATGAGCATGATGAAAACTAGCTTGACGATAATTCCCATGTGTCCTCGGGAGCGCTTTTCTCATTATAAGAACTTGTCCAGGCTTGTCCTTTGCTACAAAAAGGATTGGGCCACCTTTCTGCACCTTATTTACTTTCATTGTTTGTTACCCGTTACAAATTATCCTATCACAAAACTATCTGTTACCTACAATTTCAGTGCTTGCAGAGAATACCTTACTGAAAACCGCTTGTCATTTCCTTCTGCTCCTCGTTGGCTTCGACACTCTTACTTATCGAAAGGACTATGATAGATCCCCTATACTTGTGGGTCATCACCGACACGTTCGTTGCTGGGACGTGTATGCCTGTCCCTGTAAGTTAGTGCCACTTTGGGTTTACGACTAACCATGTCAGCCCGGGTTCTTTGTCATATGGATGGTAGCGATCCTATCATATACGTGAGCCAAAAGGCGCAAACGGTCCCGGGCCTAGTAAGGCGACACCCGTGGGAATACCATGCATGAGGCTGCAAAGTGATATGAGGTGTTACATGCTAGATCGGTGTGGCATAGGATCGGGGTCCTGACACACACGGCGTCAAACGAGCCCGCGGCCCACGACGGAGAGGAGGAGGATGACGGTGACGTTGGTGTAGGGCGCCGCACGGGTATGTCCTGCCTTTTCGCTTTCTTCTTCATGCTTCTTGAGTTGTTGGGCACGACGCAGCGCGGGTCATGCTGACGCAGACCATTGATGCAATGGCGTTGGGTGGAGGAGGCGGCGACGCGGGCGGAGTCGGGTCGTCGCGGGGTGCTACGCCGAGCAGGCCTCACAGGAAGGATAGCCTTGCGCCACAGCCTCAGGCCACGAAGTGCGCGGCGGACCCAGCCAGGAGTGTGAAGCCGGCCAAGAGGAGGCGAAGTGCTGCGCAGGAGAGGCCGACAAGGGTCGCCGTCCCGGTCTTGTCGGGGTAAAAGTTTTCCTTTTGTCTGCGTCCGCGTAGCCGAGTCAGCCTTGCTTTTTGTTCATTTTGTCTTTTCTTCAGATCGCCGATCGCGCTGGCGAGGGCAGCAGCCAATGTTGCGTCCGCTGAGGAGGCCGCGTTCTGGAGGAGGTGGTCCGGCCCCGTCGATCAAGACGAGGAGGAGGAGCCGGCTGATCTGGACCTCGGCCTGGACCCGACCGACGACGGCGGCCTAGCCTGGCGGGACAAGAACCGGGCCGAGGTGGAGCTAGAGGCGGCATCGTTCCGGGCCTGGATCGATGCTGCGGCGGCGTGGGCGCGAGCCGGCAAGAAGCCGGTGTGGCGTGAGATGAAGGAGGGCACGGCGGTGGCGGCGAGGGTCTTTGAGCCGTCGTCGATGAGGGAGCGCGGCCGAGGAGGCCGGGCTGATGTGGTGGACCTCGACCTGGAGGTCGTGGAGGTGGAGGATGACACCCTGCCGTGGGTCGATGTTGTCGAGCGGATGGGGGTTTACGGAGGCGGCGACAGTGCCATCTTGCAGGACGCTCCGTGGGTGGCGCCGCAGGGGACACCCTGGGCATCGGAGGAGGCGCCGCAGGTGGTGGCGAAGTCGTCCCGACGGGCGGGTCATCGGTGGCGTCGCAAGCCGCCCCGACGGCCGGGTCGTTGGCGGTGATGGAGAGGGCATCGGAGGAGGCGCCGAGCGGAGGGACCGGCCGGCGAGGAGCATGCTCTGGCGCCCCAGCTTGGGGGACGTCGGGCCGTCATGTCGCAACAGGCACGGGGCGGGGGCGCCGTAGTCTTCGGGACCCAGACCCAGGAGGAGTCGGCAATGGACGCCGTTAGCCGCCATCTGCGCTGGCGGAAGAACTGGATCGAGGCCTTTGCCCAGGCTGAGGTGGAGCGGATGCAGGATCTGGAGCGCGCCATGCTGAAGTTTCCTTTGCAACTTCTTCTTTGTGGGGGGGCGCTAGCGCACCCACTGGGTGTAGCCGCCGAGGTTCGTCCCAACTACAAATTAGTTGGGTCGAATCTTTAGAATGTTGTCTTTATTTTTATTGCTGCCTTCTTCAGCAACTGGACGCCTACCGGGTCAGCGCCTTCAACCGCCTCCTGGGCAAGTACCGGGAGCTCAAGGAGCAGCTCGCCGCCAAGGATGAGGAGCTCTGCATCGCCGCAGGTATCTTCATGCTCTTTTCTAGTGGGGGCGTGCTAGCGCACCCACTGGGTGTAACCCCCGAGATTCGGGCAAATGTGTAACACATGGGCCAAATCTTAAGTCTTGCTGTTCTTTTCTGAATCTTCTTTTTTTGCAGCTGAGGTGTTGTCCCGGCAGACCCGGCAGCTCTGGGCCGGCCACCACTACGACCGGCTTGTCGCCGATACCGTCCGTCTTGGGGCCGAGGTGGCGTAGGCGAAGGCGAAGGCGGCCCGACGGTCGCTCGATGAAGCCAACCAGCTGCGGGAGCAGTTGGCGGGACACAAGAGCCGCCTCGAGGCCGAGGTGGAGCTCCTTAAGGCGGAGGCCGCCAAGGTGGTGGAGGCGGAGTGGGCCCTAGCCAAGGCAGACCAGCAACGTGGCAGGTTGGCC
Organism: Triticum dicoccoides; assembly: GCF_002162155.2. Taxonomy (NCBI): domain Eukaryota; kingdom Viridiplantae; phylum Streptophyta; class Magnoliopsida; order Poales; family Poaceae; genus Triticum; species Triticum dicoccoides. The sequence continues at coordinate 70,643,172 of NC_041385.1, forward strand.
GACGACAAGGGCCAGCTTTAGGCCGAGGTGGAGCGCCTGAAGGGGCAGGTGACCGTGGAGGAAGGGGCCCGTCAGGACGAGGCCTGCCGTCACGAGGCATCTGAGAAGGCGGGCGAGGACAAGGATGCCGAGTTGAAGGCGGCCCTTGCGAAGGTGGCCAACTTGGAGAAGGCGCTCCAGGAGCGCGACCGCACCATTGATCGAGAGCGGCGCGGTATGTTGCTTGAAGCGCAGCACCTGGAAGAATCCTTCTCCAGTAAGTGCTTTTCTTGAGTTCTGTCAGGTTGGGATCTGGCTTTTTGTTCTTTGTGTCCTTTTCTAACTTGCTTTGTTTTCTGATAGGGGCCTTCCCGGAGACGCATTGGCTGGCGGAGGAGGCCGTCCGCTTCTAGCGCGACCCGCTGGGGGTTGTTGGCTCCAGGACCAACCCGCAGGTGGCGTGGACCTTCCCGGAGATCATGACCGCCGCCAAGGCTTGCTTGGGTATTCGGCCACCAGATGGGGCGGCTGTCCCAGGCCGGCTCGGCGATGACGACAGCTCTCTGGCCGGGCTCCGTTGCACCGAGCAGCTTCACGCGGCTGGCGTGCTGGCAGGAGATAGGGCCGGACCGGCTCCACGAGTGGCGTGTCTCTGCCTCTTGTGCCGGCGCTGAGATGGCGCTCCGGTTTGCGCTGTCTTGGCACCCGGACCTACAGCTGGACACGCTGATGGGCCAGCGGGCCGGCTCAGAACAGCAGGTGCTGGAGCAGGCCAGCTGGATTGCTTCCCAGGCCAGTAACATCACCGGGTTCGCCTTCCATGACGAGTTCCACCCGGGGCGGGCAGAAGATGGCGGAGTTGTGTCTGGCGACGACTACGGCCTGCTTCTTCATGACCCGTAGGGCAACTCCGAGGAGACGGGAGTCTATCGACGGGGGTGTCGAGGAGGACATCGGTACTTCGCCGGACCCGGAGACCGCCGTGGGAGGGCCGTCGACTTCACGACCCGGGGCTGGAGACGCCTGAGGCTGTCATGTTCATAACTTAGTAGAATTTACCGTTAGGTAGCAGGTCCACCCACCCACTGGGGGTTTCTGGGTGTAATGAACTCTGGCATGGGCCCTTAAGTATTTCTGTGGTGTGTATATCTTGTGAATGTCTTTGCTCTTGCCTTACGTTTTTTGAACCGATTTCTTGCATTTTTCCTTTCTCGAACCTCCCTCCCGCGAGTCTGACGGCCGAGGCTCCGGTCCGTGACAAGGAGTTCGGCTTTTTGAGAGGAGCGCGCACTACTTAGGTTTCCAAAACGTTGAGCGTGAGCAAAACACCCACTGGGCAGCTGGCGGCAACCCGATGGAGCCGGTTGGCGAGCAGCCGGTCGTGCGGCTACCTATTAGAGTGACGGGCCGGGTTGGTCGTCCCAGTGACCTTTGACTTAGCGTGTGAAACGTGCAGTAGCTCTGGCCCGTTGTGCTTGCCAGCCGACAGTCGTAGACGGATCTATGGCTTAGGGCGAAGTGGGGGGCCGCAGCGTCCTTAGCGCATTAGGAATCACCAAGGAAGGTGGCGGGTGGTGACCAAGGCGGCCAGCCCCCGAGCCCCCGGGTCGAGCAAGTCGAACTGGTGGCCGGGTTCAGGAGCATAGTGATTCATAAAAGTAGGGGACACAATAACTTGGTCGGCAAAAGGCATCCCCCGAGCGTCGTTCGGGGACCCCATTGTTTCATACGTTTACAAAAGGCAGCAATACATACATTCGTACGGCTAACTGTAAACCGGGTGGAGGAGTTCCGCATTCCATGCCCAGGTCGTTTCTTCAATGGCGGTGTCTCGCTTGTGCTTGTTTGACTTGCGTGCGTCGATGAGGTAGTAGGCGTTGCGATCGCACAAGGCCCTACTGATGATGAACGGGCCCTCCCATGGAGGGGATAGCTTGTGCTAGCCGGCTTGCTCTTGGACGAGTCGGAGGACGAGGTCGCCCTCGTGGAACGCGAGATGCTTGATCCTCTTGTTGTGGTAGTGCCTCAGGCCTTGCTGGTAGATGGCCGAACGGCTGAGTGCCACGAGGTGGGCTTCTTCGAGTAGGTCGACGCCGTCTCCGCAGGCTTCTTTGTCATCAGCTTCGATGTACATCCTGACACGCGTCGAGTCGAACTTGACATCGTTCGGGATAACGGCTTCGGCTCCATAGACGAGGAAGAACGAGGTGAACCCGGTCGACCGGTTTGGCATAGTTCAGAGACTCCAGAGGACAGCCGGCAACTCATCGAGCCAGCTGCCGGATGAGCAGATGAGCGGCTCGGCGAGTCACGGCTTGATGCGGATAGGATGAGGCCGTTGGCCCGCTCGACCTGCCCGTTGGACTACGGGTGTGCAACGGAGGCCAGGTCAAGGCGGATGCCAGAGACAGAGAAGTATTGGGCAAGCGCGCCCTTTGCGAAGTTGCTGCCATTGTCCATGATAATGATGTTCGGCATGCTGTAGCAAACTGCGATGTCTTTGATGAACCGGACGGCTGTTAGCCCATCCAGTTTCTTGATTGGCCGTGCTTCGATCCACTTTTTGAACTTGTCCACCGCCACCAGCAGATGAGTCATCCCGCCTCGGGCGGTTTTGAAGGGTCCCACCATGTCGAGGACCCAGACCGCAAAGGGCTAAGCGATCGGGATGGTGCGGAGTGTTGACGCCGGTTGGTGGTTGTGCTTGCTGAAGCGCTGGCATCCCGCGCACTTTAGGACGAGTGACTCGGCGTCTTGGAGTGTCGTAGGCCAGTAGAAACCATGGCGGAAAGCCTTGGCCACCAGGGATCGTGATGCGGCGTGGTGCCCGCATTCGCCCTGGTGTATGTCGAGGAGGATGTCGATGCCTTGGTCCTACTCGACGCAGTGCTGGAACACGCTGGTGGAGCTGCGCTTGACAAGATCGTTGTTGATGATGCTGTAGGCGGACGCCCGGCATTGCACCTGTCGGGCCTCAGTCTTGTCCATGGGAAGAACCCCTTTCTCCAGGAACTCTGAGATGGGCAGGGCCCAAGACGGAGCCGTCACCACGGCAAAGACGGCCACTAGGGTGGATTCCGGATCGGCAGCCCCCGAGCCGGGTTGAGCAGCCCCCGGGTCGGGGATGGCGACGGCCAGGTTGAGGGCGATGGTGGCCGTCTTGGCGTCTTCGGTCTCCGGGTCGAGTTGAGCAGCCCCCGGGCCGGGTTGAGAAGCCCTCGGGCCGGATTCGGCAGTCCTCGGGCCCGGTTCAGCAGTCCCGGGCCGGGTTTAGCAGTCCTTGGGCCGGGTTGAGGTGGGGCCGGGTCATCTGGGACGTGGATGGACTCAGAGTCCGGAGACGGCTTGACGGACAGCTTGTGCAGGTGATCGAGGGAGACGCCGGACGGGATGTGCTGCCGGGACAAGGCGATCTTGGCGAGCGTGTCGGCCGCCTCATTCTCCGCGCGCAGGACATGGAGGAACTCGCAGCCCTCGAAGGACCCGGGCAGCTTCTGGATGAGGAAGTGGTAGCTTGCCATGTTGGAGTTGCGTGCGTCCCACTCGCTAGAGCACTGTTGCACCACCAGATCCGAGTCACCGTAGCACAGGATGCGGTGGATGCCGAGTTCCTTGTCAAGCCGGAGGCCATGCACAAGTGCTTCGTACTCGGTGGTGTTGTTGGAGGCGGCGAAGTGGATCAGGAGTGCGTAGCGGAGTCGGCCACCCTTTGGGGACGATAGCACAATGCCGGCCCCTAGGCTGAGTCGCATCTTGGAGCCGTCGAAATGCATGCGCTAGTGTGTCGAGTCCGAAGGCGGCGGCAGGTACTAGGTCTCGGTCCAGTCGACGAGGAATTCGGCCAAGGCCTGAGAGTTGATCATGGTACGGGGCTCGTAGAGGATGGTGTGGCCAGCTAGGTCGAGTGCCCACTTGGCGACCCGGCCAGAGGCATCTCGGCACCCGATGATCTCGCCGAGGGGGGCCGTGCTGACCACGGTGATGACATGCTCTTCGAAGTACGGCTTCAGCTTCTTGGTGGTGAAGTACACGCCGTAACACATCTTCTGGTAGTGCGGGTAGTTCTGCTTGGAGTTGGAGAGCACCTCGCTTAGGTAGTAGACCGGACGTTGGATGGATTGGACCTTGCCCTTCTCTGGTCGCTTGACCACCAGCATCATGCTGGCCGACTGTGAGGTCGCGGCTATGTATAGCAATAGCGGCTCCTTGTCAGCCGGTGCGACCAGGACTGGTGCGGTGGAGAGCATGCGCTTGAGGTCTCGGAAGGCCTTGTCCGCCTGGTCGTTCCATTCGAACGGTGTCGTCTTCTTCATCAGCTGGTACAGGGTAGGGCCCTCTCGTGCAGCCGGCTGAGAAACCGGCTGACCGAGGCCAAGCAGCCGGTGAATTTCTGGACATCGCGCAGCCGATCCGGCTTGCGCATGCGCTCGATGGCCTTGATATTCTCCGGGTTCGCCTCAATGCCGCGCTCCAAGGCGAGGAAGCCGAGTAGCTTTTCGGCCGGGACGCCGAAACGAATTTCTCCGGGTTGTGCTTGACCTTGTATTCGTGGAGGTTGGTGAATGGCTCCTTCAGGTTGTCGAGGAGCATGAGGTGCTGCTTGGTCTTCACCACGATGTCGTCCATGTAGACGTGGATATTGCGGCCCTGTTGCAGCAGCAAGCATTTCTGCATGCAGCATTGGAAGGTGGTGCCGGCGTTCTTCAAGCTGAACGACATGGTGATGTAGCAATACGCCCCAAAGGGCGTGATGAAGGACGTCTTTAGGGTGTCGGCCAGGTCCAGCTTGATCTGGTGGTAGCCGGTGTAAGCGTCTAGGAAGGACAGGAGCTCGCACCCAGCGGTCGAGTCGATGACTTGGTCGATCCACGGGAGGGCAAACGGATCCTTGGGTTGGGCCTTGTTAAGGCTGGTGTAGTCGATGCACATGCGCCAGGTTTTGTTCTTTTTCAGGACGAGGACTGGGTTGGCCAGCCATTCGGGGTGGAACACTTCCATGATGAAGTCGGCCGCCAAAAGCTTGGCGACCTCTTCACCGATGGTTCTTCTCTTCTCTTCGGAGAAACGTCGCAGGGGTTGACGGACAGGCTTGGCATCCTTGCGGACGTGGAGTTTGTGCTCGGCGTACTTCATCGGGATACTCAGCATGTCCCTGGGGGTCCATGCAAAAATATCCCAATTCTCACCAAGGAAGTCGACGACCTCGCCTTCCTATTTGTTGTCGAGGCGGGTGCCAACGACAACGTACTTGCTGTAGCTGGGGTCTTCCGGGTTCAGCTTCACTTTCTTGGTCTCCTTGGAGGGCTTGAAGGCGGCCTCGTCAGCCGGCTCCTCGACCGGGATCGACGCGGCTGACGCCTCGCCAGCCAGGGCGACGATCCGGTCGATCTGGCGCCGCTCCTCGGCAATGACCAGCGACTCAGCCAGCTTGGCGCCGTCTCGGGCGCACTCCAGGGACTTGCGGTAGTCACCGGTGATGGTGATGAGGCCCTTCGGACACGACATCTTCATCTTCAGGTACGCGTAGTGGGGGACCGCCATGAATTTGGCGAGGGCGGGTCGGCCCAGCAATGTGTGGTACGCGCTGGACAGGTCCATCACCTTTAACAAGATCGCTTCGCGCCGGAAATGGTTGCTGTCGCCGAACAGGACGTCGAGCCCGACCCGGCCAATGGGAGAGCAGGAGAGGCTGGGGACGATGCCGTGCAAGATCGTCCGGGTCGGCTCTAGGTCCTTGGCCTCGAGGCCGAGCTTGTTCATCATGTCGCGGTAGAGGATGCCGATGCTGCTGCCACCGTCGATGAGGACTCGGGGAAACTTGCATGTGTGCCGTGTGACAATGGTGGGGTTGAGGACGAGGGCATAACCACCCATATTCGGCATGACGGTCGGGTGGTCCTCCCAGGTCCAGGTGACCGGGTGGTCCGACCAGTGCATGTACTCCGGCTAGGCCGGGACGATGGTGTTCACCTCCTGCCGATGGAGATTCTCGCTGCGTTTGTCGTTGCTGAGGCTGGTGAAGACAACGTAGGCCGCATTCTGGTCCGGGTACGCGTCGTCACGCATCTCGCCGCCGGTTGGGGACAGCGATGGAGGCGGAGGCGGCTGCCCGCGCCCGGAGTCAGAGCCGGAGGAGGTGGGACGTCGCCCCTCATGGTGCGCTTGGTGATGCCGCACTGCCAAAGCATGTGCGTGGACGGCCTTGTGCCGCTCTGGTGCTTGCAGGGGGCGTCGAGCATCTCTTCGAAGCTCATGGCCGGTTGCCACGCCATCTTGCCGATCTGCTGGCGTTTGGCTGCCGGGTCCGCCGCGGGCTCGATGGCCGCGACGAGCCGGTTGTCGTAGCGCTGAGCCGTTTGGTCGGCCTTGCGCTTGTTGTTCTGCTGGTGCTGCTATCAGCTACTCTCGCCGGCCGGCTTCGGAGGGGGAACCGGCTTTGCCTTGCCAGCTTCATCCAGTGCCACCTAGATCTTCATGGCGGAGTCGGCGTTGGTGTACTTGCCCGCCGTCACCATGAGCGCGGCCATGGTGGCCGGCTCGGATTGCAAGAGCTTGTGCTTGAGGAGGATGTCATCTCGGCACCCGTTGACGAAGTACTGGATCGCTTGAACCTCGTGGACGCCCTAGCAGCAGTTCCAGAGCTCGGTCCAGCGTGCGAGGTACTCGCGGCCAGTCTCTGTTCGCCCTTGCACGCACATGCGAGCAGGCTGGGGAGGCCGGGCCGCTTGTAGGTCCCCGTGAAGTTGCAGATGAAGGCATGCTCAAAATCGACCCAAGTGTTGACTCTGTCCACCGGCAGACTATTCAACCAGGTGCGGGCCGACGCTTGGAGCATGAGCGGTGCGTAGCGCACGACGAGTCGGTGGTTACCGCCGGTGATGCCAATGGCGGTGTTGTGGTCGGTAAGCCAGTCTTCCGGCTTCACAATTCCATTGTCCTTGGGGGTGTCGCGGGGGAGCATGAACCCTTTCATACAGGGCTCCTCCCGGATGCGTGGGACGAAGCACGTCGTCCCAATGGCGCCGCCTTTCTCCACCTCCAGGGAGTGAGCGAGACGGTCGAGGCGGTGGCGAGCGTCGGTGTCGTCGATGGCGCATGCGCTGAGTCGACTGGCGACCGGGCCACGGGAGGGCGGGTCAGTTGGAGCCGGACGCCGACCAGGCTGGCCGGGTCCGTGTCCGTTCTCTAGGGAGGGCTCGTCGGCTAGGCCGCCGACGGCCGTCGGGGCCGGGTCGCGCCGAGTCCGGGTTCTGTCGGAGTGCGCCTCACCGGGTGGAGAGGACAACGTGTGCTGAAGGTCCGGGTCCGACGACGCAGGTGGAGCCGGATCCCGCCAGCCTGGCGAGCTAGTTGAGGCGGTCTTGCTGCGGATTGGCCCCGTTGAGGAGGTCGTGCATCCGCTTGATGTGCTTCTTCAGCTCCTCTCCAGTGAGTTGATCCAAACCGACCGCGGCCGCCTGGGCAGCACGCATGTTCTTCATTGGGGTCTCGTAGACGGTCGAGATGGTGCCGAGGGCGCGGCCAATCGCTCCTCCTTGGGATCGCATGTCTGCGACCCGGCTCGGCTCGGCCGCGGCAGGCTTGAAGTCGTAAGCGGCATTGCACTCCAGCTGGGAGGAGTCCAGGCAACGCTGCGTGGCGGCGAGCGTCTCAGTCAGGTCCAACATCTGCTCGGGCCTCGGCAATGTTGGAGGCGTTCATGTCGGTGCCGATGGGACGCGGAGGCTCTGCATCACGGCGCGCAACGGGTTGGACGGTTCGGCCTATTCCGCTACAGCCTTGGCATCGGCGGCCTTCCTCGTCTTCTCGATGAAGAGGAGGTGTCGGTGCCGGTGACAAAAACCTCCACGTGGACCTCCATTGCCCCAACGGAAATGCCGCCGCCCAGGGAGAAAGGAGAGTCAGAGTAGCTGAGTACCTCGTTGGGTACTCATCGGCCGCGGGCGCATCAGAGATGCGCAGTGCGGCGAAGGAGGCGGCGAGTGCGTCGACGACGTCGTCCGCCAGCATGACGGGCTCGTCGGAATCAGAGAGGAGCCCCATCAGAAGCATGCTCCCGGCCAGCTCCTCGAGCTGCCCCACGGTGGGTGCCAACTGTCATGGTGGGTGCTCGACAGATGCCATGGGAAGACTAAAGAGAGGAGGAGTCTCGAGGGCACTGGTGGGCTCCAGAGGCGGGGTTGGCATGAGCGAGCGCGGGACGCAAGACATACCCAGGTTTGTGGCTCTCCAGAGAGATAAGACCCCTAATCCTGCCAAGAATGGTTGATATGCAGTGGTACAAGGTTGCTCCTGGAGCTGTATGGAGGAAGAAGGAAGACATGCCAAGGCATAGGCTGGTCCTTCTCCCTAGGCGTGTTCTACTGATCGGTGGCTAGTTCCTGTGTGCTTACTGCTTCTCTATTCTTGGTTACTTTCCCGTATACGCGAGGGCTCCTGGGGGGTTTTATAGGCCAACCCCCAGGGGTACAATGGTAATGTTACAGGGCCGTAGGGTCGGGTTGTCAGCGTCTGGGGACCCGGGGCTGGGCGCTGCCGGGTGTCCGTGGTTCGCCGGGTTCCCCTAGGTGCGGGCCCCACACCTAGGGGGACTGTGCGCCGTCTTGTCGATCGTCATGGAGTGGCCGAGTTGAGTCGGGTGCAGTGGCGCTCCGTCAGGTCACCGCTTGCTATCGTCAGCAGTGACGACAGGCGCACTGTTGCCACGCTGGCCCTGGTCAGCGGGCAGGTGAGGGGCATTGTTGCCACGCTCCGGTTGACTAGAGGCATGGGCAGGGCACTGTTGCCTCGGTCATCAGTGGATGAAGACTCGTCCCATCGTACGGCCTAGATGGGACGGGAGCTGACCCGTGGCTGGGTTGAGGAACACGCCAAGGGTGGAGCTGGCTTGTTGGGGAAGCCTTGGTTGTGCCGGGTTCGGCTGTCTTGTGCTGGTTGTCGAGGTCGAGTCAGGGTGTCTGACCGGGTCGGAGGGTTCGGCCGGGTCGTGGGGCCTGGTCGGGTCGAGCGACCTGGCCAAGTGTGTGTCGGCTTGAGGGGTGACGCCAGCCCCGTTGTTTTTGAAAACGATCCGGGTTCTGTTGCCTACCCGGGGTTCATCCCCCCAACAGCAGTATAACGTGACTTCCTTTTGCATTAAGGGATTGAGCATACAAAGAAATAAGCGCATGGCAACTTCTACTTCCCTCTGCGAAGGGCCTATCTTTTACTTTTATGTTTTTACCTTTTTGCAAGAGTCTAAATTTTTCTCTCTATTCCCTTTTAATTTTTCTCCTTTGGCAAGCATCATGTGGTGAGGAAAGATCAAGGCACAGATGTCCGGTTGAATATGGGTAGCATGAGTTATTATTGTTGACATCACCTCAAGGTGAATACGTTGGGGGTGAAACTTAAGCCCCTATCTTTCTTTGTGTCCGGTTGAAACGTTTTGCTCATGTGTATGCGATGAGTGTTAATAATCATAGAAGACTATAGGATGGTTGAGTATGTGTACTTGCCTAAAGGCTCTGATACGTGACCCTTCCTGAAAAGATGATGAATTGTAGTTGCAAAGTTGACTGAGAACATAGTTAGTTGGTTTCCAATAGAGTTTATGCTTCATACTTCGATGTTGTGATGAATTGTTACTTATTCATAAGAAGTATATGATAAAAGTCCTATGATAAAAGTGTAATGTTTAAGTTTGTTGTTATTATAATAATATATGCATGATGCTTCTATGTCCGTATTTTGTTTTTATTGACACCTCTCTCTCTCTCTCTCTCTCTCTCTCTCTAAGCATGTGGACATGTTTTTCGATTTCGGTTTTCGCTTGAGGACAAGCGAGATCTAAGCTTGGGGGAGTTGATACGTCCATTTTGCATCATGTTTACATATTGATATTTATGATGTTTTTATGCATAATAATGCTTTCTGGAGTAGTTCTAATGCCTTTTATCTCATAATATGCATGGTTCACACAAAGAGGAAGAATTCCGGTAGCTGGAAATCTGGACCTAGAAAAGCTACGTTAGGCCACCTATTCTGCACAACTCCAAACAAGCTGAAACTTCACGAGCATTTTTATGCAATAAATAAGAAATATTGGAGCAAATAACTACCGGAGGGGGCCAGCTGGTGAGCACAAGACAGTAGGGCGCCAGGCCCCCCATGTTGGGGAACGTAGCAGAAATTCAAAATTTTCTATGCATCACCAAGATCAATCTACGAAGATACAAGCAACAAGAGAGAGGGGAATGCATCTTCATACCCTTGAAGATCGCGATGCGGAAGCGTTACAAGAACGCGGTCGGTGGAGTCGTTCACGAAGAGATTCAGATCGCGGTCGAATCCGATCTAAGCACCGAACAATTAGTGTAGTGACTTGATCTGAAGTTTCATGATCACTATCATTAGCTTCCACTTCAATTGGTGTAGGTGCCATAGGAAAAACTTCCTGTGCCCTGCTACACACTAGTTGAAGTGACGGTTCAATAACCTCATCAAGTCTCCACCATCCTCCCACTCAATTCTTTCAAGAGAAACTTTTCCTCGAGAAAGGACCCGATTCTAGAAACAATCCCTTTTGCTTCCGGAACTGAGACAAGAGGTATACCCAACTATTTTTGGGTGTCCTATGAAGATGCATTTATCCGCTTTGGGTTCGAGCTTATCAGGCTAACACCTTCCACATAAGCATCACAGCCCCAAACTTTTAAGAAACGACAGCTTAGGTTTCTCTAAACCATAGTTCATACGGTGTTATCTCAACGGAATTACGTGTTGCCCTATTTAAAGTGAATGTGGTTGTCTCTAATTCCTAACCCATAAATTATAGTGGTAATTCGATAAGAGACATCATGGTATGCACCATATCCAATAGGGTGCAGTGATGATGTTCAGACACACCATCACACTATGGTGTTCCAGGCGGTATTGGTTGTGAAACAATTTCCACAATGTCTCAATTGTGTACCAAACTCGCAACTTAGATATTCATCTCTATGATCATATCATAGACATTTTATCCTCTTGTCATGACGATCTTCAACTTCACTCTGAAATTACTCTGATATTCATCTCTATGATCATATCAATAATTCAAACTTGTGTTTCATCAACTAACTATACTCAGTATCTACTCAAATCATCTGTGAAGTAAGAACATAACGATATCCACTGCGTGCCTCAGCACTCATTGGACTACACACATCAAAATGTATTACTTCCAACAAGTTGCTTTCTTGTTCCATTTTACTGAAAACGAGGCTTTTAGTATTCTTCCCCATGTGGTATGATTTGCATGTCTCAAGTGATTCAAAATCAAGTGAGTCCAAACAGTCCATCTGCATGGAGTTTCTTCATGCGTATATACCAATAGACATGGTTCACATGTCTCAATCTTTTCAAAAACGAGTGAGTCCAAAGATCCATCAACATGGAGCTTCTTCATGCATTTTATACCAAGATGACTCAAATGGCAGTGCCACAAGTAGGTGGCACTGTATCATTACTATCTTATATCTTTTGGCATGAACATGTGTATCACTACGATCGAGATTCAATAAACCATTCATTTTAGGTGCAAGACCATTGAAGGTATTATTCAAATAAACAGAGTAACATTATTCTCCTTAAATGAATAACCGTATTGTGATAAACATAATCCAATCATGTCTATGCTCAACGCAAACACCAAATAACATTTATTTAGGTTTAACACCAATCTCGATGGTAGAGGGAGTATGCGATGCTTGATCACATCAACCTTGGAAACACTTCCAAACCATATCATCATCTCACCTTTAGCTAGTCTCCCTTTATTCCGTAGCCTTTCATTTCGAGTTACTAACACTTAGCAACTGAACCGGTATCTATTACCATGGTGCTACTAGGAGTACTAGTAAAGTACACATCAATATAATGTATATCCAATATACTTCTGTCGACCTTGCCAGCCTTCTCATCTACCAAGTATCTAGGGTAGTTCTGCTTCAATGACTGTTCCCCTCATTACAGAAGCACTTAGTCTCGAGTGGGTTCAAACTTTGGGTTTCTTCACTAGAGCAGCAACTGATTTGCCGTTTCATGAAGTATCCCTTCTTGCCCTTGCCCTTCTTGAAACTAGTGGTTTCACTAACCATCAACAATTGATGCTCCGTCTTGATTTCTACTTTCGTGGTATCAAACATCGCGAATATTTCAAGGATCATCATATCTATCCCTGATATGTTATAGTTCATCACGAAGCTCTAGCAGCTTGGTGGCAATGACTTTGGAGAAACATCACTATCTCATCTGGAAGATTAACTCCCACTCGATTCAAGTGATTGTGGTACTCAGACAATCTGAGCACAAGCTCAACGATTGAGCTTTTCTCCCTTAGATTGCAGGCTAAGAAACTCGTCGGAGGTCTTATACCTCTTGACGTGGACACGAGCCTGAAATCCCAATTTCAGCCCTCGAAACATCTCATATGTTCCGCGACGTTTCGAAATCGTCTTTGGTGCCTCAACTCTAAACCGTTTAACATTACTGAACTATCACGTAGTTATCAAAACATGTATGTTAGATGTTCGCAACATCCACAGATGACGTTCAAGGTTCAGCACACCGAGCGGTGCATTAAGGACATAAGCCTTCTGCGGAGCAATGAGGACAATCCTCAGTTTACGGACCTAGTCCGCATAATTGCTACTATAAACTTTCAACTGAATTTTCTCTAGGAACATATCTAAAACAGTAGAACTAAAGTGCGAGCTACGACATAATTTGCAAAAACCTTTTTGACTATGTTCAGGATAATTAAATTCATCTTATGAACTCCCACTCAGATAGACATCCCTCTAATCATCTAAGTGATACATGATCCAAGTCAACTAGGCCGTGTCCGATCATCACGTGAGATGGACTAGTCATCGTCGGTGAACATCTTCATGTTGATCGTATCCACTATACGACTCATGTTCGACCTTTCGGTCTCTTGTGTTCCGAGGCCATGTCTGTACATGCTAGGCTCGTCAAGTCAACCTAAGTGTTTCGCGTGTGTAAAACTGGCTTACACCCGTTGTATGTGAACGTTAGAATCTATCACACCCAATCATCACGTGGTGCTTCGAAACAACGAACTTTCGCAACGGTGCACAGTTAGGGGGAACACTTTCTTGAAATTATTATGAGGGATCATCTTATTTACTACCGTCGTTCTAAGCAAATAAGATGCACAAACAAGATAAACATCACATGCAAACAAATAGTGACATGATATGGCCAATATCATTTTGCTCCTTTTGATCTCCATCTTCGGGGCTCCATGATCATCATCGTCACCGGCATGGCACCATGATCTCCATCATCATGATCTCCATCATCGTGTCTTCATGAAGTTGTCTCGCCAACTATTACTTCTACTACTATGGCTAATGGTTAGCAATAAAGTAAAGTAATTACATGGCGTTATCATTGGCACGCATGTCATACAATAAATAAGACAACTCCTATGGCTCCTGCCGGTTGTCATACTCATCGACATGCAAGTCGTGATTCCTATTACAAGAACATGATCAATCTCATACATCACATATATCATTCATCACATTCTTTTGGCCATATCACATCACATAGCATACCCTGCAAAAACAAGTTAGACGTCCTCTAATTGTTGTTGCATGTTTTACGTGGCTGCTATGGGTTTCTAGCAAGAACATTTCTTACCTACGCAAAGCCACAACGGTGATATGCCAATTGCTATTTACCCTTCATAAGGACCCTTTTCATCGAATCCGATCCGACTAAAGTGGGAGAGACTGGCACCCGCTAGCCACCTTATGCAACAAGTGCATGTCAGTCGGTGGAACCTGTCTCACGTAAGCGTATGTGTAAGGTCGGTCCGGGCCGCTTCATCCCATAATGCCGCCGAATCAAGATAGGACTAGTAACGGTAAGCAAATTGTACAAACCATCACCCACAACTACTTGTGTTCTACTCGTGCAAAGAATCTACGCAATAGACCTAGCTCATGACGCCACTGTTGGGGAACTTAGCAGAAATTCAAAATTTTCTACACATCACCAAGATCAATCTACGGAGATACAAGCAACGAGAGAGAGGGGAGTGCATCTTCATACCCTTGAAGATCGCGATGCGGAAGCATTACAAGAACGCGGTCGGTGGAGTCGTTCATGAAGCGATTCAGATCGCGGCCGAATCTGATCTAAGCACCGAACAACGGTGCCTACGCGTTCAACACACGTATAGCCCGGTGACGTCTCCCATGGCTTGATCCAGCAAGGAGAGAGGGAGAGGTTGGGGAAGACTCCATCCAGCAGCAGCATGACGGCGTGGTGGTGATGGAGGAGCATGGCACTCCAGCAGGGCTTCGCCAAGCACTGCGAGAGATGAGGAGGGAGAGGGGTAGGGCTGCTCCAAGAGGGAGGAAAACTCGTGTCTTTGGCAGCCCCAAAACCCCCACTATATATAGGGGAAGGGGAGAGGGGGCAGGCCCCTTCCAGATCCCATCTAGAGGGGAGGGGCGGCGGCCAGGAGGGGGAGACTTGCCCCCCAAGCAAGGTGGAGGCACCCCCTCCCCTAGGGTTTTTCAACCCTAGGAGCCTTGGGCCCTTGGGGGCGCACTAGCCCATCTAGGGCTGGTCCCCTCCCACACTTGGCCCACGCAGCCCTCTGGGGCCGGTGGCCCCACCAGGTGGACCCCCGGGACCCTCCCGGTGGTCCCGGGACATTACCGATAGCACCCAAAACTTTTCTGGTGACCAAAATAGGACTTCCCTTATATAAATCTTTACCTCCGGACCATTCTGGAACTCCTCATGGCATCCGGGATCTTATCCGGGACTCCGAACAACATTCGGTAACCACATACAAACTTCCTTTATAACCCTAGTGTCATCGAACCTTAAGTGTGTAGACACTACGGGTTCGGGAATCATGCAGACATGACCGAGACAGCTCTCTGGCCAATAACCAACAGCGGGATCTGGATACCCATGTTGGCTCCCACATGTTCCATGATGATCTCATCGGATGAACCACGATGTCAAGGATTTAATCAATCCTGTATACAATTCCCTTTGTCTACCGGTATAGTACTTGCCCGAGATTCGATCGTCGGTATCCCGATACCTTGTCCAATATCGTTACCGGCAAGTCTCTTTACTCGTTCCTTAACACATCATCCCGTGATCAACTCCTTGGTCACATTGTGCACATTATGATGATGTCCTGCCGAGTGGACCCAGAGATACCTCTCCGTCACACAGAGTGACAAATCCTAGTCTTGATTCGTGCCAACCCGACAGACACTTTCGGAGATACCCGTAGTGCACCTTTATAGCCACCCGGTTACGTTGTGACGTTTGGCACACCCAAAGCACTCCGACGGTATCCGAGAGTTACACAATCTCGTGGTCTAAGGAAATGATACTTGAGATTAGAAAAGCTTTAGCAAACGAACTACACGATCTTGTGCTATGCTTAGGATTGGGTCTTGTCCATCACATCATTCTCCTAATGATGTGATCCCGTTATCAATGACATCCTATGTCCATGGTCAGCAAACCACAACCATCTATTGATCAACGAGCTAGTCAACTAGAGGCTCACTAGGGACATGTTGTGGTCTATGTATTCACACATGTATTACGGTTTCCAGTTAATACAATTATAGCATGAATAATAGACAATTATCATGAACAAGGAAATATAATAATAACCATCTTATTATTGCCTCTAGGGCATATTTCCAACACCCCAGGCCTGCCCTGGTGGGTTGTGGTCAGCCCAGCCCACCTCCGGTGCCCCTCTTCTGGTATATAAGTCATTTTGACCTAGAAAAATACGGAGAGGACTTTCAGGACGGAACGCCGCCATCTCGAGGAGGAACTTGGGCAGGAGCACTTTTACCCTCCGGCGAAGCGATTCCGCCGGGGGAACTTCCCTCCCGGAGGGGGAAATCATCGTCATCATCATCACCAATAACTCCATCTTGGGGAGGGAAATCTTCATCAACATCTTCACCAGCACCATCTCCTGTCAAACCCTAGTTCATCTCTTGTGTTCAATCTTTGTATCGGAACCTCAGAGTGGTACCTATGGGTGACTAGTAGTGTTTATTACATCTTGTAGTTGAACACTATATGGTTTATTTGGTGGAAGATTATATGTTCAGATCCAAGATGCTATTTAATACCCCTCTGATCTTCAGAATGATTATTATTTGTGAGTAGTTACTTTTGTTCTTGAGGTCGCGGGAGAAATCATGTCGCAAGTAATCATGTGAACTTGATATGTGTTTCATATTTTTATAGTATGTATGTTGTGATTCCCTTAGTGGTGTCATTTGAACTCAACTACATGACACTTCACCATATTTGGGGCTAAGGGAATGCATTGTGGAGTAGTTATTAGATGATGGGTTGTGAGAGTGACAGAAGTTTAAACCCTAGTTTATGCGCTATTCCGTAAGGGACCTATTGGATCCAAAAGTTTAATGCTATGGTTAGAATTTATTCTTAAAACTTTTCTCGTAGTTGTGAATGCTTGCGAGGGGGTTAATCATAAGTAGGAGGTTGGTTCAAGTAAGAACAACACCTAAGCACCGGTCCACCCACATACCAAATTATCAAAGTAGCGAACACGAATCGAATCAACATGATGAAAGTGACTAGATGAAATTCCCGTGTACCCTCAAGAACGCTTTGCTTATAATAAAAGACTGTTTTGGAATGTCCTTTGCCTCAAAAGGATTGAGCTACCTTGCTGCACTTTTGTTACTACTATCGTTACTTGCTCGTTACAAATTACCTTGCTATCAAACCACTTTGTTACTTACAATTTCGACACTTGCAGACATTACCTTGCTGAAAACCACTTATCATTTCCTTCTGCTCCTCGTTGGGTTCGACACTCTTACTAATCGAAAAGATTACAATTGATCCCATATACTTGTGGGTCATCATGGCTGCACACGGAAGTTTCTAGCCCCAAACAATCCACCCAGATGTGTATTAAGGTTGCCACCTTATGTTGTCCCAAAATTATTATCTCTCGCAACTTGCATGGATCACACATACCCATCCCCGTCAGGGATGGCAATGTGTCGGGTTTGGGGCGGGTGGAGCTGGTACAAATCCAGTACATGACCCATCTTCCTACCTTTTGCCCATCCACCAAAGTATCCATGGGCACAACTTGTGCCCATGCCCAAACCCATTGGATACCCAAATACCTGTGGAGCTCCATGGGCGTAGAAAAATCAGCATAAAGCCTTCCCAAAGATCAAATTAACTCATCATCGTTCAATCACAGATGACAACATAAGGTATAAGAATAAGTAGCCAACAAGTACACTGTTCAAACATTGTCCACACACATAATGACAACACAGATAGTCTGGTAGTAAAAAAACTTGTCTTAAATCTTATTTCATCAAAAAACTAAAGTAGAGCACACGATGACAAGTTGACAACTCAAGAAGTATCATAGTAGAATTATGGTCTTAAAATCTTATTACATCAGAACCAAAGTTCTAAGATCTTATTAATCGCAACCGAAGTTGCATAAATAAAGGATGTAACATATTTGGAAATTCAAATGCACTTCCAACAGCATGTGCACTAGTAATTGGAGACCCAGCCACATGTCCACATGAGCACACTTGGCTCCAAATTAGTCTTCAATAATGATCGGCTCATTTTCATCCTGAAATAAAAAGGAAAGCATTAATAAACAAGTTACTTTGACTACACATGCATGAAGGATGAAAACGTGGCATCTAATCTAAGTCCAACCATCAACACATTCACAAGTATATATCTTAAAATAAATAGTGCACTGCCCACACATCACTTGTTATTTAAACATATAAACCATAGCCAACAGAATAAATTGAGATGAGAACAAGGAGTTACCATCACTTCTTCTTCATCCTCCAGAACAGATTGAACCGCTTTTGCAAAGCGAAGGTGATATCACCTAATGCAAAGGTGAAGCAAAAAAATAATTTATGCATAGCATAAAGAAGACGAATAAAAATTGATAATTAACAAGATTACCTGTTGGGAATATAGCTACTTGTGTAAGCCGCCCAGGAGGGGCCGGGTTACGCAAAGAGCTTCAACCAAAAGAAGCCCAAGGCCAAGCATGAAGATAGCAGTTTAAGATAGGCTTAAGGCCCGCTGGCGACTCTTGGTCCGTTGTAGTAAACCGTTGTAATGATATTACTTGTATCATAAGATAGACTTAACTAGTCACCGAGCCGGACATTGTTTCTGAGCCGGCTGGGACATTGTAAGCCGCAGGGCGTCCACCTGTGTATATAAGGGGACGACCCGCTGGCGGCTTAGGGCAAGAAACAACTCATCGAGAACCAGGCATAGCGTGTCTCGCTCCCTGGTCATCAAAACATCAATACCAACCCAACTAGACGTAGGCCTTACCTTCATCGTAAGGGGCCGAACTAGTATAAACCCTCTTGTGTCCTTTGTCCCGATTTAACCCCTTCAAGCTTCCTAGTTGCGATGGCTCCACAACTAAGTCCTTTCACGAGGACATCTGACGTGACAATTCCACGACAGTTGGCACCCACCATGGGGCTAGCGCACGGTGGATTTGAGTTCTTGAAGGGAAACTTCTAAGGGCTCAAGGGATATGTGGTGGGCCGAATGACCAAGAGTCGTCGCGGAAAGATCTACATCGATGATGAAGGCTGGGGCCCCGACGCCGGATCAATTGAGTACGGATACCGGGTCCCCTTCGGCGGAATCCATGTCTTCATCGGCCGGATCGGTGAGCCGGGCCCTGAGCCGGACAACTGCACCAACCTCATCGAGATGGCTCAGCGTGCAAGGAAGACCCGGGCTCAACCTGTCTTAAGGCGTGCCTTCATGGGTTGCATCCACGGAGAGGAATTTCCTGAAGGACCTGAAGATGGGGGTGAGACGGTCGTTCCCTCAGACGGTGACTTTTCCACCGGCTCAACAGATTCGTTGTATCGGGTGCAAGACGGCGTCCTCGGGGGCTGTTCCGATGGCAGCAGTATTCCGGACCCCTGTGAGCCGCCAAGATGGGCAGGGATCTTCATGGCTGGAACTCAGCCCGGTGCAAACTCTACAACTGCGGCAGCAATCACATCCGGGTTAGGAGCAGCCGGGGCAGGCGGCCCCGTGCGCCCACCGGCTCAGGTACTGATGGATCTCATGGACAAGCTTACGGCCCTGTTAACCGCCACGGTTATTCCTGCAGAAAAAGATGAGCATGACGTAGTGGTAGCACAGGTGCGTGAAGAGATAGCTCAGGCCAAGGAGGCCTTGGTAGCTGAGGATACTAGACTGGCTACAGAGCGGGCGGCTCTCGACGCCCGTGCACAGCGCTTGCAGTGAGAGGCTTATCAGCTCATGATGAGCTTAAACGCATCCAACGACGTAATGAGGAGACATCAGAAGACTCAGTCTCGATTACCTCTGAGTTATGGCACTCGGGTTCATTTTGCTACACCCGGAGCCGGCCCAAGTAACCCGGAGGCCAATCAGTTTATGACAGTCGGAACAGGAGGGCCGACTCAACCACGAGAGATGGCATCACCTCACGTGAGCATGCCACCGCCGCGGTATGTACCGGTCTCACCGGGTCACTTTTCCAACCCCATGGAGAACTTAATTGCAGCTTCAGCACGTTGGCGGCTCTTCCTATGGAGGGTGATGACCCGGCGGTGGTAGAGACCCTAAGAGTCAGAGAGCTCCTCCAGACGGCTTTGGCTCAGCAGGAGACCTATTCTTACAGCCGGGACAGGATTCATTCAACTCCCCCGCCCTGGTTAGCACCACCTCGCCAGAACCAGAGCCCGAGTTACAGCAGGCACATGGAATTGGAGGCTTTGTCAAGCAACGCCCAACACCGTAACCAACTCGGTGGCTATAACCCAGTGCAAGATCGAATACGTCAGGAGGACGAGCGGGCGGCTCAGGCGGCGGCTCAAGATTTTCTAGAGTATCCCACAACCTCTGTTGAGGCGGGTGTCGCCACTAGGACCGGTGGTGTTCCTTGTCTAGTTTCAGCTTTATGTATGTGCGGTTGCCCAAAGACTTTAAGGGACCTCGAAAGGTGCCGAATTACACGGCCAACTTGCAGCCCGGAGCATGGATTGAGAGTTATGAGATGGCCATGGAGCTGTTGGAAGTTAGTGGTGCGGTGATGGCTAAGTATTTCACCATGATGCTAGATGGAACGGCTCGGTCTTGGTTAAAGGGCTTGCCACCCAATTTCATTGGTTCATGGGGTGAGTTAAAGGTCCGGTTCATCCAGAACTTCAAGGACACATGTAAGCAATCAATGTCGATTGTGGACCTGACGGATTGCAAGCAGGAGGAAGGTGAGTCCACCACCCACTGGGTACGCCGGGTCAAGGAGATCATTCATTCCTCCGACAAGATGGATGCCGGCTTTGCAGTCCTTATGTTGGAGAAAAAATGTCGTTTTGAGCCGCTGAGGCAGAAGCTGGGGCACCTTAAACGTGACCTCACAGATATGGGTACGCTGATGGAGGCTTTAGTCAAATATGCCGATTCTGATAGTACCAAGGATCCCATGTCTGAGGATGAGAAGACAGGGAAGGGAAAAAGGAACGGTAATGGAAAGGGCCAGCAGCATAACCCGGGGAATCAAGGCGGCAACAAGCGTAAGGCGGATGGCAACCCGGAGTTTGTGGCCAATGCCAACGCAGAGGTAACAACAAGAGATATAAGGGTAAGCCGCCTCGGTCCGGCGGGTCAGGCCCATCTCTTGAGCAGCTACTCAATGAGCCCTGCCCGAAGCACGGCACCCGGGAGCACCCTGCCACCCACCTATGGAAGGATTGTGCGATCATGAAGGCATTTAAAAATTCCAACACCTTCGATGGGAGTCACGGATCTGGCGGCGGGTCAGGGGCTGGCGGCTTTCATGGCCCGGGTGGTGGCTCAAATTCCGGTTTTCAGGGGAATTCAGGTGGTAATAATCAGCAGCAGTCTGGTCAAGGAGGGCAGCAGCAGCAGCAGTCGGGTTACCAAAGCCATCCAAAGCAGTTGAGTGGTGGACAGTATCACGTGTTTACCACTAGCTTGTGCAAAGGGTGACCAAAAGATTCATAAGAGGGCCGTGAATTCTGTTGAGCCGGCAATTCCTCGTTATTTGAGGTGGTCAGAGAAGCCGATTATATGGAGTAGAGAAGATCACCCTCCGCGGGTCGATAATCCGCGTCAGTTAGCCTTGGTGGTGGCACCCCAGGTTGGTGGGTATAAGTTCACTAAGGTACTCATGGATGGCGGTAGCAGTATCAATATCCTCTACTATGAGACCTTTCAGCGCATGGGATTGACTGAGAAGAATTTGAGAACATCCAACACTGTCTTCCATGGGGTGGTTCCGGGTAAATTAGCTAACCCAGTTGGCAAGATTGAGCTGGAGGTAGCCTTCGGAGACGAACATGATTCTAGGGCTGAGAAGTTAACGTTTGAGGTGGTCAAAATCAAGAGCCCATATCATGCTCTGTTTGGGCGACCGGCTTATGCCAAGTTCATGGCCCGTCCGTGTTATGTTTATTTGTAGCTCAAGATGCCGGGTCACAAGGGCACCATCACTGTGCATGGAAGCCAGAAGGTGGCCCTGGAATGCGAGGAAGGTGATGCGGCTTATGCTGAGTCAGCTTGTGTGGCCGAAGAGCTCAAATTTTATCAAGACAATGTTGACCCAGCGGACATGACCTCCCTCAAGAAACCAACTACTGAGCATGACCCGACGTTGAAGTTTAAATTAGCCGTTGAGACACATCTTGTTGACTTTACCCCAGGAGATGCCTCTAAACAGTTCAGTATCAGTGCCAATTTGGATCCCAAATAGGAAAGCGCGCTCATTGAGTTCATCCGTGAGAACCGGGACATCTTTGCATGGAAACCTTCTGACATGCCGGGTGTACCGAGGGAACTCACTGAGCACACTCTCAATATTGATCCGAAGTATAAGCCGGTCAGGCAGTTTCTCTGACGGTTCAATGAGGAGAGACGGAAGGCTATTGGGGAAGAGGTGGCCCGGCTCTTAGCGGCCGGGTTTATTGTGGAAGTTTTTCACCCAGAGTGGTTGGGTAACCCGATGCTTGTCCTCAAGAAGAACGGCACTTGGCGGATGTGTGTGGATTACACGGATTTAAACAAAGCTTGTCCAGCTGATCCCTTTGCCCTCCCCCGTATTGATCAGATTATTGATGCTACGGCGGGTTGTGAATGTTTGAGTTTTTTGGATGCTTACTCAGGTTATCATCAGACCAAGATGGCAGTTAAGGACCAGGAGAAGACGGCTTTCATCACTCTGTTTGGAGCCTTCTGCTATGTATCTATGCCATTTGGACTCAAAAGTGCCCAGGCGACTTATCAATGGTGTGTGCAGAATTGTTTGCACGATCAAATTGGGCGTAATGTTCATGCTTATGTAGATGACATTGTGGTAAAGTCTAGAGAAAAGGAAACCTTGATATCGGATTTGAAAGAGACCTTTGATAATCTCCGGGTCTACAAGATGATGCTTAACCCGGCCAAGTGTGTATTCAGTGTACCTGCAGGCAAGCTTTTGGGTTTCTTGGTATCAAACAGAGGCATTGAAGCTAACCCGGAGAAGATTCAGGCAATTACCTCTCTGGCTAAACCGGCGTGCATCAATGATGTTCAGCGATTGGCAGGCCGCGTTGCCGCTCTAAGCCGGTTCATAAGCCGGTTAGGTGAGAAGGCCCTACCGCTGTATCAAATGATGAAGAAGGCAGACACTTTTGTCTGGAGTTATGCCGCTGGTGCTGCTTTTGAGGACTGGAAAAGACAATTGTCTGAACCACCGGTTCTCGCGGCTCCAATTGATAAAGAGCCTTTGTTGTTATATGTGGCTGCCAATTCATGAGCCGTCAGCGTTGCCATTGTGGTGGAGCGTAAGGACGTTGGGCAAGGAGTATCCGGTTCAGCGGCCGGTTTATTATGTCAGTGAGGTACTCATTGAGTCTAAGCAAAGGTATCCACATTGGCAGAAGCTCGTTTATGGAGTGTTTATGGCCAACCGAAAGTTGAAGCAGTACTTTCAAAGTCATCCTATAACTGTGGTAAGTTCTGCCCCTTTGGGAGACATCATCCAAAATAGGGAGGCCACAGGACGAGTCGCCAAGTGGGCTATTGAGCTTGGGCCTCATGGTTTGAAGTACATGCCTCGAACTGCTATTAAGTCTCAGGCCTTGGTGGACTTCATCAATGATTGGACCGAGTTGCAGGTACCTGAGGAGAAGCGAGATAACACATATTGGACTATCCACTTTGACGGGTCCAGGCAGCTAGAAGGCTCGGGGGCTGGAGTGGTCTTAACTTCCCCTCGAGGTGACAAATTTCGTTATGTACTCCGGCTTATGTTCCCATGTACTAACAATGCAGCTGAGTACGAGGCCTTACTTCATGGTCTTCGAATGGCCAAGGAAATGAGCTTAAGCCGGGTAAGATGCCTGGGCGACTCAGATCTCGTCGCTCAGCAGGTGTCAGGCAAGTGGGATTCCAAGGACCCTCTCATGGCGGCTTATCGACGGGAAGTAGATGTTGTGGATGGAAATTTCAAAGGTTATCAAGTGGAGCACATTGGTCGAAGGAAGAACGAGGCGGCTGATGCTTTAAGTCGGCTCGGATCTCAACGTAAGCCGGTGCCACCTAACACCTTTCTTGATGTTTTGCATAACCCTTCTGTCAAGGTGCCTACCGAGGAAGAACTAGCGGTGCCAGACCCGGAGGCACAACTGGTGCCGGCTCTTCATGTCATCCCGGATTGGACAGTGCCTTATTTGGCTTACATGGCCCGGGGTGAGTTACCTAAGGATGAGACCTTGGCAAGGCAAATTGTCCGGCGTTCCAAGTCCATGACGATTGTTAACGGCGAGTTACACCATCTAAGTGTCACTGGAGCGTTTCAACGCTGTGTGTCGCCTGCAGAAGGCCAAGAAATACTCTGTGAGATCCATGAAGGGGATTGTGGCCATCATGCCGGGTCGAAATCTCTCATAGCCAAAGCTTTCCGTCATGATTTCTATTGGCTGACGGCTCATGCTGACGCGGAGGATTTGGTCAGCAAATGTGATGGTTGTCAAAAGTTCTTGCGACGAGATCATATGCCGGCTCAAGAGTTGCGGATGATCCCAATCACTTGGCCATTTGCGGTCTGGGGGCTTGACATGGTTCGACCTTTCAAAAGGTCTAAGGATAAAAAGACACATCTGCTGGTGGCGGTAGACAAGTTTACCAAGTGGGTTGAGGCAGAGCCGGTCAGTAAGTGTGACGCGGCCACGGCGGTTCAGTTCATCAAGGTGATCTTTCGTTTTGGCTTTCCACATAGCATCATCACTGACAATGGCACTAATCTATCTAAAGGTGCCATGGAAGAGTTCTGTCAAAGAGAACATATCCGGCTTGATGTTTCGGCTGTTGCTCATCCCCAGTCCAATGGTCAGGCAGAACGAGCTAATCAAGAGATCCTTAGAGGCATCAAGCCCCGGCTTTTAGTCCCTTTACAACGGACTCCGGGTTGTTGGGTAGAAGAGTTGCCCTCCGTGTTATGGAGCATCAACACTACGCCTAACAGATCTACGGGATACACACCTTTCTTCGTGGTCTATGGAGCAGAGGCAGTCCTGCCAAGTGACATACGACATGACTCGCCCCGTGTGGTGGCTTACATTGAGGCGGATAACGAAAAGGCTCGACAGGAGGCACTTGACTTATTGGATGAAGAGCGAGACTTGGCAATAGCCCGCTCGGCGATCTACCAGCAGGACCTGCGCCGCTATCACAGCCGCCGGGTCAGGAGCAGAGCTTTTTAGGAAGGCGATTTGGTGCTCCGGCTCATTCAGGATCAATCTGACATGCACAAGCTATCTCCGCCTTGGGAAGGACCCTTTGTGATCAGCAAGAATCTAAACAATGGGTCATAATACCTCATTGATGTTCGAGAGCACAAGGACTCACGTAAATCAGAGGAGGAGACTCGCCGGCCGTGGAATATTGCTCATCTGCGGCCTTATTATACTTAAGACCTTCGGCTCTTAAGATGTATATACGTTTTATGATGTACATATTATATAAAGTAATAAAGCAGGATCTCTGTCCTTTTTTCCCATAAATATTGTGCTTATATCTTCTTTATCAGGTGATGGACACTGCCAACAGGGACCGGATCATATTTGAATCCGGCTTTCCCTTTGGTCCGGCTTATGGTCATATCTGAATCTAGCCGTGGTCACTTGGGGGCTTCCTGTTCAAACATAGGTCGTATTCGAACCAAAGAGAACATAGCTGTCGATACCCACTTGATCGGCATACTACCAAACCTACTTGGGGGCTTCTTGATCATATTTGAATCACACCTTAACCCCTTTGGGTCTGACATGGATCGTATTCGAATCAGCGTCATTAAACAAATTTTATGGTCACTTGGGGGCTTCCTGTTCAAACATAGGTCGTATTCGAACCAAAGAGAACATAGCTGTCGATACCCACTTGATCGGCATCGCCAAAGCCACTGGGGGCTATATGATTGTATCCGAATCTTAGCTTAACCCCTTTGGAACAGTTCTCTGATCGTATTTGAATTAGGAGCCTGAGATCATTACTTTAACTATACTTGAACCTTCTTGAGGAGATGAGACTTGGTCCTTCCGGTTCAGTATTGACTACCCCAAGTCTTACAAGTGTCAGGTACATATGAACCGGGAAGGTTACCAAAGGGTTCACAGGTATGCTATCGCAAGTATAAGTATTCATAAATCGGTCTGTACATGACATTTTTTGTACTATGTTCTGGGTTGTCAATACTTTATAAGCCCCTGGAGCAGTAAGCCGCCCAAGAAAGTTTTGTTTGCTTTATGTGCAGAGTAAGGCAGGAAAATTTAACTTCAAGGGGGCCAACAATCAACATAAGCTAGGAAATATAGGCTAATGACGGCGTACGAAATCGTTCAGCCATAAACATGCATGAAGGCATGACAAACATTGAGAAGTTTTTACAAGACTCCCCGAGTCTGAATAAGTGAAGCATCGTTTGGGCAACAGGTAAGACGCCTGGCAGCTCACTCCTTTGGCAGGCTTGATGGCTCCGAGTTATCCTTCTCCGCCTCTCCGTCAGTTGCTTTGTCCTGGAAGGTGGATTAGGCCTAGTCAATGCCGCTTAAGGATTCAAATTCAGCCTCGTCATCTATTAAACCGGTCGGGTCCACTTCAGGGGCAAAGGTATGCTTACGCGTTGGAGGGATCAGGCTGACTTGATCATATGGAGAGTTTGGGATTCTCCGGTTTTCACTGTCATAAGTCAGTGCATATTTGCTAAGATCTGTGTCGTTTCTAATAAGGGTCGCCACGGGACGTATGGCTTTGACACAGGCGTTGAAGTCATGGTCGTCAAAGGCAGTACCATCCTCCTTCAGACTTGGGTATCCAAGGACAAGGTCGTCCGGGTCTAGTTCTAGGAGCCATGCTTTAGCCCGACTCAATGCGGCCACGGCTCCGGCTCTTGAGGACGCCCGCCTTAAATCTTGGATCCGCTGAGGAAGAAATGTGAGGCTCTTCAACACATCTTAAAGAAGGCGGGGATGTGGAGTTGATAAAGCTACAACGGCTAAGGCACGTTGTGACCCGGAGTACAGCTGCTCCACAAGGATATAAACCGCCTTGAGCTTGGTCAGCATGTTTTGCTTGAGGTTGGTACTCCTGGGGCCTGTACGGTCACAAGTATAACAATAAGCCGGAGATAATCATCACAATGAATCTTGGAAGATTACAATGTTTAAAAGCTTTAAGTCGGACAGTTCGGTTGTTGCCTCTGCAAGCGATGCTTCTGCCATCTCGGCCCGAGTCACTAATGAAGCCCTTTCATCAACCCAAGCTTTTTTCTCCGACTCAAAATTTTTCTTCAATTTCTCTTGTTCAGAGATGCTGAATTCAAACTTGGAGTTTTCTTTTTGGGTTTCAAGCTCTTGAAGCTTTAGTTGGCTCTTCAGGTCAGCAATCTCCGATTCAAATTGACTTATGGTGACCTGTATTGGCACAAGGTTATGGTAAGGATTATAGTAAGGTAACATTCAAGTCCCGAGCACTTTACAGGTAAAGATACTTGGCACTTGGGGGCTAATGTATGCTCAAAGAATTTTTCTTAATTTATCTGCCAAACCATATATACTAAAGTCTCAAGCATTTTACAAGTAAAGATACTTGACACTTGGGGACTAATGTGTCAATTCAAAGTTTCATGCTATCACCGGGTTACATGTATTTACTTTAAGCCGGACTTACTAACAGTAAGTAGATTTCTAAGTCTATAGCATATTCATTCATAAGCAATAGACTTGGGGGCTAGTACAGTAAGTAAGGTTCAGGAAAAGCTAAAGTAATACCTCAGATTTATGCTGTATTTGCTTTACCATGTCAATTTCCAGGTCACGGCTATTGTGTACTTGGTTTAGATAGCCCGAGACTATATCACCAATGCTTAGGTGAGTATAATCAGTGATGTCCTATTTGGCTTTCCGTTGTTGAGAAAACTCCTCCTTGGCAGTGCATTGAGTAAGAGCAGTAGGCTGGCCCGGTGCAACATATTGGCCTTTCAGAAACTCAACTTCCGGATCAGTCGTCTTGACCGGACTAGGAATTTCCGGGTTATCAGAATTGTGGACAACGTCTTCTGCAGGCGGGTCAGAGGTTGACACTCGAATATCAAGAGCCGGTTCAGGCGGTTGTTGATGAGTGGAGCCATCAGGAACATATTAGTCAATTGTCGGTTCAGGAACCACCGGGTCTTGGGACGGCTTATTTTTCTTTGCCCTCTTGCTAGGTTTCACTTGTAGGCTGTCAATCAAAGTGGAAACATGAGTATCAATGAATAAGTATGGAAAGACTTAAAGTAAGAAAGGCTGCATTACCCGGGAGTTGTTTTAAAAACCGGCATGTTTGATTGCATCGACTTGTCGGAAGACGGAGAAGCATCCTGATAATTGGAGTCAGATGAATTGAGAGGTTGGCGAATTAGACCCGCCAAAGGAAAAGCAGAATGTAAATCGGAGGTAACCTCGGTTCGACGCTTCCTAGTTACATCAGGTAAGCCGGAGGAGAGTTCGGCATCTTGAGTGGCCCGAGTTTGCCTCCGGTTCTCAAGCTGTTGTTGCTTCAAAAGAAATTGAGGATCTTGGTAAGCTAGAGGATGTGAAAATCTTACTTTCTGGGTCACCCTTCGGAGTTTTTGTGTTGGCAAAGGCTCTGAGTCGGAGGAGATTATAGTTACCTCTTCTTCAACTGCTTGACTGTTCCCCGTATCCTCCTGAAAGGATAGAATATCAGTAAAATAGCAACAAGGGAGTTAAGAAAATTAAAGAATTACCTCTTCATCATCCGAAGAAGTATCATCCAATTTGAGCAAGTCGGAAGCGCTGGGTTTCTTCTTCCTTGAGGTTCCCGTCTTGGCAGTTTTTCGTTCAGTTTTCTTGGCTGCCCTGGCTTGCTCGGCGGCCTCGTGGTCATACTTGACCTTCCAGAAATTGTCATCGGCCTGTGGAAAAAGATAAGGAATCATAAATACAAGAAGACATAACATGTTAAAGAGTATTTTTCAAGATTGATAACTTACCGCAGGGGTCGGGTTCTTCTTGCAGAAGGGCAGTAAGCCGAAGGCATTACTGGTCACAGTACCCTCCTTCAACAGAGATTGGACTATAGCATCTATGACATCATCCGGGAGATCATCCGGACTTTGACACATTGGGTCATCCTTTTCGCCTGTGTAGGTGCACATTAAGCCGGGGCGGCGGCTTAATGGTAGTATCCGCCAGGTGACCCAGACTCGAACCAGATCGATACCGTTTAACCCATTCCCCAGAAGAGCTTTGGTCTTCCTGATGGTAGGGTTGAGGGGCAGGCGTTCAACAGTGGATAATTTATCTGCCAACAGATGATTAGATTCAAGGCGCAGGGCGCGAAAGGCGGGCAAGGGCTTCTCATCAGCCGGTGAGGTATCTTGACAATAGAACCACGTTTGGTTCCAAGATTTTGGGTGACTCGGCAGCTCAGCATAATGAAAAAGGCAATCTCTCCGTCGCTGGATTGAGATGCCGCCAAGCTCAAGACTCGGCCCATTGGCACGTTCATTTTGCCGGTTCATGTAGAAAAATTCCCTGAACAATCGCAGACTTGGCTCTTCTCCCAGGTACACCTCGCAGAAGACATGGAAATTGCAAATATTTGACACGGAACTGGGTCCGATGTCTTGAGGTCTAAGATCAAAGAAATTCAAAACCTCCCTGAAGAATTTTGAACCGGGAGGAGCAAAGCACCGGCTCATGTGATCCGTAAAAACTACTACCTCCCCGTCTTTGGGTTGAGGTATTTCTTCAGATGGATTAGGGGCACGGTAATACATGATCTCCCTCTTTGGCAGATGGACGGACTTGACAAACTCGGCAAGTTTGCTTTTTGTCACTGTGGATGGAACCCAATTACAAGTCACAGGGGGTTTTGGCCGCCATAGGAGCCATGATGACAGTGGCCTACGACACAATAGAAAGCTCCGGTTCAACTTTAACCCGGGAGAAAAATATTCAAGGTGACGGCTTAAGAAAGGGGCCTAATGATATAAGGGTGATTGTGCAATAAATATTAAGCCACTATAGGTGTCAAAGAGCAGTTTTTACTTCCGGGTGACACAAACAGGTTTTACAAGTTGTTGTTATTACTTTGGATCAAACAGTTGTTCTAAAAAGAAAATCTTCTAGACCTAGAACTGGAGCAAATGAAGTTCAAAGGCTCGAATAAGGCTTCTGTGCGGCAGCAAGGGATCTACTTGCACTTAAAATGGGTGCGAAACAGCTACCGCATCAGTTTTCTACCGTTTGTGAGATCAAAAACACGGTGGTGAGCAAATCTATGAGGGGTTCCTAATGAGCAACAAAGAACACTGAAGAACTTCGAAGGTCCTAATGCAGATCTGAGGAACAAGGAAGAATAACTCACAGATGAGGAGACGCTCCGGAGGTTGCTGTCGAGCTCTGATCAAAGTCAGGTCGATGCAGCGGCCTGAGTCGATGAAGTCGAGGGAGTCGGCGGCGACAGCGGCGGAGCTCAAGTGGCAGAGAGGAGAGGAAGATGAGTATTGGGGAAGACCTAGGTCGCCCTATTTATAAGAGAAGACCGACCGAGAGGGCGCAAAAAACGAGGAGATAACATTTATTATCCAGCGGCTCTGGCGCCTCGATTCTCGGGATGGTCAGTGAAGACAGAGATCTGTTGAAAGATTCGACGGAATAAAAATGAATTAAAGAAAGAATGACGTCACGCCGGGTTAAAACGGATCCAGAAGATGACGTCATGGCGGGTTAAAAAAAACCTCTGAATAGCCAGAAGACTGAAGATTTATTCTTTAATATTTTTAGATTGACATGAACAGGTTCAAATCAATCTGGGGCCTAATGTTGGGAATATAGCTATTTGTGTAAGCCGCCCAAGAGGGGCCGGGTTACGCAAAGAGCCTCAACCGAAAGAAGCCCAAGGCCAAGCATGAAGATATCGGTTTAAGATGGGCTTAAGGCCCGCTGGCGACTCTTGGTCCGTTGTAGTAAACCGCTGTAATGATACTACTTGTATCATAAGATAGACTTAACTAGTCACCGAGCCGAACATTGTTTATGAGCCGGCCGGGACTCTGTAAGCCACAGGGCGTCCACCTGTGTATATAAGGGGACGACCCGCTGGCGGCTTAGGGCAAGAAACAACTCATCGAGAACCAGGCATAGCGTGTCTCGCTCCCTGGTCATCGAAACATCAATACCAACCCAACTAGACGTAGGCCTTACCTTCATCGTAAGGGGCCGAACTAGTATAAACCCTCTCGTGTCCTTTGTCCCGATTTAACCCCTTCAAGCTTCCTAGTTGTGATGGCTCCACAACTAAGTCCTTTCACGAGGACATCTGACGAGACAATTGCACGACATTACCTAACATGTCCGCTCGTGACCAAGCTTGCATACACATAAGAGCTTCGGCTATGCTTGGTGTAAGCCGACTGCGATGTGCACTAAGTAACCTCCCACTAGTACTAAAGACTGACTTCAATGCCACAGATGTAACAGGGATGGGTAATATATCACGAGCAATCTTCTGCAAAGTAGGGTACTTGGCACCTCTAATTTTCCACCAATTAACAATGTCAAAATCTGCTGTTCTACGAATAAGGGGCTCGCCCAAGTACATGTCCAATTCAGTGTGAACTTGAGAAGGAGTAACAGGTTGTTCAGACAAGTATTACTCAAACGCACCCAAAATTTCATCCACACCACCATTATGAACAGCTGGGGTGCTTCCAACAGTAGATGTTTCAACACACTGAGGTACATCTTGATATTCAGCCAGCAAATCTAGCATTAACTTCTTTATTTTGTCAACTTCTATGGATGCATGTTCAGTTCCATACAATGAGCCAAATGAAGCCTTCAACATATGCATCTTATAATGTGGATCAAGGACAGTGGCAATAGCCATAAGACCATGGATATCTGTCCAATAATTCTCGAACTTGTCTTTCATTTGCTAGGACATAGCTTTTATGACACTATGTTTGCTAGTTTCCCATTTACGAATTGCCAACCGAATGCCACATATTTGCGGAAAGAAAATACTAGTTGTAACATATGAAGTGCCTGACAACAACTCTGTGACATCAAAGAACACTTTCAGCCTATCACAAACCTCCTTAGCAAAGACCCAATCTTCTCCAGTTGGACAAGTAAATTTCTTTTCACGTATTGAAAGTCTTTCAAAAACATCTTTGTATTTCAATGCACCTTTCAACATTATGTAGGAGAATTCCACCTAGTTTTGCAATCAAGAGCCAATCCACACGTGTATTCGTTGTTCAAAAGGCGTGCCATCTTTTCAAACTTCTCATGTCTTTTAGGTGTGGCTGACCAAAATGCAACACTATCTCGTACCCTTTCAATCCCTTTCTCCATGACATCCAATCCATCTTTTACAATTAGATTTAATATATGAGCAGCACAACGCATATGCAACAAAGATCCTTGCAACATAAGAGAAGAGGTGTCCAACTTATCTGGCATAATTTCCATAGACTTGTCATTTTATGTACAATTGTCCAAGGTCACCCTAGATATCTTCTTCTCAAGGTGCCACTCAACAAGACATGCATGTAGTTCTTCACGTATAACCTCAGCATTGTGTGGAAATGGAACATAAACAAACCAATACAATAAAAAAAGTAAGGAAATATTTAGGTTCAGAGTAACAATAATCAATACATCTGTTTCAGAATAACACAATGATTTAGATAGAGACATGGTTAATTGGTTACCTCATTAGGAAGCTCTTTAGGTTCCAAGAAGCGTCAATATAATGTGCAGTTACAGCCATATAGCCCCTCTTTTGATGGTCAGCCGTCCACAAATCTGTTGTGATAGCTACTCGATTCTCAAACTTTGCAAAGTACTTCACCATGCTATTGTTTTGGACACCAAACATATTTATGATGTCCTGCCTAATGGTATTTCTAGACACCACCTTGAACATTGGTTGCAATGTACCACAAAATTTACGGAATCCAGCATGATCAACAATAGACAAAGGGTACTCATGCACACATATCATCAATTCAAGTTCCTTTCTAGCAAGTTCTGGATGAAAAACATAGGACTCCAAATTTACTTTCCCATCCCCACTTTTTGACAACTTTAATTTGCTTTCTTGTGGACCCACTGGTGCATGCTGAGCTGGACAATTATTATGATGAGTCCTTAAGTGTGATGTACCAGAGGTTGATTCTCCAGCATATGGCTTATGACACCAGTTGCATATTGCCTGCCATTTCCCATAACAGTAGAAGTTATCTAGAGCAAAAATTCATTATAGATAAAGCTCCTTCATGATAATAAAGCTAGATAATGAATCTTTTAATAAGAAATGAAAATTATGCATAGTAATGGTCAGTAGATGGTTTCCAATTATAGCAAAGATGCTAATAATAAAGCTACTCTATGAAATTTTTTAATAAGAACCTTAAATTGTACAAAGGTGATGTCAGTGAATTGTTTCTAGTTCTAGAAGAAATACTATTAATAAAGCTACTTTATGACAAGATTTGATAAGAAAGTAATTTCTACAAATGCAACAAAACATAGTTTATGCTAGTTTATATAAAATCTCTCATAGATCATAAGCAAGGAGAGCACTGAGTTGAAACAACTATAGCAATAACCATTTTCAGTGCTGATGGTGTTGCGGTCGACACCCTGTTGCTCGCCGGTGCATGTAACCTCCACTGCTGGTTGCCAACCACGCAAACTTCTTCGTGGGACACTAACACTCCTGTCCCTGCCCTTCCCATGGTTTCCCTTGCCCCGTTCCATTGAAGATTTACTCCTGCTCAGAGAAACAGAGCACACAGCGGCAGCTTGGTCAGGAAGAGATCGATCGCCGGTTGGGGAAGGAGACAAGGAGTGGGATGGGGGTCACGGACCTTGGGTATGTTGCGGTCTGCTGATCGCCGATGTGTTGCCGTGCTGGTCGCCGAGGCCTGTCGTCGTCTAGCCGATGCTGGCCGCCATCTCGCCGAGGCCGATCGCGCTGGGGAGGGAGCTGGAGTGCTGGACTCGGGATGCTGGTCACAGAGGTCGGTCGCGCTGGGATGGACGGCCAGGGAGAGGCGGGGGCGGGGGGCGGCGGGGGGCGACGGCCAGGGAGATGAGGCGCAGAGCGCCGCCACGCTGAGGAGGGAGGTGGACTCAGGGTGAGTGGGGATTGACAGAGAGATTAGATTAGGATTAATAATTATTAGGTTAGTGGGGTTGTGGGGGATTAGGGGACATGGGCCGGGCTTTGACTTTTGTGACTGCGAGCGACTTGAGGTTGGACGCGTGCTTAGTCTTGTGTCACTGCCATATGGCCCCACCTATCATACGGGTGGCCATTGGATATCCATGGAGCAGAAATTATACCCATGCCCAATCCGGCTGTTCGCGGGTATCCAGATCCACGGATCCATGGGCAGAAATGCGCTGCATACCCTTGCCCATTCGGGTCGGGTATCCGGATCCATTGATAAAATTGCCATCCCTAATTCCCGTCTATGAGCATGGCTAAGCAATATATAACATAACGAATATTCCCTGGGTGATTCAAGGTCATAGGTGCCTACCATATGAACTATAAAGCATACCCACATGTTCCCAATCATACTCATGTAATCTTTGAGGGTGAAACTAATGCATAGTAAAAACTGGATATTGAAAAGTATGATCAAAGTGTGAACTTGCCTTGTTGACGTTCGTTGAACTCTAAAGATTTGTAGTAGCAATTTTCGCACTCCGGATGATCTAGCGTAAGCAAGCAATAACATACATAAGCATACAAGCAAAGATCCAAAAAGAAAACAAATAAAAGACTTCGGAATACTTCAAAAAAATCAAATAAAGTTTCTGTACAAAACGTAATTTTTTATAGCAACAAAAATAAATAGTTTTTGTTTTAACAGAAAATACATG
The DNA here is from genome assembly GCF_002162155.2 of Triticum dicoccoides. NCBI lineage: Eukaryota > Viridiplantae > Streptophyta > Magnoliopsida > Poales > Poaceae > Triticum > Triticum dicoccoides. Next base: position 70,677,719 of record NC_041385.1, read on the forward strand.
TCACAAGCTTCGATTTGCAAAAAAGAATCACCCAAAACGGAGTTACGAAACTGAAGTTATGTCCTAACGAAGTTTGAATTCAAACCTGTTTGAATTCAAATTTTAAAACTTTTAAAAATATTTTTCGTTTGGTTCTCTGTATAGAGGATATTTGTATGAAACCGTAGGAAAAAGAATCAACTAAATCAGATTTATAGGTTAAAAGATATACTAGAAAGAAGATTGGTAAGAATCTAAATTTGGAAAAATTCCTAGAAAAAAAATTCGGCCAGAGACAACTGGTGCTCTCTGGTTGGTTGGACAGGTGTTTGTTGTGTGTGTACGGGCAGATGACTTATCCGTAAAAAAACGAATCGTGGCAACTAAAAGGAATTAAAACCGTAGGCCTGTTCGAACTAAACCAAAAAAAAAAACAAAAGGGATTTTTTTTTCAACTGAACAAACAGGTGCTTGTTCAGGTACACAGAAGATGCACGTACATTGGGGTGGCGGCTCCGGCGGTCGTGGGCGGCGGCGGAGGTGTCTAGGCGATACGGTGAAGAGTGGATCGTCCGGTGGTTTAGTCGGACGTAGTCGGTGACGACGAACGGCGTCAAAACGAAGTGGTGAAACTCGGTGCTCCGGGTGCTCCGATGAAGACTACGAGGTTGGTGCGGTGGCTGTAGATGAAGAGGGATCACAAAACCATGTCAAACAGAGTCTAGAGATCGAGAGGAGTCGGAACACAAAAGGAGAAGACTCGGGATGGCTCACCGGCATCGAAATCTGACGATGAACTGCGGCTTCTGAGGCAAGATTGGAACGTCGAGTGCGTCGTCTAGAGGAGGTTTGGCGAGGTATTTTCGACTGAATGGTCGAGGAGAGTCGTGACTATTTATAGAACATCTTCCTTGGACGTGAAGCGGGCTGGAGTTAAGATTTCCAAGAATTTGAAACGAAGGGGCGTGGGGATCCATGTACGGGTATGTTTTTGTGTTAGTGGGGACGAAGAAGAAGAGGTAGGGTGGGGCCAGGCGCCAGGGGAGAGAGAGCGTTAGGTGGGGGAGAGTAAGAGGGAGAGCAAGCGAGGGGATCGGCCGCTGGCCACGCTGGGGCTGGGAACAAGTATTTGTTAGGGATTTTTGAACAAGTATTTGTCAGGGATTTTTGAAATAAATTTCGAATGCCAAATTGAATTCAAAGTCAGATAAAACTCAAATGCCTCTGAAATTTCCAAATGCCACACAATTCAAACAAAATGCATAGATGCTTAGATAATAATTGTAAAACATTTTCAAATTAAAAATTTGGGATATTACACATTAGTATATTAACATAAATATTTTTGTAATTAAAAATTGCAGCTTATTCCTTTGAATGATCTGAGAAATATATTTGGATCAGGGAAGCATGAAGCACAAGCAATCATCTTAGATATCGAATCTCAAGCATATAAGGCTTGCAAAACTCTTTAGTACTGATTTGGCGTTCTTCCTAACAAAGCCTCCAAAATCTCTGCGAAGAGTTGCAGTTTGATCCTGAACTTGCGAGGAAGATGCATAAAGGTAGCACCCTGACACCTGTGTTTTATTCCATCATTAGTTTTACAGCATAGTTTTATATTAGCTAGAAATTTGGTCCTGCTCCTGCTAGCAAGATGTGTACCGTATTAGCTACAGTTTGGAGGTTATAATCCTTTTGTTTCCAGACTGAAGGTTATACATTCCTCCAGTGTGAAAGCTATTATTATCTATCCAAATTTCTATTATGAAGATGTTTTATACATGGCGTTCAGATCCTAGCATTCTGAAATCAACTATTGGCAATGCATATCAAATGGTGCTACCGCATCCGTCCTACTCTATTTCTTTTAGTGGGTGCAAACCTTTGTTTATGTTTTAACTATATATATTTGTGCAGTTTTCATGTACTGGAAAGCTCTAAATCTCTACTCCCTAATGGAGCAGTTGGTCTCCGTTTCGGGGTTTTTTCATCCCACCTCCCACCTTCGCTGGTTTTTTTTGTAGGTTTTATTATATCCCCTCCTCCACTTCACCAGTTTATTTTCACGTCACCCTCTCACACAACAAAAGAAATCTAAACGGATCAAAACTTTCCATGCTAGGCAAGTTATTTAGTAATGTATAATCAATCACGATAAATCTTTAAAGATGAAATCTCTACTCGTAATGGAGCAGTTGGTAGTCTCCGTTCCGGGTTATTTCGTCCTACCTCCCACCTTCGCTGGTTTTTTTGTTCGTTTCTTTCGCCCCCTCCCCCACATCACCGGTTTATTTTCACGTCACCCTCTCACACAACAAAAAAAATCTGAATGGATCAAAACTTTCCTTGTTGGGCAAGTTATTTAATAATGTAGAATCAATCACAATAAATCTTTAAAGATCAAATCTAAATTATTAATTGATTTTACGAAAAATCGCTCAATCACATTAATTAGGAAAAAAATAACCGATTTTAAGAAAATCTCTACTCCTAACGAAGGAGTTGGTAGTCTCCGTTCCACGGTCTTTTTTGTTAGGCTTTTTTTCGTCTGGTTTTTTTGTCTTAACTCCCACTACCACCACCACCCCTCCACACCTCCCCACACACATAACACATAAAACCGGTGGAGAGAAAAGCAAAAAGACCCACGCTGAAACCTGAGCACATCCTCCCCCTCCGCACCCCAATCCTCGCCTCTTTCCTTCCCTGCCTGCAGGAAACCAGATCCTCTAACATTAAGAAAGAAAGTTAGAGAAGCTACAATACCCTAACTTTCCTTCTTTCTATCAATATGATTATGGCTAAAACAAATTAAATTAATTTGTAAATTGATGGTCTACCGTGTACATTTATAGTAATTACATACAAACAAATGGATGGTGAAATAAAATTAATTTTAAATTATTAATATCTACAGTAAAAATACCAACAGTAAATAACCTGCTCACTACGTACTAATCGTTCCTCACTTCCCTTCTTTATTTTACCCTAGGCTAACACTGTAGCACTGTAACTTTCCTTAATATTAGAGTATCCGGTTCCTCTGCCTGCTGCCCTCCCTATGGCCGCTCCTCTGCTTCGGCCCGGCCCTCCATGTGCTGTCGCGCCCCCACTCACCCCCGTCGCCGCGGCCACAGGCCTCGCCCCGCCCCGCCCCGCCCAACGCCGACGTTGATTCCGACACCACGCGCGCACGGCAGGACACCACGCCTTGCTCGCCTTCGTCGAGGTCGTCAGATGCAGTCTAAGCACGGTGTGCCTCGGGATTGGCCAACACGTTGTGCCTCGGGACAGCCCATATGCCCCTGCGATGCTACCGCCGCTTGGCCAACACGGTGTGCCTCAGGCTTGGCCATGGTGACGTACATGTCTAATCTCTTGTCATTGATCTGCTCAGACCTGTCCTATATGGCTGAGCAAGATCGAGGCCGGCCGCCAATAATGTTCTCCTCGTGTGCAAGCATCCAACACATGGTGAGATATGTTTTGAGCATTTAAAAAATGTGCACTGTCCTCTCTCATCCAACAAATTTTCACCGCTGATTTGTGACCTCCTAATGAACATGAAGATTCATATGCTACCTTGAACACAATCTATATTTGAAAGCTATATTTTCTGATATACTATCTGATGAAATTTTATTTTCGGAGACGTTCATTCATAGTTTTGATGACTCTTGATTCATGTCATTAGTAGTTATTTTGACAGAACAAAGATGGTTTTCAGCACTTTTCAGATAGGCAATATTCCTACCGGAAGATTTGGGGCAATATACAACATGTTCTGTGGGCTTGAAGAATAGTTGCGGACGCCATCCAATTTGTTACATAGATTTCTATTTATTTTTGTAGTGTGATGATATGAAGAAGGAATGTACATTTTAGGGGGTTTGCTACATGTTACATTTATCTTACTCGCTAGCAGTTAGTCAGCATATATTCCCACGATGGCAGAGACGATGGGGTGTGACCCACTCGTGCTAGCTGTTGTCGCTGACCTAACTTTGCTGTTAGTGTTACAGAGTGGCTACTGATTGGCGATGGTTCTGTTGTTGGTAGAAATGAGAGAGGAGGGAGAGATGAGGGTTGCGGCTACTAAGCAGGCTGCTGATTCAGTTGGATTGAGAGTAACTTCGAGACTGAGAATGAAAAGAGAATGGGAGAGACATGGATGGGGAGAGATTGAGAGAGTGAATTGTGCTCTTGTGCTTCCTACTTTTGAGGGAGCGAATTGAGAGGGGAGATGGTATGAAGGAGATACAGCAAAAAAATACCTCCGTCATATCACTGTGTCATCCATCATATCCGTATTGACCCTTACAATTCAGATGATTATCGATTGTATGATATATAATGATAAAAAGCAAACGTCCGTATACTCAATTTATCCATTCAAGGACAGGTTTAAGACATGAAGACTGCTTGTTTACAAACATAATAAAATTCAGATGGACCTGCAGTTCATGTTTAAATTGAATGAGTAAGTGAAGATTAGTGACATTTTCTTACGAGCACCTGCATTGTTTGCATAAAATGTTTTCTTAGGGCTGGTCGATTCTTTTGATTGTTGCTACCATAGAGCAGATGTCTATCACCACAAATTGCCATATGTTTTTCAACGGTCATGAGTTGTGAGTTGCCCTATTATTTTAAGAGTTCATAAGATGGGTTGATTGTGAGACTCTAAATACATGATGCATTGTCTTCCAAAATTTATATTACTATCCATCGAAGTTTTTTTATACGTTAGTATCTTAACATAAATATTTTTGTGATTAAAAATTGCAGCTTATTCCTTTGAATGATCTGAGAAATATATTTGGATCAGGGAAGCATGAAGCACAAGCAATCATCTCAGATATCGAATCTCAAGCATACAAAAAATAGGCTTGCAAAATTCTTTAGTACTGATTTGGCATTGCTCCTAACAAAGCCTCCAAAATCTCTGGGAAGAGTTACAGTTTGATCCTGAACTTGCGAGGAAGATGCATAAAGGTACCACCCTGACACCTGTTTTTTATTCCATCATTAGTTTTACAGCATAGTTTTATATTAGCTAGAAATTTGGTCCTGCTCCTGCTAGCAAGATGTGTACCGTATTAGCTACAGTTTGACGGTTATAATCCTTTTGTTTCCAGACTGAAGGTTATACATTCCTCCAGTGTGAAAGCTATTATTATCTATCCAAATTTCTTTTATGAAGATTTTTTATACATGGCGTTCAGATCCTAGCACTCTGAAATCAACTATTGGCAATGCATATCAAATGGTGCTACCGCATCCGTCCTACTCTGTTTCCTTTAGTGGGTGCAAACCTTTGAGTTTTCATGTTAACAGGAAAGTACTAAAGTACCAATGTTATCTATCCTAGCGGCACCAAACTACAATTTTCTTGTTTTATTAATATGAGATATAAGAAAATGCAGCAGGCATGGCTAGTACTCATGCTTGAGGATATTTTGTTTAGGCTCCTGGACTGCCTTGTGGTCACGGTGAAGATGTGACACTTGTGGTTATCTTCATTTGGCATTGGTGGTCAGAGAAACAAAACAAAGCTTGAGTGAATGGTAATAGACAGGGACATGTACGCGACTGTGATGTCACCCTGGCCATGCCCTTCTTTGTGAACTATTATGTATAAAATATCCAGAAAAAGCTTATAGAGAGTATTGATAGTGCTTCTCTAATGCTCGAGTAAGGTAGTAAATGGTGAGATGAACGCCGCCAATGTTGTCGTCACAGCCATGTACGCCACTCTCAATTGAATATCAAGTTTGAAAGATCCAAAAAGTATTGAGGTATTGATATTGCTTCTCTACACTACAAGAAATATGTCAACTTGTGACCTTGACTATTGGTCACTGAAAGGTCATTGTTTTTCATTTGCGACATTTTTGTGACAAAAAACAGAAGGTCAAAAGCTGACGGTCGTAAACTGAAATTAACGACCTTCTCTGTGAGAAGGTCGTAGACGTTTACGACCAAAACATAAGGTCGTTGAACCCATGCCCTTTGTTTTGGTCACTGGTTGTCTGCCCAGGCCACGTCGGATCTGACATGGCAATCTGACGTGGCAAAATTGCGACCAATTGAAAATGTCGTTACTTAGAATCAGCCCGGTTCATTTCGGTGCTTTAGATGGGCCGAGCCCATTAATTCAGCCTTTTTAATATATATTTTTTCTGTTAATTTTCGCTTGCTACATGGTCCTAGCCCAATAATTCAGCCTTTTTAGTTTTGGGGATTCATGCATTTTTTTGGGCCCTCGGCCTTTTTGCAGTCCATTTCTTTTTTTGTAAGACTTTTGATTTCATTTTTGAAATTGTTCGATGCTTGTTGGGATCCCGCTTTTTTGGCCCAATTATTTGCCCAATTTGGCCCAAGCAGACTTTAGCCCAATCACACACATACACCCAACATTATTTCATTCAAATTAGGAAAACTCCAGGTCAAATTCAAGTCAACCATCATATCACAACACATAACACATCTCCTAGGTTTAAATAACACAAAAAAATCATCTCAGAAATACATTTCCTTACACAGGAATATAGCAGGAACGAAGGGAATATACAATAAGAAAATGACGAAACATCTGCTACTATCATAACAGTACAATGTACTTTTCTTTTGATCGAACAATACAATGGATTTCATTGCTCTCTCTTATGAGACATGCTCCAGCTGCCACAATTTGCCATCCTACAATGAGAGGTATATAACAATGGACTTCATGAACATTAGAGGAGCAAACGCTCAATCAACACCAAGGGCTTAATAAAGCCTCGAAATTACAGAAAGTAAATTAGGACCAGAAACTAAAATAACAAAATATGTTTTTGAATATAATGATAAAACACAATAATATTAAATAGCAGGAAAAAGAATCACTCAAAAATCTATTTTTATAGTAAAGCTATTCAAAAACTAGTGATTCACACAAATTTCCAAAAATTCAAATTTAAACTATTCAAGTTAGAAAACAAATGGCACTAACAGAAAGTTTATAATTTTTATTACCTAAAAGCAAAAAGAATCACTGAAAAACTAGTAAGTATTTTGCTGTAAGTAGAAACAAAATAAAATAAACAAAGCAAAAAATAAAAATAAAATAAAAAGTGCCACCTAAAGGGCCACCACGGCCTGAATACGACTAGAAACCCAACAATGGGCCAGGATTCAGGCCCGCCATAGGCCCAGTAGGCCCACAGGCACATACAGTGTGTTTAGGCCCGTAAGCCTGCATTTGAGAGGAGCTCGAGAGGGCAGCGGGACTGGGGCTTATAAACCACTCTCGAGCTCCCTCAACTAGCGAGGTGGGAATAAACTTTCGTGCCGCGACGCGGGCAGCACAAGGCCTTTAGTCCCGGTTGGTGGCACCAACCGGGACTAAAGGTGTGCATTGGTCCCGGTTCATGCCAACAACCGGGACCAATGCCGCCCTTTAGTCCCGGTTGGTGCCACCAACCGGGACCAAAGGTCTCTGCTTCCCGCCCTTTGGGTTGCTGAAAAGAGACCTTTGGTCCCGGTTGGTAGAACAACCCGGGAATAAAGGGTTGCATTTGTCCCGGTTGGTGGCACCTACCGGGACCAATGTTCTGTCTATATAATCAACACTTGTGAAAATTTTCGTTCAGTTCTTCGATCCCGCCCCGACGACACCGGTAGGCTGCCCATCTGCCTCGCCGTCGCCGTCGTCACCCCTGCCTCCGACGCCATCCCGTTCCGCCCCGACACCGTCGCTTCCCCGCACCACCCCTGCCCCGACGTGGCCGCCCTCTACCCCGACCTCGCCGTCGCCGCCCTCTGCCCCGACCTCGTCGTCGCCGCCCAGTGAGCCCTCCCTTCCCCACGCCGCCGCCCCTGCCTGCTCTGCTTGCCGCCCGCCGCTGCCACCGCCGCTGCCTGCTATGCTTTGCCGCGCGCTGCCGCCGCTGCCCCGGCCGACCTGCTCTCTGGTGCTTTTTTTATACACTTTTTTGTTCATTGATGTATGTATATATGAATGTTGTATGTATATGTATATATATGCAAACGTATGTATGATCCATGGATATGTATGCATTGATGTATGATTTTTTTTGTTCATAGAATTTTTTTATCAATTTATGTATATGTTCATATATATATATATATATATATATATATATATATGTGTGTGTGTGTGTGTGTGTGTGTGTGTGTGTGTGTGCATATTTAGAAAAAAATTGTGTTGCAAAAGTTACATTTAAGGTTAGTTGATTTAGTGCATTTTAGGTTATTAGTAAGTGTTTAGTAGTTGAACTAGTTGATTTAATAAAAATACTTTATTTTAATATAGAAGTAGTTTATTTTTAGTAAGTACTACTCTATTTTATTTATAGTAAGTGCTTAGTAGTTGAACTATTTGATTTAATAAAGCTACTTTATTTTATTATAGAAGTAGTTTATTTTTAGTAAGTACTACTTTATTTTATTTATAGTAAGTACTTAGTAATTGAACTAGTTGATTTAATAAAACTACTTTATTTTTCTATAGAAGTAGTTTATTCTTAGCAAAGAAAATTAATAGAACTAGTTTATTTTTTTAGTTCTTATTCTCGCATCGGCGTCGACGATGCCTATCCCGCATCCTCGTCGTCGACTCGGCAGAGGAGGTCTGCTTGATCAGAGGGGCCATGTCCGAGATTGGCTCTGCCCTATTGGTATTGGGAGGTGCCATCTTCCGGGGGGTGTAGGTTAGTGAGGAGCCAGTCCATCGTTGACCCGATCCTTGTTTGGTGGCGGTCGCGTGGGCCAGTGACGGTGTCGAGGCTTCCGGACACAGCAGAGGCGGTACGTCACCGAGTCAGCAAGGAGGACGAGCACGTCCGTCGCTACATGGTTGTGTTGGAGGGCAGGTTCGACAATACCTGGCAGGTTCTTCAGGGATCTCACTGGAGCTATGATCCTGTGATGGTTCCTTCTCTTTGGGTGTCCACCGCCCGTGTCGATACCCGTCGGGCGCTACCGTTCTAGCTGTATTAGCGATGCTATATGTATGATAGTATTCGAGATGTATTAGTGATAATATTCGACGATGTACGGACGCAAGAGATGATGTAGTTTTGCTTATAATTGAATGCATGCTAATTTGAATATTGCTTTATTTTACGATTTGGTTTTGCTAAAATTGGAGAGCACTATGCAAGGCGTATGCATTTGATTAGTAACTGATAGCTTATAGGGTTTTTGTTTTTGCAAAAATCTAGGAGCCCCCTCCATCATCCCCGCCGTCGTCCCCGTCACCGACCCCCCCTCCGACCTCGAGGTGAGACTAGTCAAATCTCCATGTCAATATGAGTCCTATAAGATATTTTGAAATGTTTTTTCTCATATTTTCAACCATTGAAATGTAATGGCCTCATGTTTGAATGCACATATGAAGTAGATAAAAACATGTATATTTTTGTTCCGGCAAATTTCAGGCGCTCGATATGTCCTTTTTTAGAAAGATAATTAGAAGATATTTCGGGTTGACTTTAAGTCTGTCGAGTCTCCACCATATATGAGAGGATGAAGAATCCTGACTGTTGTCGTGGGGATAGCTTCTCCTTCGTTCCCGTGTTCTAGACAATTTGGTGTAATGCACTCGGCAACGAAAGGAGGAGCTACCATCACCGACGGTCGCAAATCTCAGAGAGGAATCAGTGAGGGAGAGTCTCCGGCATATATATATGAGAGGACGAAGAATCCCGACTGTTGTCATGGGGGTAGCTTCTCCTTCACTCCCATGTGCTAGACAATTTGGTGTAATGCACTCGGGAATGAAAGGAGGAGCTACCATCACCGACGATCGAATATGTACACCACGTGAGCTGAGAGTTTTCAAGAAAAGACTCGACAAACCGATTATCAACCAGTGATGAATAATAATGATCTAATTTATGTTTTTAGTACATATATTTAATTGTACAAGTTTAATATTTGAATTATGAACATAAGAAATGTCGTACTCGGACGACGAAAACCGCCCGGGGGAGTACGACTGGTGCCACGACGACCGAGGTATGTGCGACAGGTTCCTTCAGCTGGACGAAGATCGGCGCTTCAGCATTAAGCTAGAGGAGACCTTCGATGTTGAAACGGTATGCAACGACGACAAGTGTTTTTTTCGTAATTAAGCACGACTTCAACTATTTCAACGTGTACTTTTCATCTTTTACAATCCGACTAGCTTATCCTATGCTGTGCAAGACACTATGTCTTGGAGAGGATGGGTTTTGAAGACCATGAAAGTATGGAAACAAAGAAAATTCACCTAAGGACCCATCATGATATGGATTTTGAAGTAATCTGTACAATTCTAAGAGCGTAACCCATTTTGGTTGCAAGAATTGGGAAGCACTTTGCGAGATGTATGGTTTTTATGAGAGTATGCTTGTCACCATGGATCTTGGTGATCCTGACACCGCCGAAGATAATTTGGACATTTGGATCCTTGTTGATACGCTTCCAATTCTTCTCCTATGTGAGCTTCTCAAACTTAGTTATTAAGTAATTTATATTGTTTATTTCAAAATAGTTGACAGCTTATTTTCATTGACAACTTATTTTCATTCTTCAAAGAATGTGCGGAAGATGGTATACAAAACCCACTACAACGATGGCTCCGAATTAATTTATCAGGGAAAAAATCATCTGATCGCATTTTGTACTAATCTTGAGAATTACAATATCTACAATCGAACTCCTCAACATTATGGTCAATACGTGCCATTAGTGCACGTGTTGAACTACAGTAACTACCATGGAGATACCCTGGTAAGATTTTTTACTATTACGACATCCGTGCATCTTTTTCATACTTCTTAAACTAGTACATCATTGCTAACTACGAAGTTATTACTATGTTTTTCAACAGATAATCCCGAATGATTGTTGCCTCATCTGATGTATCAGCATGGTCGCCTTGATGTTTTGAACATACAGCCAGGTCATCCTACGAATCTCAACTGTCCATACCGGATTTCTAAAAGAAGTGGAGACATGACAATCAAAGAATGGAAAAATGTATGGACAGTCGTAAGGAGGTTCTTGAAAGCAAAAGGAAGCGAAGCACAAGAATTGGAGACAGGATGATCTCAATTCTCCATAATGGAGAGTCGGGGTCTATATTGTTTTATGCTATTTTACCTTAAAGAGGGTATTTAGGTCCTACCTAATACTGATGATCATGTGCTAAGAACAATTAAGTAGGGTTGGTTCGATGACTATGAGGATGATGATCGTACGACTTGTTATTAATAACGAGTAGAATTTGTATGATGATTATTAGTAGGACTTGTTATTATGATGATGCATGATGCGAGCATGAAGAGTTATTATATGTCAGTGGGTGAAATGAACATTGATTGGATTGAAGTGAAGGCAACATGCATGTGGTGCATGTTGAAAGTAGTACAATCCAAACTTGATCAAGTTAGGATTAGTATTACTTTCAACATGCACCACATGTTGCCTTCACTTCAATCTAAGCCATGTTTAGGCATAGCAGTAGCGTTGGTAAACCAAGCACGGAGATAAGAGAGAACACTTCTCTCTATTAGCTAGCTAACAACCTAAATTAACCCCCAAAACCCCTAAACCACCCCCTTTCAAAAAAAAATCTCAGCTCCTGCCAGCTGCTGACGCGTGGATGCCTTTTGGTCCCGGTTGATGCCACCAACCGGGACCAAAGGCCCTCCTGCCTGGGCTCGCCGCAGCGGCCACGTGGAGGCCCATCTTTCCCGGTTTATGTAAGAATCGGGATTAAAGGCCTAGGGCTTTAGTGACGACCCTTTAGTCCCGGATCCACAACCGGGACAGATAGGCCTTACGAACCGGGACAAATGACCCTTTTTCTACTAGTGGCCGGAGAAAATGGGCAGGTGCGGCGGCGGCGCCAGCGCTTGGATATGGAGATAGGTGAAAGTCGCGGCGCGGGCGCTCGAGTGTGCAGCGCGTGGGAGCGGGCGCATGAAATAAGCGGCGCATGATGTCGTTTTGCTCCGCGCGCTGAACCACTTATGCCGAGCGCGCGCGGCGCTAATATCGCGTGCCTGTTGGAGATGCTCTAAGATCAAGTTAGCACGAAATTTAAAGACAAATAAGATCCAACAATTCTAAGCTCAGATGTGAGGTTACTAAACCCGTTTACCATACACAACGAAGCTAGCCGCGCAAATGTGCGGGCCACACTGCTTGTTTATACAATGAACACAGTGGTGAACAGCTCTATACATCCACCGTCCAGCCCCGCCCGCCCGAATCCCCACGACAGCCCAACGACCTCGATAACGGTCTACTTGTCACCCGATCGAGAGCTAAGGCTAGTCGTAGTGGGAGTAACTTAGCTAGTAACATAGCGTACTCCAAGAAATTTTTGTTTATGTGGCAAGTATTTAATGTGAGGTGGTAACATAATATGTTACTGTGACATAACGCTTTTCAAGACAAGATGAGTCTACAAGCTAATAAATGAAGCCATCTATGACACTACTATTATGTTATTTTGCATTATGAAAATAGTAACTTAGACTAGTATCATGCATATAACACTAATCTAAGTTACTCCCCACTATAACCAGCCTAAAACGCCAAACTCCCCCGAGGTATTTGCTCTCAAAACTTGAGTTGACGACGCCAATAGTACATGGAGGAATTTTGGACCAGTTCCACCCAGGAACATGTTAGCATCGTTAGCTGTTGTAGACGTGTAGTCGTGTAGAGGCAGGCGAATCTTACAAGTTGACACATATCACAGCACTAGGATTCTCTTTCTCACAAGCTAGCGCTGCACTTTGGCGCCACATCCCACATGCAACAAGGAAGGGCTTATATACAGCTCCGTCACCGGCCGGCAACTTCAGCTCGGCGATCCATCCATCTCTGCGGTATCCAACGATGAGCGCCGCGGTGGTCACCAAGTCGTCGCCGGTGCTGGTCGTCGGCCCGCCAGGCGGGGACGACGCCACCGTCCATCTCACCTCTTCCTTCGACAGGTCCGCCGTCCCTTTCAGGGTCACGGCGCTGCTCCTCTTCGACCGGTCGATCCCCGAGCCGGCGGAGACCATCAGGACGGCACTCTATGAGGCGCTGGCCCACTACCGCCCCGTCGCCGGCCGTCTCGCTGCCGACGCCGACGGCGATGGCGATCTCCTGCGCATCGAGGGTGCGGCCGGCGTGCCTTTTGTCGCCGCGTCGGCGCGCTGCGCGCTGGCGGACGTCGCGGCGCCGCTGCTCGGCAGCCTCGCCGTGTGGTACCCGGGCGGGCTCTGCCGCCATGCCGACCCGCTGGTCCTGGTGCAGGTCACCGAGTTCGCCTGCGGTGGTTTCGCCGTCGCGGCGACGTGGAACCACGTGCTGACCGACGGAGAGGGCATGGCGCAGTTCCTGGGGGCCGTCGGCGAGCTCGCGCGCGGGGCGTCGCCAGCGCCGTCCGTCCGGCCGCTCCGGGCCGACGACGACTCGCTCCCGCGCCTCCCCCAGTCATTTGTCGCGGCGCAGAAGCAGGCACTCAGCTGCGTGTTCAACAGGGACTTCGCGCTCCTCGACTTCACCGTCCCCGCTGGGCTGATCGGCCGCGTCAGAGCCGACTTCGACGCCGCGGGCCTTGACGGCGGGAAGCAACCCTGCACGGTATTCGAGGCCGTCTCGGCAGTGCTGTGGCAGTGCCGGACCCGCGCGGCCGTCGTCTACGTGTCCGACGAGGCCCCCGTGGCGCTGTCGTTCGCAGCCAACGTGCGTCGGCTCGTCGGCGCCAGGCCCGGGTACTATGGCAACTGCGCGGTGGTGCAGTCCGTGACCTCAACGCGCGGCCAGGTGGCGAATGGCGCCGTCGTGGATGTGGCGAGGATGATCCGGCGCGCGAAGGAGAGGATCCCAGATCTGCTTGTCCCCAGCGGCACAACAACGGAACAGGGGGCGATGGCGCTACCGTACCACACGCTGGTGCTGTCGTGCTGGAGGAACCTGGGGTTCGAGTCGACGGACTTCGGCGGCGGGAGGCCGGCGCGGGTGACCTGGCATGGGGAGGAGACGGTGGTGCCGGGCTGCGTCGTGTGCCCGCCGGGCAAGGACGGTGACAAGGACGGGGTTAGCGTCATGTCGCTCTGCGTCAGGCCAGAGCACGCCGACGCCTTGCTAGCAGAGCTCACCACATCAGCAGATCTAAAGTTGTAAACTTGTAGTAGTAAGTTGTAACAGTGGAAGTTCCATGGACCCGGGTTCGACCGAATGAGCAGCAATGCTTCCTTTTTGTGTGCAAACAGAGCACGTCTGTATTTCCGCACATTCTGAATGATTCAGTGATATGTCTGCGAAAGACTGTAGTATAATGATTTACAAAGTTGGGTTTTATCCAATTCAAATATGAAAAGAAGCTGCAACAAGATTTTTTTTCCCACCACAAAGAGCAGGGCCGTCTCCAGAAATTCGGAGCCCCGGTGCGAAATTCAATTGGGGCCCTAAAATCTAAGAGTTCCTTACAACGAAAGCATACTCTCCCACTTAAATTATATAAATTTGATTATGTGTTATTTGTACTATATTCCTAAAGACAAGGGCAACTATCTTCCTCAAACAATTCGACCCTAGAGCAATTGACATATAAAGATCTACTTCCTCTGTACTCCATGTTCAGTATTTACAAGACTAAGTTACAGAGGTTCTATTAATTAGCCAAAGAATTGGTGTATATGTACCCTATACTCACTAAATTACTGAACATGGAATGTATCCTAAAGTAAATTTGCTTTTGCTTGCGCACCTGATGGCCATTGACTGGCTGGAGATGCCTAAATTAAAGCTCCTGATCATAGCGGCTGCCTTTTGCTCTGCTTTGCGGCATGTTGGCCCTTGCTGGCTTGGCTGTTGCTGAATTTTGATTCAATTCATGGCGCGGCCGCCTGCCCTGTCCTTGCTATTGTGCCGCCGCCAAGATCTGATCGAGTCGAGGAACATGCGAAGATTGGAAATGAAGCGAGGAGGTAATTTTTTTTTTTGAGACAACGTTACGAGGCTTTATTAATTCGTCACAATGTTTATAGAGACGGAAGGTAAGTTTCTGGGATGGCCTAACCAGACACCGCGGTCACCACCGAGAGATAAAGCATGCCTCGCTAAGTTGTGAGTTTCATAGTTGGAGCTCCTAAATTCATGTCTAAAACTACACAATTTAAACACTGAAGAATGGGTTGTTAGAGTTATATTAGTGATGACTTTTAGTCTTTTGCGTTCTAGCCTCTTGGCGTCCTCATGTATTTGTATATATGTTGCCTTTGACCTCTTAATAATATTAAGTTGCTTCCGTCTCTAGGTATTAGAACTCTAGGTATTTGTTTCGCACGTCGCAACTCGTGCTACTCCCGATCCAATCTCCTGCACGGCCGCCGTTGCTCTCTTTCCTGCCGGCCGTGATTTTGCTTTTGCGTTGTCCATCTCCAGCTACACGCGCTTGACGTCCAATTAGCTGATCCATTGCTGTGTTGGATCCTATCAGAGTGTGTCCCGATCGAGCCGCTGGCCGCTTGTATTCTTCCAAGGTTGCCGCCGGCCGTTTGTCTTCCTCCGCGGCTGCCGGCCGCCGGCCTGGTCCGCGCCCCTTCTGCCTTCCGCGGCGCCGTCGGCAGCCGGCCTCCTCCGCGCCGCTGCTGTCTTCCGCTGCTGTCCGCGGGCGCTCGAGTGGTCGCGCATGCGTTCATAGCTGCTGTTGTTTCGTGTCCGGGCATCCATCCGCTCCAGATCGAGAGCTCTCCAGATCAAGCAGAGGCACCAGCTATCGGAGGTCAACTGCTCCGCCTCGGCTGTTCGTCTGCTGGATTGAATCTAGTCGCCGCAGTTGGTCTGCTTCGTTTTTGGCCTGGGGTGCTGCCTTTGGGACTCAGCTGTTGGCCTGAGGCCTGATTCTTCGGCTGTTGCCTGATCTTTCCGCTGTTGTCACACAAAAAAAATGGAAAAAAAAGAAAGAGGTAAATACATCACAAGTCACAGAACTTGCGGGCAACGGTCAGTATGGTGCACTAGTAAGCGTGTACATGCAACACACGTTTTAGAATTCACAGTAGAACATTAATTTTAAATTCTATTGATTTTTTTAGCATGTTTTTCTTTACCGTACCACTTAAATATGTCTCATGCGCAATGATGTGAGCGCGTGTAACACCCGATCTGCACATAAAGTTCACTATCACATAAACATATTATAATTAGTTATAAAAATACTTAAGAAACAGTAACTAAGCAACATTCTCTACAATTAATTCTTTGATGGTTCTCTCTTAAAGTTCAATCTATTTATGTGATCTATAATGCTTTGTTCTTTGTTCCACAGACGGGATATTGTTTAGAGCTTAATTTCCTACATACTTCAAAATATGTATCAAAAATCGTCTCCTTGGTTCATTGTCATCCTACATATGCATTATACAACAATGTTATAAAAAAATTCATGTGCAACATGTACACACAATTACTTTTCAAATAACAATACACCATAATAATTGTGAAGATACATACCAAATATACCTGTTTAGAAGTGTTGGATAAAAACTCCCCGTGAAGTACTCCATAAAAAAATCATGTGCAACATGTATACACAGCCTCCTCGCTCGCCCACTCGTCGTAGATTTGGCCCTCCGCTAACCGGTCCTGCTCCAGGAGGAACATGTTGTACCGTTGTTCCTCATGTGCCTGTCGGAACTTCGACAAAGGTGCCGAAGCAGGCTGCACCTCCGGCATGGCGGCGTTTTAGTGCGTCTGTGCCTGCTCCATGGTGAAGTCAGCGTGCACAGGAGGCGGGGGGGCCAGGGCGGTGTCATCGGAGCCCGTCTCCATCATGGCCTCGTCCTCGTCGTCGGAGACGTCATGCGAGCTGGCCGGCAAGCCGGCCTCGATCCGCCCGGCACGGTGGCGATGCCCGGCGGTGGCAAGGGCGGCCACATCGTGCTTCATCTCCGTGGAAAGGCTCTCCCATAGAGTTTGGCTGCCTGCAGTCATGGCGAATGCAGTGCAAGGAAGGAGGATGCGGAGGGGCTTGTCTGGTGGTGTGGAGTTAGCCGGGTGTTTCCGCCTTTATATACAAGATTTCGGTGAGGCAAGGCATCGGGGGTGCACCAATGTGAGGCGTCAGAGTGAGTTTCTTGGGCGGCGAGCATAGTTAATGCAGGCATATGGACGAACAACGACATTGAATGGACGTGGTACCTATCTGTCCCGTCCCGCCCAGTCACGTGTCTCCGGCAATGAATAGGCGCGGACACCGGAGACGCGTCGCGGGCGGCGCCCTCGGCCGCCGCGCCACTTCATTGGCGGAGGTTGTGAGAGGTTGCATCCACCCTGAGTTGTTTTCAATGTTGAGCTGCACGCTCTACATGGGCAGGAATGCGGGTAGCTACCGCCGGCGGGAACGCGCGCGAGAGAGGGAGGAGAAATTTTGGTGGGGCAGGACGGTCAGAAGCGGGCTTGGGATCGATTCGGACTCTGGCAAAGCCCCTGGCATTTGTCTTGATTTTCGGGAGAAATGACGTTCGAACCGCCACATGGACCGATACAAGACCATGTTGGATGACTTTAAGAGCAACTCCAATGGGGCGACTCATTTCGTTCGCCCGCGTCCGTTTGGGTCGGCGCGGACAGAAAAGACGGCCCAACGCGCCGACCCAACGCACTGACCCAAACGGACGCGCGTCCGCTTTCGTCCGCCTGCCGACCCATTCCTGGCCCATTTTTGAGCCGGATTTGCGTCGGCGCGGACACAAGACGGACGCGCGCGCGCCCTCTCTCCTCCCTGCGCGTGCACAACCTTCACCGCCGGCTTCGTGGCCAACGCCACCGGCCATTTTTTCCGATGAAAAAGGATACATAGATAGTTCTTGCGTACACAGATAAAAGAAAAGATCAACTACTCGCCGCTTTCCGACTCTGACTCGGTAATGTCCTCCTCCGACGTCTGAATATAGGCATCAGCAGCATGCTCGTCGGCGAAGTCCCACCCCTATGTTTCTCGCAGCCTCAGTCTCATTTGAGCGGTCAACTTCCACGCACGCTTGCCCTCCCGATAGGCGGCTCGCTCCGTCCTCCTGGCCTTCCTCTCCGTCCTCCTCTGCTCATAGAACTGACGTTCATCGACGATGTCCTGCGGGAAGCATTCGCGCCACAACACCAAGGCTTGCACGTCCATCTCGGCGAGGGCGAGGCGACGCATCCGCCTCCGGTGGACGCGACTATCCTCGTCGGTGAAAAGCCGCGGGAGAGGCGCCAGATCCTGCGTCCACTGGCTCGACACGTCAGGAAAATTCATCTCCAGTCTCGGCCGTCGGAGGCGCCACGTCGCCGCGTCGTACGCGCGGGCCGCCTGCTCAGCGGTGTCGAAGGTGCCGAGGATGAGCCGTTTCTCGCCAAACAAGATCTCGGTCGAGAAGGCGACAGAGGGGCGCTCGCGGACTCCGCAAAAATCCGAAGCGTCGAGGATGCGCATCGACATGGTGGCGCACAGGCGGCGAGGTGGAGAGGCTAGTGAGAGGGGGCGAGACGAGTGGGCGGCGGTGGCAGACTGAGTGTGGAGGAAGCGTCATCTTTATAACGAGAGCCGGCCGTGGCGCGCCAAAATGCGCGCGCAAACACTTCCCACGCTCTGGAGCGCCAAAGCCAGCGCGCGCTAGGCCGATAGTCCCCTGCGCGCGCGAACCTTTCCCGCGCGCTGGCATGGCCGCTGGCATGATCTAAAGCGCGCGCGGTCATGAAATGGGCCGGCGCGTTGGGCGCGCTGCCGACCCAAATCTAAAAGAGGACGGATGACGGGAGGGCGGTCGACCCAAATGGACAAAAAGCGGACAAAAGCGCCGTCCGTTTGGATCGGCCCGTTGGAGTTGCTCTAATGATCTATAGTTGGGAGATGATCTAACGCCCATACGCCCATACTCACTGTGTCAAACCCGTCACCTACCTCCCCACCGCCCCGCGAGTTGTTGCCCCCGTCTCCCAGCCATTCCCCATTCCCCATTCCGTACTTATCAGCTCCCTCTCTCGACCTGATCCCTCCCCTTCGACCCTACCTCGAGCGTGAGGACTCACACGCCCTGCTCTTCCCCGCCCCTTTCCGTTGAATCCGATCGCCAAAGTGCACGGGGAGGCGCTCGAGCTCGTCATGCTCGCGCGCGAGCCAGCCTTAGGCGCCGTCGGAGACGGACGCGGAGGCGCAGGACTCACCGGCGGAGGCGCAGGACTCACCGGCGGAGACGCCCTGCCCCTCCTGGCCTCACCCACAGTGAGACATGCCTTCCGGCGTCCCCCGCGCCCAGCTCCGAGTTTGAAGGCGTGGAGCAAGATTCGGGCCACCGTAGCCATGTCTGCGGGTTGCGGTGGTCGATTGTCAGGCTCTCCCCTGTTTCTGCGTGCCGGATTTCCCCTCTGGCGTCGATGCATCATCCTGTGGCTCTCCTGCGCAGTTACCGGTTCGCCAACGGCTGATGGCTGTCGACCGTCCATCGGTAATCTAACGGCTGCGATGCCTTAACCTATCACAATTTTGCTTTCCAGAGCGGCATGTGCTCTGTCTCCCTTTTCTTCCTCGCTCTCCCCTGTAATGGCTATAAAGCCACTCGACGCTCCTCATTTGGGACAGGATTATTGTACCGGGCTTTGCCCTAAAGCCACCTGTGGCGTGCTACCCTACTTTCCCCTTCTCTTGAGCAATATAAACCCTAGATCGCTGGCCAATTTCCCTCTGAATTTCATAGTGTGACAGTGCAAATTGAGCCGATCATCGTTAGGTTCCTAACAATTGGTATCATAGAGCCAGTCCCTTCTCGGCGAGGGCGTGACTCTGAGTAATTGAGGTTGGGCGACCGTAAAATCCCTCGAAGAACTCATATCTGGGCGGCGGCAAGCGCGTGGTGGCGGCCGGAGAGGCAAGCATTCGGGTGCAGTCAAGAGCTCAACCTGGTTGTCGGCGAGCAATTCGCGGTGGTAAAACCCCAGGCCCTGAGATCTGACCGTGCATCATCGACGGCGGGCGTAGGCGGCGGTGTTGGCAGCGGTGGACTGTGGTACCTGCGGGATTGTCCCCGAAAAATCCCTCCCATCCCTGCCCTTGTTCTGCAGAAAAGGGTCGTCTCCATCTGCAACCATGGCCATAGATGACTCTGTAACCACGGCTGAACTCCAGCTGGATTCACTTGAGTTGGATATCAAGACTCTGCAGCGCGAGCATGAAGAAGACAGGAAAGAATTCAAGGAATTTCAGGGCATGGTCAACAGGAACTTTGCAACGATGCAGAAGAATTTTGACAAAATTCAGGAGAATTTCAAGCGCCTCCTTTTAGAGCCTGCACCTGAGGAAGTGGAGGAGGAACACTCGGCCCAGGCAAGCGCACAGAAGGATAACCCGAACAAGTCACCAGTTATTCCTGCCGGGCGGCTAAAACAGTTGCAGCTAACCCCTCCTTCAGTAGCTACGCCAGAGAAACCAGCTCCTCCGACAATAGGAACAACAATCTTAAGGGACATGAATGGCAGAGAACTGAACCTTGATGGCACAGCTAAAGCACCTTACAGGCACCCCAACTTTGGTCAACACAGAGCAGAACAAGCAACTGTTGTGGGGCAAGGGAGTCGTCAAGCACCGGCTAATGTGGAAATCATGGTGGATGAGGAAGAAGTAGAAGCTACCTTTCAAAGATCCAGACCTACTACACCAGTGGATGGTCGAAGAAACGTGCTCACTGTCAAGCCCGCGAAACTGAATTTATCCGAGTTTGCAGGGGAAGACCCAGACTCCTGGATTCAGAACTTAGATCAATATTTTGCTGCAGCTAGGACACCCATTGAGCACAGGACAGAACTGGCTGTATCCTATTTGAAAGGCCCTGCGGTGCAGTGGTGGAGAGGCACTGGTTATGCTCCTAGCATTGTACCTTGGCACAAGTTCTGCTCTTACCTGTCTGACAGATTTGCACTAGGTTCAGTCTGCGATGTTGTTGGATCCTTTCATGCCACACAACAAACATCTACTGTAGCTGCATATGTGCAGGACTTTGAAAGACTAATGAACATAATGAGAAGAGAAAACCCAGCCATCCCTGATGATTATTATGTCACTAGTTTCCTGTCTGGTCTAAATCCCTACATTAGAGGGCATGTGGAGTGTTTTAAACCCAAAGACATGCAGACAGCAGTGTGGTATGCCAGACGTATGGAAAAAGCACAGTTTTCCACTACTGTCAAAGCTTATGTGCCCCAACCCAAAAGGCAGGTCATTTTTGAAACTCCTAAACAACCAGCCCCTCAAAACACAATCAACAGGAATGTGATTATCCAGCAAGCAAAGCAGAACCAGGTCTGCTACAAGTGCAGAGAGCCCTGGGTACCAGGACATAGACAAGTTTGCAAGATGAGTCAGAAGGCTCAAATCCAAGCATTGCAAGCCCAGGAAGTGGACCAATCCAAAACAATATTTGTTACTGACTTTGAAGATCCAGAGCTGGAACAAGTTGAGGCACCTCCAGGGGAAACAGTGTTGCAAGTGTCTATGCATGCTGCTATGGGCATTGGAGCTGCCAAAAACACTTTTATCCTCACAGTAAAGGTGGGTACAACCACTGCAACAGCCCTGGTGGACAGTGGCAGCACATCCACATTTGTATCTCCAGATATGGCAGCAAAGTTACCCACCCCAACAGTGCCCTCGCCTAAAGTTAAAGTGCTTGTGGCCAGTGGAGGAGTATTGTGGAGTGAGTTTATAAACAACAACTGCAGCTATACAATACAAGGCCACCAATTTACAGACACTTTCAAAGTTCGGAAACTTAAGGGTTATGACATGATCTTGGGGGTGGATTGGCTCAAGAAGTATAGTCCTATACAAATGGATTTCACATTAATGGAGATGAGTGTCACAACACCATAGAGAACAAAGGTGACATTTATAGATGAGACTATACCAGGAGAGCAGCCTCCTGAGACTGTGGATGATGCTGACAAGCTCATGGAACAGGCTGTTTGTGGGTTCTTCTTGTTTACCACTACCTGTTCAGAATTTTTCTCAGCAAATCAACAAGTGCCCCCAGAACTCCAGCCAGTTCTCCAGGAATATGAGAAAGTTTTCTCCACACCTACTGGGTTACCTCCTAGCAGGCCTTGTGATCATAGAATCCCATTGGTGGAAGGAGCAAATGTTGTGAACCAGAGGCCCTATAGATTCCCTCACCATCAGAAAGAGGCATTGGAGAAAATCATCTCAGACCTACTCAGGGCTGGCCTCATCAGGCCCAGTACAAGTCCCTTTTCCTCTCCTGTGCTCTTGGTGAAAAAGAAGGATGGCACATGGAGATTGTGCATAGACTACAGAAAACTCAATGCTATAACAATCAAAAACAAGTACCCAATTCCCATAATTGAGGACTTGTTGGATCAACTTAAAGGAGCTCAGATCTTCTCCAAAATTGATCTCAGAAGCGTCTACCACCAGATAAGAATGGCAGAGGAGGATATCCACAAAACTGCATTTTCCACACTGCAAGGGCATTTTGAATTCCTGGTTCTCTCCTTTGGCCTCACTAATGGCCCTCCCTCATTTCAGGCCCTTATGAACTTTCTGTTTGGCCCTTGTGACTTTGTGGTAGTTTTCTTCGATGACATCTTGGTGTTCAGCCACTCCCTAGAGGAACACAAAGTACATTTGTCCAAAGTGTTTGCCATACTCCAAGAAAACCAACTGTATGCTAGGTTGGACAAGTGATCCTTTGGTCAGCCTGAAGTGGAATATTTAGGCCATGTTATTAGCAAGGAGGGGGTGGCCACTGACCCTACAAAGATCAATGCAATCCAGGAATGGCCAGCACCCACAAATGTCACTGAACTAAGAAGTTTCCTAGGGCTCAGTGGATACTATAGGAGGTTCATCCAGGGTTATGGCATTATTTGCAGACCCTTGTTTGACTGCTTAAAGAAGGATGCATTTTCCTGGCAAGCACAACAAGAACAAGCTTTCACAGCCCTGAAAGAGAAGCTAACTAATGCACCTGTCCTAGCATTGCCTGACTTCACTCAGCCCTTCATCCTGGAAGCAGATGCTTGTGGATATGGATTGGGAGCAGTCTTGATGCAGGAGGGAAGGCCTATCTCCTACTTCAGCAAGTCTATTGGACCCAAAGCAGCAGCAATGTCCACATATGACAAGGAGGCCCTAGCAATTATTGAAGCAGTAAAGAAGTGGAAACATTATTTCCTGGCCACATCCCTTGTGATTAGAACAGATCAACAGAGCCTCAAATACATTCAAGAACAGAAACTAACTGAGGGCATACAGCATAAGTTACTGTTCAAACTGTTGGGGTATAATTTCAGAGTAGAATACAAGAAAGGGAAGGAAAATAGAGCTGCAGATGCCTTGTCCAGAGTAAGATACATGGTGTCCATGCTGACAGTTAGTACAAACACTCCCACCTGGGTGCAGGAAGTAGTTAAGAGCTACAAATCTGATGCAAAAATACAAGAGTTAATAGCTGAGTGTGCTGCTAGTAAAGACAACTCAAGTGCATACTCTTACAAGAATGGCATATTAAGATTTCATAACAAAGTGGTACTGGGCTCATCCACCCCTCTCAGACAAGATCTACTTAAAACATTTCATTCTTCTGAGCTAGGAGGCCACTCTGGGGAAAGGGCAACCTAGCAGAGAGTGAAGTTGGTTTTCCACTGGCAGGGCCTCAAGCAAGATGTCATCAGCTTTGTCAAAGCATGCCCAGTCTGTCAGCTCAACAAAGCAGAACATTCTCCTTACCCTGGTCTCTTAGATCCATTACCAGTTCTTGATTTTGCCTGGGCACACATTACCATGGATTTTGTGGAAGGTTTGCCCCTGTCTGAGAACAAGGATCTAATACTAGTGGTTGTGGACAGGTTCACTAAATATGCATATTTTATAGCCATGAAACACCCCATCATAGTTTAACCAGTGGCAAGGGCTTTTTCTGATACAGTCTTCAAGCTACATGGCATGCCCCTAGTCATTGTAACTGACAGAGACAGGATATTCACTAGTCACTTGTGGCAACAATTGTTCAAATCACTCAAGATCAAACTTCACATGAGCACAAGCTACCACCCACAATCTGATGGTCAAACTGAGCGAGTCAACCAGTGTTTGGAGAATTACCTCAGGTGCATGTGTTTTCAGCAGCCAAAGAAGTGGCATGGGTGGCTATCTCTGGTTGAGTGGTGGTACAATACGAGCTTCCACACGGCATTGCAAATGACACCCTTCCAAGCCTTATATGGGTTTCCCCCACCTATGATTGCAGAATCTGCCCTACCTGACTCCATATGTGAGGACAGTGACAACCTTCTCCAGAACAGGGAAGTAGCTCTGGAGATAATCAAGCAAAATCTCTACAAAGCTCAAGCTCGAATGAAGCACTATGCTGACAGAAAAAGAAAGGAAAGGGAATTCTCCGAAGGGGACATGGTCTACCTCAAGTTGCAGCCCTACCGGCACACATCCCTGAGCTTGCACATGCACCTGAAACTGCATTCCAAGTTTTACGTTCCGTTCAAAATTCTTAAGAAGATTGGCAATGTTGCCTATAAACTCCTATTGCCTGAAGGAAGCTAGCTGCATGACACCTTCCATGTGAGCCAACTCAGGAAACACGTTGGCCCCCAAGTGGTTCCTACCAAGCACCTGCCTTTGGTGGGATCAGATGGCGTAATTAGAATGGAACTGGAGGCAATTCTAGACAGAAAGCTGATACCCAGGCCACAAGGCAACATAAGCATACCCGTCGTCAGATGGCTGGTCAAGTGGATTAACCTACCAGTTGAAGCTGCTACTTGGGAATACTCCGCCTTCATCCAGAAGGTGTTTCCGTCGTTTCAAGCTTGAGGACAAGCTCGGTCTTAATCGGGGGGAATTGTCAGGCTCTCCCCTGTTTCTGCGTGCCGGATTTCCCCTCTGGCGTCGATGCATCATCCTGTGGCTCTCCTGCGCAGTTACCGGTTCGCCAATGGCTGATGGCTGTCGACCATCCATCGGTAATCTAACGGCTGCGATGCCTTAACCTGTCACTGTTTTGCTTTCCAGAGTGGCATGTGCTCTGTCTCCCTTTTCTTCCTCGCTCTCCCCTGTAATGGCTATAAAGCCACTCGACGCTCCTCATTTGGGACAGGATTATTGTACCGGGCTTTGCCCTAAAGCCGCCTGTGGCGTGCTACCCTACTTTCCCCTTCTCTTGAGCAATATAAACCCTAGATCGCTGGCCAATTTCCCTCTGAATTTCATAGTGTGACAGTGTAAATTGAGCCGATCATCGTCAGGTTCCTGACATCGATCTCGGGGAGGCGGCACCGACTGCGGCGGTGCATGATGAGCGCGGGGCGGGAGCGGTGGAGGTTGGTGCGGCTACGGAGGAAGTTGAAGAGCAAGGGCGTGAGGGGCTGTCCATCCTTGCGCAGCCAGTGGAAAGGGGGCTTCGATCCGGTATGCAATTATTCTTGGGGTTCCCATATAAGATATCTATCTACGGTGCTCAGCTCAGCCTACCTTCGATTCCTAGGGCGTCGCCCATGGATCCTCTGGTCAGTTTAGGAATTTCGCCCATCAATTTGGTTTCCTGCTGTAGGGTTATGCAATGCCAATCTAGGACCATGTGAAAATAAATTCAGTTTGTATCTAGTGTGAGGCCGTCCAAGTCAGCCTGATGTCTCTGCCTTCTCTGTCGTCATTTTGGCTAATTCAGTCTGTATCAATGAAAATAAAACATGGCCAGAATAGCCCATTTTCATCTTGCTAGTTGGATGCTTCGAAAAAGTAACGCCAAGTTTTGCATAAACAAGATACTACAGAGGATTGAGAGATGGTGAAACTGAACAAAAAAATTTAAGAGGTGTCTATTCATGATAATACTTATCCATGTTAGTTCGTCAGCTTTATTTGCACCACTTGTTCGTCATGTATTCTTTCTTTGTTAAGTAACTGCTTTCTGTTTAGAACTCTTTATGGCTGAATCTGGTTAGGCACATTTTCTGTTCATTTTGCCGTATAGTTATCTTCTGGTGGCTGCATGCAGCTTTTCGCCCTTCAGTAAGTAGTTCTTTATTTGCTGTAGGATCCTTGTCGCCCAGGAGTAGGACGCTCTAGAATTATGCAGTGCTGCTGGTGTGAAGGTTATTATCTTCTTTCCATCTATTTCTTTCTACATCAAATGTTCTTTCCATGGAATTTCAACTGATTGAGTTTGTAATAGGAGGTTAGGATCATGCAGTTTGCAGATATTCAGTTATAAAATATTTGTGGCCCATCAGTTCCTTTTGTGCATGTTATCAAGAATATGTCATATGAGCCAAGATTCAAATGCTTCTGGATGTGAATTTGACAAACAGATCATCTTAGGTACTAATAGAAGTATTTACTTCCAAAGATCCAATTGCTCCTTCATGTCGCCATGTTACAGATACTTCAGCCGACTAGCGAATCCGTATCGGATACCGTATCCGATACCGATACTCCTCCGATACGTCCCCGATACGTATCGCTGGAGTATCCGAGAATAATTGATTTAAAACAATGACGATACTTTAAGGATACTTCGCCAGTATGTTTTGGATACTTTTCCAGCCCAGGTAAGAGCCCCCTCAGCCCAGTTAAGAAGCAACCAGCAACCCTAGTGCCCCGATGCCCCCATCCTTTCCCTTGCAGTGTCTTTCCTCCCTCCCATGCTCAACCAGGCGGCAGCTGTGTCGCCAGCAGCTGCTCACCCAGGTCCCAGGGCCAGCAGCAGTGGCGGCTAGCCGGCGACGAGCTCCTCCTCCTACTCTCCAACGTCCCCTCACACGCAACAGCCATGTATGGACACTTCTCTTCTCCATTTCTCCTGCCCAGCCAAGCTCATCTCCTCTTCTTTCTTCTCTAATCTCTGAAGATCTATCATTCTTATCTCCTCCAGATGGCTTTGAGTACCTACAACGTATCCGTATTGGCACTCTTTGAAAATGACGAATTTACGTATCCGTATTGGCCCGATACTGATACCCGTATCCGTATCGGTGCATTCGAGATAAAAATCTTTGCTACACTTGATCTGCCTACATTACAAACTAATGATTAAAAATTATGTTTCAACGTATTTTGGATTTTGTAATGGTCTGGTTCATTCTCACTGTTGTTTAATCTTCAGTTTGGGGTGTCTCTCCTCTGTATATTGATAACTATCTGTTTCTAGTAGGGCGAGTGTCCTGAAGAATAGGAAGATTGCTGGAAAACATGATGATATGATACTGCTATGCTATTTCTACTGGTCTTTCTGCTGGTGCCTTATCGCTCATTCACCAGTCTTCATCCTCACCATGGTCTCTGTACTCAACAAGGGCGAGCTCTACAGTTCCTGATGTGATGGAGCTGCGAGGCCTGTATGCAAGTTTTAGCTGATTTCCTTTACTGATCCGTATTGGCATAGCTGATTTATCACAATAAAAGAGATAGGGCGGTCTGATTGTGCAACATGAACTCTACATATGTGTAGCTCGTAGTTCTTGTTACAATCAAACACTAACCATTTTCCACATAGAAAACCATTAGTTAGAGATGTAAAACGAATGGCTTATAGCATTCTGCTGTCCCAACTGTTTATATTTTTCAGAACTCTATGCTGCAACAGGTCAAAGGAAGAAGTCGTACCTGAATAAGTGCAGGGAAGAATCACAGCTGCGTGTGGCTGACTGGTTCAGCGGACGTGCAGGGCGGGCGCGGCTGCGCGGGTGCCGGGGCAGGCTCATGGGCACTGGCGATCTTGCGGACGGATGCCACGCTGTGAAGACAGGCTCCTGAGCGCTATTTTGATGACGGATTCCACGCTGCGAGCGGCAACAATTGGCAATGGCGATCGTGCAGGGAAGAGACGGAGTGGCGCAGTGCCGCGAGGTCGACGTGTAGGCAAGAGACGGCGTTGGTTGGCGGCGTCTGGCGCGATGGTGAAGCAAGGCAGACATGCATCGAGGTCAAGGGCGATGGAAGCCAATTTTGTTGAGTTGCCTTAGTTTGCGATCTGATTTGTGTGATTGTAGGGGCCGCACAACTGGTAGTTGGAATACTCCGTTGGTGGAGTATGGTCAGTCAAGGGAAATTTATAAGTCCACACCATCCCGTTATTAGATAAATGATGACCATTAGATCAAGATTTGTCGGCCTCATCGTGTGGTGCTGATTGGTTCATGCGGTGTTGTGGGACTAACTGCGGGGTGCACGTAAGAAAATTCTTGTTTGATTGTTTAATAGTAGTAGAGATAAACTTGTAAAATACGTGATTCTGGTCATCTAACTTGTCTTTCTGTTCACATACGGTGCTTTCTACCGTATCATGTGCACGCTTGGCTTGCCAACTTGGCAGGGGTCCACTGTCAGTGCCTGACACAGTGGGTAATCCACATGCACTATTTTTTCAAAAAGCACCCTTACATTTTATCTATTTATGCAGAAAATCCTCAAATAAAATGAAAAATGCTAGAGCGGCAGCAGGATTCAAACACACGGCCTGCTATTATTCGCCTCGCTTTTTTTTTCGCCTCGGAGGCCGGCACGCCGTGGCCTGGCGGGGCACGCGGGCGGAGGGCGGACCGGGGCGGCGCAGCTCACTGGCCGGCAGCGGCGTGTCGCGGCGGTGTGCGCAGGCTACGGCGGCACATCTCTTCGTGGCGGGATCGGGCCGTGCCAGATCCGAGCTGGCCGGGTGCGAGGGAGGCGGCTGGTGCTTGGCAGGAGGCGCGGCGGAGCGGCGGATCTGGCGGGGTTCAGCAGCGGTGCGGTCGTCTGAATTGGTGGAGGCGACGCTGTCTGGAGGCAGCGGCGTGAGCTTACGGGCAGGTGGGTGACGGCGCTGTGACGGCTCGGCCAGAAAGGAGTTCTGGCGAGCAGCAAGTGGCCGGTCAGTCCTATGCTGTGTGGCGAGCGGCGCTGCGCTTCTGGTGCTGCTGGCAGGGGAGTTCATCGTGGTGAGGCAGGTCTGGACCGTCACAAGGCCGCCCCTTGGAGTGGGCGATGGCTACCGTGGGAGGTCCTGGACATTGCCGGAGGAGTGGGGTGGCTGTGGTTCTTCGTCAGTCGGAGCTCGGCAGGAGGCCTATGGAGCGGCGGGCCGAGCAGGTGTTGGCTGCAGTTGGTTGGCGAGCGCGGATGCCGGTGGCGCAGGCTGGAGGCCGCGAAGCGAGTCCATGGCCGGATCGGTGGCGGCGGCGCTACGATGGCTCGGTCAAGATGGAGTATTGGCGAGCAGCGTGTGGCCGATCTGGTGCGTCTTCGGTGTTGGCCGGCGGGTGCTCACGGCAGGGAGTGCAGCGGTTGTCTCTGGACCCTTGCATGGAGCGTAGCAGGATGGAGGGTGTAGGTGGTGCACTGGCACTGGCCAGGAAGGGTCTTGGCAGGCAGCGGGCGTCCGGTTGCTTCTGTGTGAGGCGTGCGGCGATGCCTCGGCGGTGTGGGTGCCGGAGTGTGGTCGGAGGTGCGGGTCGGATCCATTCTGGTGGCAGTCCCCTGGCGTGGGTGAAGGCCACCGTGGCGGAACTGGATTTTTGCACCGCTAGGTGGTTGCTGCATCTCCTAGTAGAGGTTGAAGGTGATGGATTTAGGCGTGTTCCCTCGGCAGTGAGGTGGGCTTTGATGGCGAGTTGTCGCGGTGACGGCGGTGCGAGGCATCTGATCGGGACTGGCCGGGCGCTTGGAGACGTGGAGATGTGCAGCGCTACGGATGAAAATCTTGTTCGGTTGTGGCCGGACCGGCGTTGATGGCACCTGCGGGTGTCATTCACCTTCCTGGAGGCTTCGCCGAGTGCAACGCCATCTTCCTCGCGACCTCGTATCGGCAAAGGTCCCATGATGTGCTCCTCTGGTGTTCACCGCTGCCCGGATCATTCTCCTTCGGCGCCATGTACGGTCGGTGCTGGCTAATCCAAGGAAGCTGGTGTGACGCCCCCGATTTAATCGTACACTAATCATGCACGCAAATGTGTACGATCAAGATCAGGGACTCACGGGAAGATATCACAACACAACTCTAAAACATAAATAAGTCATACAAGCATCATAATACAAGCCAGGGGCCTCGAGGGCTCGAATACAAGTGCTCGATCATAGACGAGTCAGCGGAAGCAACAATATCTGAGTACAGACATAAGTTAAACAAGTTTGCCTTAAGAAGGCTAGCACAAACTGGGATACAGATCGAAAGAGGCGCAGGCCTCCTGCCTGGGATCCTCCTAAACTACTCCAGGTCGTCATCAGCGGGCAGCACGTAGTAGTAGGCACCTCCAGTGTAGTAGGGGTCGTCGTTGATGGTGGCGTCTGGCTCCTGGACTCCAGCATCTGGTTGCGACAACCAGAAAGAAAGGAAAGGGGAAAAAGGGGGGAGAAAGCAACCGTGAGTACTCATCCAAAGTACTCGCAAGCAAGGAACTACACTACATATGCATGGGTATATGTGTAAAGGGCCATATCGGTGGACTGAACTGCAGAATGCCAGAATAAGAGGGGGATAGCTAATCCTGTCGAAGACTACGCTTCTGGCAGCCTCCGTCTTGCAGCATATAGAAGAGAGTAGATTGAAGTCCTCCAAGTAGCATCTCCAAGTAGCAACTCTAAGTAACAACTCCAAGAAGCATCGCATAGCATAATCCTACCCGGCAATCCTCTCCTCGTCGCCCTGTAGAAAAGCGATCACCGGGTTGTCTGTGGAACTTGGAAGGGTGTGTTTTATTAAGTATCCGGTTCTAGTTGTCATAAGGTCAAGGTACAACTCCAAGTCGTCCTGTTACCGAAGAACACGGCTATTCGAATAGATTTACTTCCCTGCAGGGGTGCACCACATAACCCAACACGCTCGATCCCATTTGGCCGGACACACTTTCCTGGGTCATGCCCGGCCTTGGAAGATCAACACGTCGCAGCCCCACCTAGGCAAAACAGAGAGGCCAGCACGCCGGTCTAAACCTAAGCGCACAGGGGTCTGGGCCTATCGCCCATAGCACACCTGCATGTTGCGAGGGCGGCCGGAAGCAGAACTAGCCCCCTTAATACAAGAGCAGGCTTACATTCCAATCCGGCGCGCGCCGCTCCGTCGCTGACGTCTGAAGTGCTTCGGCTGATACCACGACGTCGGGATACCCATAACTACTCCCACGTAGATGGTTAGTGCGTATAGGCTCGTAGCCGACTCAGATCAAATACCAAGATCTCGTTAAGCGTGTTAAGTATCCGCGAACGCCGAACAGGGCCAGGCCCACCTGTCTTCTAGGCGGTCTCAACCTGCCCTGTCGCTCCGCCACAAAGTAACAGTCGAGGGCCGTCGGGAACCCATGCCCACCTCTACCGGGATGGAGCCACCTGCCCCTTCAGCCCCCAACTCCGAACAGTATCACAAGTAATGTAACAGTGTAAAGTATATAGTATATGCCCGTGATCACCTCCCGAAGTGATCACAACCCAGTAGTATAGCATGGCAGACGGACAAGAGTGTAGGGCCACTGATGAAACACTAGCATCCTATACTAAGCATTTAGGATTGCGGGTAAGGTATCAATGACTGTAGCAGCAATGACAGGCTATGCATCAGAATAGGATTAACGGAAAGCAGTAACATGCTACACTACTCTAATGCACGCATTATAGAGGAGAATAGGCGATATCTGGTGATCAAGGGGGGGCTTGCCTGGTTGCTCTGGCAAGAGAGAGGGGTCGTCAACTCCGTAGTCGAACTGGTCAGCAGCAGCGTCGGTCTCGTAGTCTACCGGAGAGAAGAGGGGGAAGAAATAATGAATACAGAGCAAACAAAGCATCACAAAATATAACAAGGCAATACGCGGTGTTCGGTGTGCCCTAACGCGGTAGTAGGTGATACCGGTGAAGGGGGGAAAACATCCGGGAAAGTATTCCCGGTGTTTCGTGTTTTTGGGCAGAGGAGCCGGAGGGGGAAAGTTGCGAGTTCGATAGGTTAGGGGTGTGTGGCGGACGAACGGACTGCGTATCCGGATTCGTCTCGTCATTCTGAGCAACTTTCATGTTGAAAATATTTTAATCCGAGTTACGGATTAAAAGATATGATTTTCTAAAGATTTTATTAATTTTTGAAATTTAATTAATTATTTAATTTAATTCGAAAATGGATTTATGACATCAGCATGATGTCATGCTGACGTCAGCAGTCAACAGAGTTGACTTGGTCAACCTGACCAGTGGGTCCCACTGGTCAGTGACACATTTTAATTAACATATTATTTAAACTAATCATAATTAATTACGGGGTGGGCCCCACTATCATACTAATTAATTAAAAGTAGTTAATTAGGTTAATTAATCATTAAGTTAGTTAACCTTAATTAGTTAATTTAATCAGAATTAATTAAGTTAATTAGTTAATTAATTAATTAATTAATTAATTGTTTTCATTATTTATTTATTTATTATTATTATTAATTCCTTTTTTTTAAAACGTTCTGGGGGCTGGGCCCCGGCTGTCATTGGACCAGGGGCCTATCGGTTCGGGTGTGCGTGGTTAGGGTTCGGGCGCAACGGGTGTGCCCCGTTCGGGTGCACGCCCAGGGGCACGCGGGCGTGGGCACGGGTGGCCACGGCGGGGCACGTCGCCGGCCATGGATGGGCGCAGGGGCGCATCCCGCCCAGTGCGGGGCGAGGTTGCCGACGGCCACCGCACAAGCGGCAGCAGGGCGGCGGTGCCGGCGTGGGGCGAGGGGAGCAGGGGGCGCGGCCCTGACGGGGAGCCACGGCGGCCAGCGGCCACGCGCGCGCGTGGGGCGAGGCCCGAGCGCGGCGAGCGCGCACGGGGGAAGCGGGTGGGCGTGCCCCGGGCGCAGGCAGAGGCAGGGAACGGCGACTGCGCGGCCGACGCGGGGAGAGGAGGG